>NC_056728.1:1653315634-1653570634 GCF_019279795.1 Protopterus annectens
ATAAGCTGGTCCAGGGCACTGGAATTAATGAATTCCAGAAAGCGTTGGGCAAGTGTATTGGTACATGAGTAGTTTTGCCAGTTAATGGAGGGGTAGTTGAAGTCACCCAGTATGAGAGTGTTAGGTTGGACCCTAATATTCTCCAGGGTTATCATTATGAAATGATTTTATTTCCCTGGCTTGTTAATTGCTATGGAGTATGTGTGTGTATGCGTGTATGTATGCGTGTGTGTGTGTTTGTGTGTGTGTGTGTGTGTGTGTGTGTGTGTGTGTGTGTGTGTGTGTGTGTGTTTGTGTGTTATATTGTGTGTGTGTGTGTGTGTGTGTGTGTGTGTGTGTGTGTGTGTGTGTGTGTGTGTGTGTGTGTGTGTGTGTATGTGTGTGCGTGTGTACATCAGTGTGAGCTCTGGTGTACTGGGGACACTCTTATGTATCAGAAGTACAAAATTGCTTTTTCAAGCAACTCGTGAAAACAGTTTACTATGCAGTAGACTCACAGAAGGAAAGCTAATCAGTCCTCACATTTCCCGATGCTTGGGATGTGTTCCTTCTTAGTAATGTAACTTGGGAATGTAATGCTTTAAAGCTTCTAGTCCAACAAAACGCATCCTATTTTAAAGAATTTATACATAAGTTGTATAAGTCACTGAAATGCAATTTCCTTATAAAGAGAATTTCATTTCTAAGATAAAGGCTCATCTTATAATCTACTCAAACCTGGGACTTTAAAAATTCTCCTGTCATTGTCTGTCAGCTGTTAATGTGACCACTCTCATTTAATATGCCGCATGGCTTTATGGAGTCAGAATGAATGCTATAATGAATATGCTTTACCTTGCAAAGAAATATGACTAAATTAAAATTGCAGTGGTGCACGTTTTGTTTTACAACATGCTAAAATGCTAATGAAAAATAAATTGGGCAATCAGGCTTTTCAAATTTATTAGATTTGTACATTATGCAAACATAACTACTGTCATCTTCAGTGTAATTCTTAAACCAAAGCTGAAGTAAAAAGGTAGTCATTTTCTGAAACAACAGTTAAATTCAGCAGTGAATTTCCTTTTTTTTTTCTTGTCTGCCGCAAAGTAGTTTTATCTTGTTTTATTCTTGACTATTTGTGACATGTATAATATTATATGGCAATGCAGCATTTTAGCATTATTTCAAGCAGAGACAATATTCTTGAAAGGGTAATATCAGTTATCTCATGGACTTTTATAATAAATGGCTGAAAACATATCACAATCATAATTTAACATGGGGTAACTATACCCCATGGAGGGCAGAATGCTGTATCCTTCTAAATAAACACTGATGCAGTGGAAATTTATAGCAAACATTTTATGTATTGTTAAAATAAAATGTAATGACATTGCTTATTGAGATTTAATAATGACATACACTTGATCACCACAACCACATTTATCTGACAGATTTCATAAAACAGTTGGTTTTATTCATTTATTGTGCAGCTGTCAAATAAGCTTAGTCCTTCACAATCAAACCAACAGACTTTGTCAAGAAAACAATTTTGTCTAACAGTATTTATCATTACATTTAATTTGCCAAGAGCTATCCTTTAGTTTGTATTAGCATGGCACATTAACTCAGCTGCTGTGTATGAATATTAAGTGTGATTTGATGCTGAGTTTAAGCAAACTGACAAATCTGATGTTTGATAAACTTTTCACTAGGCAAGCTTAGTCATTCTTGTTATTTGTATAACATATCTACATCTATATATATATATATATATAGAGAGAGAGAGAGAGAGAGAGAGAGAGAGATGTAGACACACAAACACACACACACACATACACACACACACACACACACACACACACACACACACACACACACACACACACACACACACACACTTGTAGTGTGATTTATTTTTACATTCTATTTACTACAAAACATAGTAAACCAATAATGGAATGAGTGAAAATGAATGGTGTAATATTGCTTTGATATTACTGATCATTCACAAATACAAAAAGTTTTCAAATGAAGCAAATAAATGAAATAACTTATGCTACTATTTCATGAAAATACAACTATTTCTGCTACATGAGTCTGTGGGAGGTAATGGATACTGTGATTATGAACATAGATGCTCATCAAAATTTATGCTCATTTTATTAAACTGCTGAATCTGATGTTTATTTATTTTATTTATCTATTGATTTGGGAAGAGTAAACAAAGAAAATATATTCAGTTAATGCAGTCAAATGTGATTCTATCACAAGAAACTTTTTTAATCATAAATACGTCCACATTGATGTAATAATTAATCCTGTTCACTAATCTTCACCCATGCACATAACTAAAAATGGACTTTCTAACAAAGGACATGAGAGGGACACAATACAACACTATAATTAAGGAGAGTAAATGTGATATTATTGTTGATAATGTGGAGCTGCAATAACATTTAGGAAGGACAATGTATACAGTATGGGCTATTCGCATAGACTGCATTTATTGAATATGACATGTATATACAGGAAATGTATGTACTATGATAACTGCCATTACTGTTGCATTCTCCCCTTCATCATATATAAACAAGAAGAAATGAGCCCTACAGCTGTTGTATTATGCACATCAGAAAGGGACAAATGTCGCCATTTGTTGTCATTTAGCAACTATAGACAGGGGTATATTACTGTGCGGCATGTCTTAGACAAACGTGTGCTGTATATTCATGTACATCCCAAACAGTAATATAATAACATTCAAAATACACAAGTGACAAATGACTGTACAAATCTGATGACATTTCAATATTCTGGGGTCTCTATTCATAATGAAGCACATCTACTATTTGTATAGTGCAGTGCTGCAGCAGTTGCATTGTCACCTTACAGCAAGAGGTTCTCCAGTTTGATTCTCGGCTGCGGTGCCTTCTGTGCAGAGTCTGCGTGCCCTTCCTGCATTCATGTGGGTTTCCTCTGGGTACTCTAGTTTCCTCCCACATTACAAAGACATGCATCTGGAGCATTTCTCCCCGGGCCTACACTGAAAATTGGCTTCGTTCCATGTCGGACTTTCCCGGTAAACGAATGTTAAATAAAATAAATAAATACATATTGCATGATTATACTGAGCATGCTCACAAGTAATTACAGTAAATGCTCCCATAACAGCATGTAAATAAGACAAACACAGTGAAAGTGTCCTAACACAGGCCCAATCGCACCTCATGATGATCTTACATCAGGTCGTAGAATAAGAAATGTTACATAAGTAGTCATGTCCTATAATGCTCTACAGTGTGAGGAAAAGAATGACAGTAATACATAAGGCTTGGAAGAAGATATACAAGGCAGAGCATTATTATTTGAAAATTAAGTTATGCCTGTTAACACTCAATGACAAATTCAACATTTGCATCTTGCCAGACTCAAACACATACCAGGACAGATATCAGAAATCTGTGTATCAAACTCTGACATCACAGAAATAGGCACACTGTGTGTGTCATGAGATACATACCTGAAGGGTTTACAGCACTTTCCTATTGTAATGTGCATGGGTACCTATCTCAGAGGGTGATGCCTTAAAAATGTTGCCCACTGGCTGTGCCATAAATACTTCTTTTTGCCTTAGCCACTCCTGTGTGTTACACTTGTCTGACAGACAGATGCTATCAGATTCAACCGCCTGCCTATCAGACTACACACTTTTCACAGCTGGGCACTGACTGTGTCTACCACAGGAGATAGCAATCGATCTTGTTACAAAGAAATTAAATTAATGTGCGAAGTAAGAAAGGACATTTGATGATAATTGGTATAGTAGTATGTCAGAATGATGACAAGGAGGTAGCTATGTTAATGTTCACACAACTGCGAGTAGTACAATACCATTGTTTCTTGGCCAAGGAAGCTGTTTTTGTTGTTTTATACTAACACACACTATCCCAGAAGCAAACTACACTCTTTCTGTGTAAATATTCTATATAAATCATTACTGAATTTGTGTGGCACATTTCACTTTCTGGAAATTACCAAATGAGGTTTTATTTTTTTTTCTCTAAAGTAAAAGGTGAGAATAATGACTTCATGCAGTGTTGTTTGTGTAATGTCTTCACATTAGTATAATGTTGCCCTGTGCTGTAATTGAACAGCAAGTCATGTAAGTCCACCAATTAAAGATATGTGTTTGAATCACATGCACCATAGTGGAAGATTTAACACAACTCTGAGTCTTTATGAAGTCATTGCGTCATATTATAGTGTTGCAAACAAATTATGTGAGGTAAAAGGAATGGGGAAGTCATTTCCCACTGTACTTGTACACAGTGTAACAGCTGTGGATGTCATTCATGCACAGGCATAAGGATAAACAATGCTTACAGTCAGTCAGTGTGGGTTTGAAACACTTCCCAATGTGATGACAGAAGCTATATGATATTGTAAAGAATGAATGCACCACGGTGCAAATGTTCCTAAAACTGTGACATGTTTTGGTATTTGAAGCCATGACATCATGTTATTTCTGCAAGGGATATATGTGCCTGTCATTTCTTTAAATGTCTGCTGCTATATGTCTATTTCTCACACAACATTACATACTGCTAGATATACCCAAACATCATGTGATGTGTAATGCAGTTGTTACTGTGATGGGAGAATGGCAATCATGTACAATGTGTGGTTAATTATGAATTTGAACACATGCCTTTCTAATGCAACATCATACAAAACACTGTCTCATTTCCTCACACCACAGTAAAAGGCTTAGTAGTTCTTTTAGGAAAGCCATATTTCAACCAATGCCATTAGTATTACGTAATAAAGTATTTCTCTGGGAGAATTAAGCATTAATTCTTGTAATAAGAATCCTTAGCTATGCATGTAAATGGCAGATATCTGGGTGACAACATCATTATCTACAAGCACATTCACTGTCATATTGACACAAGTGAGTCTTAGGAGTAATGGCTGGATTTGAACTGACTACTTAGGATCACATATTACAGAACACTGACAGACTTGCACATACTACACGAGACATTAGTATACAGCTGTGACAGTTCTCATTTTAATAGATGGCATCACCACTGTTTAATATGGTGATGTTATTCTAAAACAGAAAGAAAGTGATTGAAGAGCACAGTAACAATACACATGCATTAGAAGACCTCTCTACACAGCATGATAAACAAGCACACACTCACAGTTGTCAATCAATACTCGATTCAAACCTCCAACCTGTGTATTTATGCAGTCTATAGAGCATAGTGCCACAAGCAAACTCAATGGGATATGTCATACTGCAACTGTGATGCACTTAATTTTTGAAAGCATGATGTAACCGTTGTGCTTCCAAAACTGTATAGTGCTTGGGGTAATAAAAATTAGTAAGGTAGCCCATTGCCTGTGAAAATATGTCTCCAAAGTGGAAATTTATATAAGGGGTGGTGTCACACAATGAACTGTACATGATAATACACACAGTCACCATACTTAACCAGCACTGGATAGAAAACCCCTGCCTGTCTTGTTTCACAATCTAAAGAACATGGTATTAGCCGCAAGCATCACAAGAGAAGTCTGACTTTTATAGTGAGTGACTGCACTTATAAAATGATGAACTCAGCAGTTTGTTACAGAGAACCTGTTTGTGTTAAAAGTGGGATAAGGGGATGGGGGAGTACTCTCCCATATTAACTTCTTCCCCTGAGTGGAAGTGGACACAGCATGTCCATCCAGAAATCTAAACATGCCTGTTATTTAAGCCACACAAATACTGTAAGTTTACTACTGTGATAATTGAACCTCCTACATATCTATTTACACAGTTTAGAGAAGACAGTATTTAATACAAACACTATAGGATAAGTCTGACACTTAAGGGGAGAGAGAGAGTGCACTTTTGACAGGATGGCCTCATCAGTGTGCTGCAGAGAAGATGTTTGTGTTAAAAGTTGGACAAAGTGCAGAGGGAATTGTGTCCATAGTCACACATTTTCTTCTGGATGGCAACTATTGTTGAGGCTTTACTTACCTATCGCTAAAACCATACACTCGTAAGTTCACCTCTTGTCAGATTTGAACAGCCTACCTAACTAGTTACACAATCTAGAGAATGCAGTATTTACTGCAAACCACATGAGAAGTCTGACTCTTAATGGCAGAGAGTGCAATTTTTATTAGATAACCTCATCAGTATATTGCAGAGAAGATGTTTGTGTTCAAAATGGAATAAAGTGCAAAGGGAATTCTGTCTAAAGTTAAAGTTTTCTCCTGGTGAAAGTAGACACAGCACAGCTATTGCAGAAGCTTTACTTACCTTTCAATAGAACCCACTCCCACATGCACACACAAGTTCACCATTGTCAGATTTGAACCACCTACCTAACTAGTTACACAATCTAGAAAACACAGTATAATTTGCAAACCCAACAGGATAAATCTGACTTTAACAATGTGAAAATGCACGTGTAAGTATTAAAACATCACTGCTTGGAACATCAGGTATTGTACATAGGTTCAGAGGTGTACACTAGGCTAACAACCACATGGCCTTTTTTAAGCATAGCCATAAAATTCAAGAAAGTGACACAAAGTGATAATCAAGTCCTGGAAGTTGTGTCTGTAAGGTAAACACCTTAACCATGATGCCCTCCCCCAATCCCTGTGCAATATAGCTTTTGGGACAAATGCATGTGTCTGGGTAGGCCACTGTAGCAGCACTGTGCTTATCCATTGTAATTACATACTTCTCTGGTAGCATCTACACACTGTCATTTATTTTCATTGCATTGCTGTGAGGCGTATGTACCTGTTTTACAGTAAAGGTCTTTCGGCTTTTCCCGGTTAGGGGTCGCCACAGCAAAACTCCAGTCCGCTCATGATTGGCAGTGGATTTTTATGGTGCTGAGTTGCCAGCCTGATGTCCAACCTTCAAAGAAAGCATGCCCATTCACGCTCCCACCTACCTGCATGTTACAGTGTGTGGTGTCAATGACAATCACAATTGTAAAACAGTAGATTGTCATCACAGGATGATACCAACCAACTAGTAACCATTTGTTGTGTCACTGTCAGTTGTCTTGGTTTGTGCTTGCAAAATGTAAATTTACAATACAAACAGAAGATTCCTATATACCACAGTGCACTTATGAATAACTAAGTTGCAAGTGTAATCATTGGACTGCTGACATACATTAACAAACTGAATTAACTGAATCAACATCACTGTGAAATCCAAATACCTTGGTTTCAAAATTCCATTAACTCATACAGATGTTCGACTTACTAACATAATTCTTCGTTGTAATTCTTTAACTCTCTCCCCGAAGTGCAGCACTGTCAAGCTCATTTGTGCTGCTGATGTCAAAGGATTAGTGCATGCATAATCATGCATAGAGATGCTGAACATAGAATGGGAATTAACAGTATTGTATGGTGCTCAATGACAACCTTCTTGCAAATAAGCAGTATACACATACAACCATGTCTAAACCTGATGGAATACAGAATAGAGATTTGTTATGGTCTTGTTTCAATCCTTATATGTATGAGACAGGTATATTATGAAACCCATAAGGGTCCAAACATGTTATTGCTCATTTGAAACTTGGCTTATGGAAAGAGTTTTGAATCAAGGAGGTTTATCTCATGACAGAGAAGGAGTGGGAAGAAGTGGCCAGTTTGTGACAGGAATACGCATACAAGCATATTAAGATCCAATTAATTTCTGCGTGGATTTGTTTTGTGTTACACTTCCATTTATCATCACAATTATTCAGGCAGGATGTGCAAAAGACAGTGTTCCCAACAGGGAACAGGCACATTAATACAACAACTGGATAATGGTATGTTAAGAAAACTTGAAACAAGCACAACCACAGTAGTCATAAAAGCATTCACAGACACATTGGCATGCATCTGGATCTGAACTCTTACAGTATTCCAAAAGAAACCTGCAGAGGTATTATCTAAGCACACTACACCGCATAGAATCTCCTACTTCACAAAGTTCATATATGACAACAGATTAAAGCAAAGGAGAATGTATGTATTAGTGTTCATTGCAGTCATAACATACATAAAATGTGGTAACATCTACATTACATCTGGTCACCTAATAAATATAAAATAGTAAAAAGTCACAATACAGATATGGAATCAGACAGATACATGGAGATGGGATAGAAACAGACAAAGAGTGTCATATTTTATGGGGAAATTTTTAACATCTTTGTGGAATGTTTATGTTATGTTTTTCCTGATAAGTAATGTGATACTATGTACAATGAATGTTTCCAATAGGAATCAAGCAGGGGTGGAAAAGCAGAAACATGATTAAGGCATAAGCAGGATAATGGTGGTTCATTAACATGTGTAGACAACACTTAAACACACAATAGTAATAGAAATAAAACATTAAGTATGACTTTCACATATTTCAGGATTAGAACCCTTAACATTTTGCCAACAATATTTTAGTGATGTATGAATTATGACAACTAACCAAACAGAAAATGTTATTTCACATACTTAATTTTACTGCTTTGAAGGACACTCACAGGGCAATGAGGCAAGGGAGAATGTAGGCCTCTGGCTTCATCACAGTAATAACAATGTTGACACTTATATAAAGTGTACATTACAGCTAGCACCAGAATAAATGATGTAATGCAGAATCCTGTATAGCAATATTTACAGCTGGAACATCCTACATGTTCTATATTCAACTCTTCATCTTATTCAAGAGAAGATTAGCTGGACTATACTTAGGGGCACCACAGTAATGTGACTTGAAGACAAAAACTCACAAGATTTTACCATAAGCTGTGTACTTTCATTCCCTCTAATTTACAGGTACCAGACATAGTGCAAATGCTGTAGAGAGAGAATGATGGCACAGAAGGGGGAAAACACATTTATTGGGGAGGGGGGGGCAGGGAACAACTACATTATGACAGAAGCAGAATATTGCTTGCTGAAAGCAATATGCAGGCAACAGCTACACATACATCAATGTATTAAAACAGTCAATAACAGTTTTCATATGTCTTTATTACAACCTTTGAATGTATGCAAAAATCAGTGTATAGATCTGAGTATTATCTCAACATGCAATAAAGGAACTCCTGCTTTACACACTTTGAATCATACAATTGAAGAAACAGTGACAACTTACTGAAGCCGATACAGTGAAAAGAGACTGAGAGATGGAGAGAGAGAGAGAGATAGCAACAGTTTTGTTTTTGGTACACACAGGACCACATTTATGATGTGTTACTCTAAGTTTTTCCTCTTTATTACTTTGTCATGTTCTTTACAATAAAGTGCTTGTTATAAGAAGGAAGTGTTAGGAAGGTAGAAGCAAAATTAAGACATAAGCAGATTAAAGGTGGAGATGTACTATTTAGCAAAGAGTTTCTTGCTATACTATTCAGCTGCTATGTTAATGAAATTCAACTGGAGACAAATACATATATAATAGGAATCTAAAATGTCATGAAATTATAATTTAACATGCAGCTATAATCAAACCCATGGCACTGTGCAAAAACATCAGTCTAAAGACAGGGAAATTATCTCTACACACCAAAAAGAAACTTCTACTTCATTACATTTAGCAGCCTAAAAACTGTTAGAGTAACTGTTTCAAAGTTCTGCAGTTTCTCTCCCTTTACTATATATTCCTATAGCACAGCATATTTAAGCACATTTGTGTGAAGTGAATGTTGCTAGTACAGGTGAAAGTAAAATCTTCAACTTTTGCTAAAACTCATTAAATGCCATTTGCCATCACTCAGCAGTAGTGTGTAATGCCAACCTTCCTGTAAATGCTGAGGACAAAATGTGAGGGCATTTTGATGGCCAATTTCTGGCCATGTGTGCTGTGCATGATTCTTTTTTTTTGAACAGATTAAATGTGTGAAAAAGGGTTGATAGGATAGTGGTAAAAATGGAGGGGGGGATAGGTGGAGAAGAGGGCACTGGGGAAAGAATACAGACATTTTCATGATGGCGTTGGGAGAACACCATAGCTACCTGCTCCTTAACAACATAAATGTAAAACTGTACACAGAATTTCATGACTTTGGAGTGTCAGCATACTAGGGATGGGTGACAATAACAGAATAATGTTGTATAGCCAATTGGACCAAATCAAGCATGTCAAGATAAAACAGATGAAGTGGAGAGCTTTGTATGGGGTACAGTTTTTTTGTGGAATAGGTGCCCATTTTTTTTTTTTTTTTGGGAGAGCAAAGAATGTTGGGGAAAGTGCTTAGCAATAAGAGGTTCAGGTGGAACAGGTGCCCATATTTTTTTTTGAGAGTGAAGAATGTTGGGGAAGGTATTTAGGAATGAGAGGTTCAGGTAGGTAGTGCAGGTGAGGTAGTAGGCACAGACATTCAAGACAGACAAGACACACAGTGCTAGTAATGGGCACAAAAGGTTGGGAGACACTATGACTAGGGATAGGTAGGGGACCTCAGAGGTGCACCCACATCCAGCTTAAGAACAGAGAGAATTTATTGCTCACCTAGAGAACTGTCATTATTGTATCCTGTGTCAGTTGTCTGTGTCAGCATGGGATGTGGCATCATTGTGGAAATCTGATACAGGACCTTTTCAACTCCTACCAATTGAGAAGTTAAGTCCCCTCTCCATAATGTCCTTTATCAACCCTATCAGCTGCTGTTGAGTGAAAAAATCACCACCTCTACTACTGTTATTGCTCATGAAGGATACCACTGCACTAGCAGACAGGGCAAAGCTACCTGATGTAGGTGGATGAGTTGTGCAGGCAATGCTGACAGGCTGTGACCCAGAAGTGCTGGTTGTCTGCGTTGCCTGTGTTAGTGCCACCACAGTCACCTTTGCAGGTATGACACATTGGTCTAGCTTCCTCTGCTGTTGGTTATTTTGTTATAAGCAAAAATGCATTAAAAATTAAATATGAATAAATAATAAAAAAACAGAGAGATCAGGTGTGGGAGACAAAACTGAGAGAACTACATCAATAGCATGTCACATTAGTTAATTATTTCAATACATAAACCAATATGATAAATAAATAAGTACATCTTGGCCAAATCCAGATATGATGCTAAGGCATTAATGTGCCAAAAATCAATAAATCTGAATGGTATGATATGACTAATAGAATCATGTATTTCACTATGAATTTGACAAAATGTAATTGTCACTGTCATGCAGCATTGCAGTTAATGTCATATAAACACTATTCTGTAAATAAATCTAATATGTGTTCCTGGATATTGTGCCCAAACACAATTATGCTTATGTACTCCGTGGTTAATGTAATAACAAAGAGCTATTGGAACAGGCATGTATGTTTGTTATTAAAGTTTGGTATGCCTACTCAAGATGATATACAGTATTAAACTGTAAGTACTTCTCTGCCTTCATTCACACATGATGCATATTTACCCCATGTCTCTCTGAGGTAAGGTATTCTCTTCTAATCTGCCTCATAATTTTCTACTATTTTTGCTGTAGCTGTACAGTAGAGAAAGAAAAGAAAAAAAGATATAAGAAAGCATAATAGATAAGTGCGTTGACTAACTATTTAGTGCCATATTACAGATGGATGATGTGTCAGTATACTTACACAACTGAGGAATGTTTACAGTCTTAAATTCATCCTCCCATCAGCTGAGGAGGTCCTGCTTGCACCAGTTCGTGTTGCTGTACTGATGATAACATTGCTCCCCAGTGCATGGAATGCCATTTTCACTGGAGACAACCTTGGCCAAATCTTCAAAACCTTATACTGAGACTCAGTAAAATCACCCTGTAGCAGCCTCAAGCTGTAATGCTTCATGAGCAATGGTATAAAATACTAGACATCTCAACACTACCTCTGTGCTCTAAATGGACCAACATACCTACTATTGTTAGCCATGTTTGCAGCAGTAATGCTGAAATATAGGAAACAAATGGTGTCCAATTCAGATCTTCAATGAAACAGCTTTTGCATGAAGATGCACAGCCTTGCCAGCTGCATTTCTACAACTAAAGCACATAAATGGCTTGGCAGACAGATTTGCAGTGATTACATCAAAAAGCACTAAAGGTGTAAAATATAACAGTGGCATTTGGCCATAAGTGACACTCAAACTATTGATTCATGTTCTGATGTTAAACAATGACATGATTTATGGTGTTTGTTACAGTCATGGTTTGTTACCAGAAAAATGAGTTGTATCATATTGGCCAGTTAGGAGTTACATACTGATAACATTGAGCAGTACCATGTGGGAATCAAAACCACTAGAAAAAAAAACATAAAATGTTAAACTTTTCTTATTAACTGTCAGTGCTACATGATATCTTTCATTAGCATACCTCTAAGTTGCCATGCTATAAAGTAACAATGACTGGAGAAATACTTCAGTGATGCTTGTATGTCTGGGACTTTACTTATTTATCAGGCTGCATTTCTATGTAAAAGGCAATATTTGTGTTGTAAATGCATTTCATATGCATGCAGTTGCATAACCTGAGTAATATGTGTTGCGTTACGTTACATATATGCTTCTCAAAACATACTGTCATAAAAACATACTTATGATATGTGATAAATCATAATAATTATGACATAAATGTAGAGCACATCATACCTATGCATGTACATTCTACATTAACTATAAGCAGTGGAATGTTTAACATAACTTACATACATTATAGTGAGCTTCTATATCAAGCAATAATGATGTATTTTTTAAATAGGCATACTAATGATACTCATTCACATTTATTGTTACATCCCTAATCAAAATTTTATGGCAAAAGACATTCTGACCTCCTCTGTAAAATTACCTGGAAACTGGATTTTAACTCTGCATCAGGTATCATCTTTTTCTAAGCCCACGTCACTTATACTTTATGTCACAGGGATAGCTGGCTGACACCTGTAATTTATTCACTGAGTACTATCCAGAGAGCTGAGGGTCAGCTTGTTTGTGGTACAGAAGGTGGCCCCAATTAAATTGCCCATTTTTTTCCTTAGGAAGCGAACTGCTGTTCATTGCTAGGGATTACTGCCATTCATGAGCACGCAATGCCAAACAGCATGCAAATGATGATAAGAAAAAAATAGTTAAATATATGGAACTTTCTTAAAAGTAGTTAAAATGTACAATTCTAATGTTTCCTTAACTTTTCTGTATTACACCATGAACACATGGCACTTAAACACTTAAACATTTGTATGCTCACACAAACAGCACATTTTCTTGATTTGAACCCCAGGACAACAGAGCATTCCTAACACACACATGAGATTATTATCAGTATGTGCCAGAGACAACATAGATATACAGTGAGAAAAGTAGGTTACATATACTCAAGATGTAACATAATATTAATTGACATTACATGTGTACCATTATGAAGTCCTGAAAGTTGTCCTGTTTAATTATGGATGCATGTAATGTTGACAGCAATTACGTCAATCTTTCCTCACATAATATAAAATAAAAATTTGCAAAATTGTAGTTGTTTTCTTTTGTTGATGTTGTGAGCATTATTCCCTTTTCTATGCTTTTGTAACAAGACTACTTCATGATTTACCTTCTTGTTGGTATATGTTTCAGTGAGTAATGTACTTCCTTAGAATTGCAGACATTTACTCATAGGCACAAAGTGTGTTCATAAACAATTCATAGAAATGTTAGGAATGTTGCTCTTCTAAGTCAGTCAATGTTCTCACAGACTTTGTTGTAAGTCCCTCCACCTTGACACACCCTTGATAAGTGAATGTCAAAGAGGACTAACTGTGGAACCCTGATTGTTCCTGCAGTCAGACTAATCATTTACAGATCCTTGCACTGCTAGGCCATGTCCATACCATCATGCAGGTCCTTAGACTATGTTTACCAGCTTTGCACTTAGTGCAGATTGTAGAATTCATGAATGCTGATGAGTTCATATCTCAGTTGCATGCTCACAGTGCTGAGAGGTGTGAATCTGCATTATACAAAGACAATCATGCAGGGCAAGGAATTTGTATCATAATACCATGTTTCGATCCAGAAAGCTCAGTATGGCTACTTGCTTTAAAAAAAAACTTGTTTCTACTTTAACAAATGACTTGCTGCAAAGGTATGTTGCTGTTTTTACAAACCAATGTATTTAATTTAACCCAATCAATGTATTTAACCTTACTAATAGATTGTTTTTCAAAATACAACCATTGGCAGATTGCATTTCACAATATAACTATTGGTTTACTGTTTGCCTTATTCTCACTAGCTGTTGGCATAGCCATGTATATCAGTTATTTTGTGACTATAAAAATGTTTCTAAGTAATGTTCCCTGATATTTAATGGGACGTTCAATCTGGAAAGGTGACCACTTAGTGCTGAATACTGTTATAGTACTTATACTTCTGTATTACCCATTGGCAAGGAAATACACTTTTGCATTATTGGCACACAATATTGTGTTAAACATGTAAAGTATACCTGGCTGCCCTCCACAGAAGTGACTATCATACAAGTTTTTTATCCATTTTTCCTTGAAAGGTGTACATTATTTTTGTCAATGCTACAATTTACTACAGAGTTACAGAAATGTTTGTCCTCTTAGTGTTTTTTTTTTTTATAAATTCCTTTCTTTGTTTGCTGGGAAGGATCTGTATTAAGGTGTATGTACTCATATGGAACCTTCCTTTCTTGTGTATTTTGTACATGATGGAGGGATATATTCAGAGATAGTTTTGTTTGTTAGCAACCATATTTAGGTTATTTGTGAATTTCTTTTTCCTTTTATGTTTTCTCTCACACAGGGCTATGCCACCCAAGACATCCGCACATGTAAACTGCCATACAGTGACATTGAGAATGAAGTGACCATTCAGACACTATATCAACAGGGATCATTCTCCTTAGAGACAGGCAGAAGTGACAAGTCCACCCATTACCAAATCTGGGAGCTGGTGATCAATGATGTTAATGTAGTCAGTGGCCATGGACAAACATATTCCAAAATAAGACAATAATGTCATTGATATAATCACAACAGCCAGAGCTGCAATTCCCTTTGAATATATGGTTATGGGTGATGGTCCTGTGGCTGAGCTGCCACCGCTTGAAAGTGAGGAGTTCCAGTCCACTGTCAGAGATCCAGACAGCTCAGCACAAGGTTCACCCAGAATTATTGATGTTGAGGCTGAAGACAGCCAACTGTGTTTACTGCTAAATTCTAGGTATGGTATATAATTAAATAATTGTAATTTTGTATATATGTATGTATGTATATATACATATACATACACACATCAGATGTTTTATATATATATATATATATATATATATATATATATATATATATATATATATATAGAGAGAGAGAGAGAGAGAGAGAGAGATGGGAGACAATAACAGAAGTGGAGGAGGAGGGGAAAGGTGGGGAGAATCAAGTGAACAGTAAAGTTTTGTAGGAGATGTGTCTTATTCTGCAGCTGTAAAGGGAATTCTTGTCTGTTTCTTGTGTCATTTATTTATTTATTTTTATTTATTTATTGCATTTGTTAACCTGAAAAGTCCACTGGGCCTAGAAAGTGCCAATTTTTAGTGGAGTCCCAGGGAGAAAAGCTCCACATTAGTTACATACAAAAGTAAAAATGTTAATACATAGAACAAAGTATAACGAGCAGTACTTTTATATTCATTAATTTACATGTAAATAATTTTTACATGTCATTTGCTTTGTGATGCTTATTATAGGTTCATAGGTTCATAGGTAGATACTAGGCTATCTGCCTGAAGGCATTGATAAGCCTAGCTAGAATGTGTTGGCTTTTGCCACCCCATTAGATTAGTTCCCTTTGCCTCTGTCCAGCAGATCCGCTGAAGTGATCCCCGGGGTAAACTTTCTGTTTCCCATCCAGTTGTCAAGGTTTCTCTTGAAGAGTGTTAGTGAGGAGCTCTGTATAATGTAGATTAGAATCTTGTTCCAAAGCATGGTAAGTCTCTGGGACAGGAATCTCTCCTTCCAACACATCCTATTTATTGTTGTGGTGAGGTTTAAATCCCTAGAGCATGTGACTTGACAGGATAAGGTTTTCTTTAGGTGGATCATGTCCATCAATTCTGGGTTGGACATGGCCTTGTATGTCAGGCGGAGATCACCTCTGAGTAGGCGGTATGCAACTGAGTACAGCTGGAGTTTCTTCAGTCGAGCTGCATAGGACAACTGTTTAAGGCCAGTGATCCTCTTGGCGAGGTACTTCTGTGGTCTTTCCAGCTGTTGCAGGTGTCTTGTAAGGTACATCCCAAATGGGGCGTTGTACTCTATGATGAGTGATAAGTAGAGGGGCACAATGACCTCTTTTGATCTGGATGCAAACCCTTTTGTGATTAGGTGGGCCACATAGAAGGATTGTCTAACCACTTTGGAAATGTGATTATCAAAGGACAGATTACTATCTATTTGGGTCCCCAGATCCCTTAGTACATTTTACGTATTTAGGGAACTACCACCTATGTGGTAGTTTGTGAGTACTTTGTTTTTTCCAAAGGGGATGACTATGTACTTTTTGGCATTTAGCTTGAGGTGGTGATTTTGACACCAGGTATCCATCTCGGTGTGACCCTTTTGGAGGATGTCTGTGTCAGTCAGAGAGTCAATTATTGCCCACTAGTTTGCTGTTGTCTACGAACTTGGTCAGCCATAGTTCTCCTGTGCTTGCCTGTACCTCTGAGAAGTATATGCTGAACAGGAGGGGTGCTAGAATGGTTTAGAGTCAGACCTAGCTCTCACGACTCTCACCATGTAGGTTCTGTCCATGAGCCAGTTGTCAACCCATCTTGTGACATAGGGATTTATGTTCAGGTTGGTGAGCTTGTCTATAATACCAGAATGGGGAATAGTGTCGAAGGCCTTTGCAAGGTCTAGTTAGGCTGTGGGTACCACCTTTCCCTCATCTGTAGCCTTGGTAACTGTCTCAAAGAAGTCCACCAGGTTTAGGGGGCACGATCTGCCCTTAACAAAGCCAAACTGGGTAGGGTCCAGTGTTTGGAGGTCCCCAATTCTCTGTTAATAAGTTCCATGATGATGTACTCCATAGCCTTGCAGACCAAGCTAGTCAGGCTTATAGGGCAATAGTTCCTAGGGTCTGTTGTGGCGCCACCTTTGTGGAGCAGAATAACCATTGCTGTGTGCCACTCTATGGGTATGTAGCCTATGGAGAGGTTGAGTTTGAACAATGTGTTTAGGTGAGGGGTTAGTTCATCTTTGAGCTCATCTAGGACGCAGCCTGCGGCACCATCAGTTCCCATTGATGCTGTGTTTATGGCTTTGGAGAGGGCTGTTTTAACCTGAGTGTCTGTGATTTCAGGAGCTCTACATTCTTCTGGTATGTTTATGGGCCCTTTTGGGGAGAGCGGGGGTTGAAGTTTGCACGGAACCGGTCTGCCAAGATGTTGGCAATATCGGTTGGTTCAGTATATTTTGTGCCATTTTGCACTAACTCCAAGCAGATCTGAGCATTGCCACTTAGATTCTTGACATAGCTAAAGAATGCCTTGTGGCTATCTTTGGAGTCCTTGGCAATTTTACTTTCAAAGCTTGCCTTGGATGATTTTAAGAGGGATTGTAGTTTCTTGCTGATACTGATCAGGGATGTCTTACCTTTTTGGGATTTTACTTTTTTCTGTACTAGTCTCCTCCTTCTATTGTATAGCTTGTTTATGGCAGGGGTCCACAAGACTGGTTTTCTTTTCTTGGAGGAGTGAGTCTTGGTTTTGCTTGGGATAGCATGATCCATGCATTCTTGTAGGTGCCCATAGAATGCATTAGTAAAGGATTTTGCATCTTTGAAAGCTTTATCCTTTAGCATGGGGGCTTAGAAACTTTCCATCTCAGTCTTAAGTAATGCAAAGTTTGCTTTAGAAAAGTTTTTCACTGTGATTTCCTTGTCCGGGGGTGGGGGCGGAATGTAGATATCCAAAGTGATTTGTTTATGGTCAGATCTAACCAGCGAGAGGTTGACCTCTGGTGTGGAACACCGGTCGCCCATGTTGGTGATGACCAGGTTCAATATGTTGTCACCTCTGGTGGGAGTGTTGACCAGTTGATTGAGAGTGTTTGAGTTTATAAATTCTAGGAAATGTTGGGCAAGGGAGTTAGTACTTGAGTAGTTCTCCCAGTTAATGTTTGGGTAATTGAAAGGACCTTTATGTTTCCCAGTTTTTCCAGAAATGCTGAATGGGGGTCCTGGGACATGGTGGGTGATCTGTAGCAAGCTACAATTTGAATTGCAGTTTTGCCCATTGTTAGTTGCATGTGGATGATCTCTGAAGCATCGTGCTGTGCCACTAACCTGGAGGTGTGGGTATCCTTGATGAATATGGATACGCCCCTGCCTTTTGTATTTCGGTCCAGGTTCTGTGGATGAAATGCATGGTATGAGTTGTAGCCTGGTAGTACTGGGGTGCTCTCTTGAGCCTTAAACCAGGTTTATGTTACTGAACATATATCGATTTTCTCCATACTGTGGAGTGCCTCGAGTGCGTGCATTTTGAGGTTTACACTTCTGCCACCGAGTAGCATTACCCTCAGTTTTTTGTTACTTGTGCTATTTATGGCAGTGGGTTTGTCTTTTGAGCCTTGCCTAAAAAAGGCACTATGGGGGTGGCAAGAGCCTTGGCCGGTATTCGAAAGCCTAAGGGTGACAGGTGCAAGCCATCTCTAGAAAAGCAGTGTGGCTTGTCAAACATGTCATCCCAGCTGGACAGACACTGGATCCCCTTTGTATGACACCATAAACTTAGCCAATTGTTGAAATTGTTAATTTTTTCTTTATACCGTGGTATCATTCTTGGTGAGACATTCTTAATATCCACATTTGATCTTTCTTTCTTATATCTAGCTACATTGGGATCTCTTTTTGCATGACCACCTGCACGTGGTAAGTACACCATTTGCATTCGTATTAATGTACAAAAGGTAGATGTATGTCTAACTGAAAGTTATTAGTTTTCATTGCATTAGCATCTCTTAATTTTAAATATACATTCACATAACATAGATTTGATCTTTGTTTATTCTATTTCTCTCTTTGCTGTGTTCATTACTTGTTATCATTGGTGATCCTACCAGTGGCACTGTGAAATTCCTACAACATGATTTCAGAGTAACAGTAGCCTCTGATGATGATGGTGGAAATGAAGAGGCACAGTCTCTGGGTGCAGAGGTTCAGTCTAAAACTGAGATTATGCATCCTATATCTCTTGTCCTTTACTTGTATACAGTGCATACCAATGACACAGAGATCTCAGATATAAGACAGGTTAAGGGTGGTATAGTTGATCAGGGTAGTGAGGTTACGTAAGTTGCAGAACTGGTTGATTCTCGCCATAGCCATTCTGAGAGCATATCCTCCCCATAGTCATTCTTAGAGCATGGTACCACACAGTCAGGCTGTTGAGTTGCTCCGTGGAGGACTGCTGTCCACTCACCTCCTGATTTTGGTGTGTCAATATGTGCCACACAATGTATGAGTAGGTCTGTTAAGGAGGCATGGGCATTTTCCACAAGGGCCTTAGAAGAGAAAATGCAAGTACTAAACATTGTGCATTCTGAAGTACAGGACTGTCTGAACCATATGGGTGACTTCTTGGACAAGATGAATGACATAATGAATGGGACACAGTCTGTAATGGAGTATTTGGGCAGAGGTTGCTGAGTTCTAATGCAAGACTCCACCTGGTGTATCTAGACACTGGAATCTTGGTTTGAGCAAGCTGAATTCACATTGTATGACATTCCTATTTTGAGCATGGGCAATGTTGTATCCTTGGTAAGTGGGGTTGTATGGATTTCTCATAGGTGTCATAAGCCAAGTATCCAGTGCATAACTTGCATCCAGTAATAGACACCTGTGGAAAGTCACCCCTAGCAAACCTTATCTACAGCTCACAGGTGTGCCATATGTGCGAGTCATGAATACTGCCTGCGTTACCTGCACAGACATTGCAGATGTTCCTTTTGGCATTACAGACAACCTGAGAGTTTATACAGTAGTATCATTTCCTGTTAATGTACCTCCTTCCCTGTTCAGCAAATGGGGCTTTTATTTCTATGTGTGTGTATTGTATGGCCTCAAAAGTTCAGAAAGTTTGCTATTGCATAACATTTCTACATGGTTCTTGGCATGCATGGGAAACAGATATGCTCACTTGCTTGTTGTAGTATTACATTTGGAAACTGGTTTACTATTCTAGAAGAAGAGACTTGTGACACCCCTAAGATATCCCCTGTGGGCCTCTGGAAAGTACCTGTAGCTAGTATACATAAAGCTGCACATACCTTTGTTATCACTGGGATTGGTTTTCAAGATTTCCTTGGAACCTCAAGTGTGGGCAAAAGAGGTCACATATTTCCTCTAGCGTTCCCCTATCCAAACATCACTCAACAAATTATCTGTCATGCAGTCCATGGTAAGTCAAATAGGATCTAAACATCCTTCTTCTTGGCCATAGCAGCATCTTGAATTAAAGCCTTTTGCTGATTCAGGTTAATGATGGCAGCAACAACCCCAAACAGTTTTATTTTGTAAGTGTAATAGTGACTGCAATCCAAAACATTTTGTATTTCAAGGCAAATGACTGCACTGAGTGTACATGATTGCTTTATAGGTTCCCGAATAGCTCCGACATGTCAGATTAGTTATGGTTTCATTAGCATCTTCTGCTATTTAACCATTTTTTGAGGCTCTACACTAAGTCTAGAGCCATTTAATGAATATCAAAGAGAAAGCTACTGTTGGTGCAGCTCACCATGTACATGATAGCTGCACTTAGTGTAGCCATTCATGTATCCGGTCCATAGACAGTATTTGATGCAGTATGTCTGTTTGGTCGAATTGGGCAGTTAGCTGCATTCTGAATTTAGGCTGAAGTTTACTATAGCTGTCTTGCTGTGTTAGCAGAATGCATTTTTTAAAAGAAATATCAGGAGCTCAATAAGGAGGTGAAGATGATCTGGTGGGTGAACATAGCTGTTAAGTACAACTGTGGTATCAGTAATACATTTTGAGGGAGATTTCAGTTTTGCAATAGCTGATAGGTTTTTAATGTTGATAAAAGTGTTAAAGTGGAGAGCATGGCTAAGAGATATTGTAGTTGAAATATATAACATTGATTTTTGGTTTTGGAAATTATAGGAGAGTGAATATGTTAGGGAGTTGAGGATCTGTAGCAGGTGGGTCCAGTTCAGAAGTTCATGGAGGTTGGTTAAGATGGTTACATTGTCTGTAATACAATGTTTGAAGGCAGAGGTAGTGTCACACTGTCCATAAACCTAAACCACTCTCCTGTACTCTAAACCTAAATCCCCAGTTTCTCACTATCCTGTATACTCTCTATTACTCCATAAACCTAAACCTCATCTCTCACTTCCAAACCCTAAAATTCCTGATCACTCTTTAATCCTTTCCTCTCTTTGCACTCCCTAAACCTGAAGTTCCCTTCTAATTACTGCCTAAAACCTAATCCAACTTCCCACCACATTCAACTTTTTCTCTCTTCTGCAATACTGACTTGACTCAATCTTGAATACTTGTTGGGGCAAGATGCAGCAGCTTCTCTCTCTCCACATAGGTGTCGCACCTTGCCTAATTACATACTTGAGTTTGAGTATAAGTAGTAGCTTGTGCAAACTACATATCACTTGACTTTGCAACAATAAGACTGTGGCCTTCAGGCAGCAAGGACTCAACATTTTGTTGTTAAACTCGTTTTTCTGGTCACTGGAGAAATAGGATTAACTTCTCTTTGCTCGAACGCTTTCTGTAGTGCTGAGTATTTTTTTAAGTCTTAAGAGATACTTAATTGCGGAATTTAGCACCTGGCTCTCTATTGTGAAAGGGTAAAGCTTTGAATGTGACCCTGATGAGAAGAATTTGATTAGTGGGCTAGGATGAAGGAAGATCCAAGTGGGGTAGGTTGAAGCAAATTACCGGTTGAGAAGGGAGATGGGCATGGTGTCTCAAGCTGGCGATGGCAGCCCTAGCAGGGTACCCCATGTAGGATAATGCACATATGCTTCCATTGACTGGTATAGTTGGATCCCAGAGTCATGTATGTGCTTATACCACCAGTAGTGGGAGAAGTTCAGGGAAATATAAACTCCCCTCAAGGCTGCTAACTTGGCTATCTCTCACTTGATAGGGGAACAAACAAGCCCTGTTAGCTCTCACCCCTGAGGTGGCTGAGTGAGCATTGAAGATTTTGTCCCAAGGGGAATAAATGGTCAGCAAAGATAAAAGTTCAATGGTCTGCAGGCATGGAGTACAAATAAGATAAAGAAAGAAAAAGAAAATCGCAAGAATGTTACTAGGTTAGTAAATGAATGAGTTACCAGATAAGGGTGACTGCATTAAATTAACTATAGCAAGCACATGTTTAGATGGCAGTATGTTGACTGTTGTCAGTTCAGTATTAAATATTCAGATGTATTGAAGGTTTAGGGTAAGGAGATTATTAATAGAATTCCAAGAGATTTTCTGATTTGTCACTTAAGATGAGTCGATTTTAGTGTGCTTGAAAAAAAAAAACATCAGTTTTATAAGAAAATACTTATTTTCATTGTGTTATAGGGAACTTTACAAAAGAGTATCAAGGTTTGTCTGAAGTTAATGAAGTCGGTGATTATGTTGTTTTGAAACACAACACTTGCATGTTGTAATTGGGGGTTCTTGGTTTCTTTCCATGGACAGTTCTGGTTTGTTTATACATGCAAATAAAGTATTTTAATTACAATTTATTTTTATGTGTAGTGCTACTGATTTTGCATACTAGGGTGCTTATACTTGAAGGACAATTGAAATCAAGATCAAGTAAATAACTATATATATATATATATATATATATATATATATATATATATATATATATATATACATAGCAGATGTTGCAAAATTGAATCAGCTGGGCATTCCATAGATCAGTCCCAGGCCTTCCTTTTCTTAGAAGAGTACCTGAATGACTGAAGAGAAGGCATATTGCCCAGGTATGTGCTATGACTCATGAGTTTGTACTATTTCTGGAATTCATCACTGGCTGCATGAAATGCACCACTTTTTGTTGTTATATTTCAAAGCACATTTTTCAATATTTTAGCTTTTCATGTGGTGGAAATGATTTATTTGTGATATTACAACATGTCATAGACATTAAAATACTAGCAGCTTTTATGGTTATAAGGATTTCTGGCCCCGTTCAATTGTAGTTTGATTTTGCATTTTTTTTTTTCATGTGAGCTTTAAATGTTAGCACAGAGTTTCCTGGTTATATTGTGTACAAAGCTGTTACTTGAAAGTAAGATTGGTCATAAAATCTTTGAACACAGTATCAACATCTGCCCTATCCATTCCCTACTAGATATCCAATATCCACCTCTCCTATTATTAGATCTTCTATTGCATTCCTTAGTATTCTAGAATTTCCACCCACTTTACTGTCAAAATTGTCCTCCATACTGGTATATACTATATCCGTTCTTTTTGGGTCCACCAAATTGATCTCATACATAAAAGCTATATTATTCATTGTATATTCCAGATCCTACTTCGTTTTAAACTTTCTAGTAAATATGTGTATGCGTACATGTGCATGTGCGTGTGTATGTATATATACACACACACATATATATATATATATATATATATATATATATATAGAGAGAGAGAGAGAGAGAGATTTGCATCTCTATTATGGTATGTCACTATACTGTATAATTTAGAGCTTTACAATTTCTCATTGACCCTTGTGTAATCAGCACTAATGCTGTCAATCCAAACTAGTCAACGAAAAGTGATATTAGCGGTACAAATCAGTGAACGCTATCCCTACCAAAGCTCTCTCAAATAATCTGTGATCTTCTCAGAGCAGGTTAGGCAGAAAACATACTTTTTGCCATTGCCACTCAAAAAGCACATGGAATCAGCAACAATGTGATTTATGAGTGGGAATTGCAAAGTGTACAATGACATAAGAACAAAGAAGTGGAAGAAAAAACTCCCACCTTTAAGTAACAGTAGCAGATGAAGCAGACAATGTACCATTTGATGTTCTCAGAGAAAAGACTCATTGATATGAGCTGTAATATATGGCTTAAGTGGGAATTGTAAAGGGTACTTTTAGGCAAAGCAGTAAATGTGTATTAAAATGTTCATACCTGACAGAAATGCTCATCCCCCATTATGCATGGTGTGAGCAGCATGCACAATGCACGCTGACTTATAGATGTCAGCAGAAAACAATAAGTACAGTACAAAATATTTAATAAAACATCCATACAGTACAGAAATATTTGTGTCCCCATCATGCATGTTATCAGGTTTGTGTACAACATATGAAGGTTTACAGAGGGCAAAGGTTAGTCCAAGAGACCTAAAGATCAGCACAAAGATGGTTATTAAAGCAGCAGTGACTCATAGCCGATAAACACACTCACACTTAAACAGCACTGTCAAAGTTAGAAAAAACACTGGTATGGAAATGTCATCTGAGTAGTCATGCAGGGAAGTTTATTTACACCACTCACAGTATAGTAACAAATAGATTAGCCCAATAAATGACAAAGTGAGAGTGAAATATGTTGTTCATGGGTAGTGTGCCAAAAGGGGATCATGGATGTTGTGGAAGCAAATGTGGAGGACAAAGTGTACAGTGAGATAGCACCACTGAGCCCACATCAAATAGGTGACAACAACATTGTCAGACCCACACTGCCATGCCATCCTTACCTGCAGCCAGAATCTGGATGAGGAGATGATGCAGCAATTGGCTAATGGTAGGAGGCTTGGGCAGTCTATTACTCGTGTGTGCAGACAGACACAATCAGATATTCTAGACAGCCTGGCAGCATTGGATGCATTTGACCACAGCTTGTTCCCACTGAGACATGATCAATTCATACATCATATTGCTAAGGATGAAGGATACACTGTGACAATGCTGTCACTCACCAGACAGTTCTGATGAGCTTATCACATTTGACTTGTTCTGACTCTGTTTTTTTTAACATTGCTTTTCATGTTTTAACTTGGATTTGAGTGGTTCCACTTATGTCACATTTGTCTTGCTAGTCACTGCTTAATGAAGAGCAGAGAAGCAATGAATACATGGTGACTTTGCTTGTTCAGTGATGTTGCTGTGAGAGTAAGTTATAAATATTTTGGCTCATTTTTCAAGGTTTATCAAGACTTTGAAGTTAGAGAAGTTGGTTATTTAATAGCTGTAAAGCTGTGAATAGTCTGTGCATCCGGGCTCATAAGATCAGTTCAGCTTTTTCATGTTTGTGACTTATGAAGCCAGATAAGCACCCAGAAGCAGCATGACTGGATTGTTAGCTATTTAGAGGCAGTTTGCATTATTTATTACATAAAATGTATTATATGACATCACAGGTTCATAGACATTATAAATAAGAATGTCTAAATTGTAATAGATTCCTCACGAATGTTTTGCTCCTAGAAAAGTTAACATGTTAAGAAAAAAATCCTTAGGTGTTGCCTCAAGTGTGTGATGTCCATTAGCTGAAATGTCAATGTAAATGTTTTATGATTATGTGTGGGTTCAAATCTCAGTATATCCTATTAGTGTTTGCATAATAGTTAAGACATGTTCCTCACACAGAAGAAGTACAGGTTTTGATTCTCACCAAAGGAAACTGGCTTGACTTAAAATGGTCCACAATGGGACCTAGCCTAGTAATTACCTACAAGGTGACCTAAGATAACAGTGACAATGTGCCTGTAACTACTAGACTTATCATAATGCTATGAATTTCAACAGAAAGTGCAGAGTGCAAACACATGGTCCACTCAGCATGTTTCTCTATGTTTTCTTCATAAAAAGCCACAGATTAATCTAATTTTAAGAGTTATTCAACTAGCTGTACCTTTGCAGTAATGGCACACACTATCTGATCCTTTGTTTATAGTATTAGTAGTTTTTAGAGGGATAACTTAGTTCCAGATTCAACATTTTTCTTCTAGTTGCTTTTAACCTCTAGCTATGTTTTCTTTAATTTGCAAGAAATTCCTAGCCAGTCTTGTTAAAAAGATTGCTTGCTGCAACAGTAATGAATATCTTCATAGTTACTTGAGTACAGTTATAATATTGTGATGTAAAAGTAACAGTCATCTAATTTCTGTAAAAGTATCAAACATAAAGCATGTGTACGTCATTTTCAGGTCAGAGTTCATAGGATTTTAGCATCATAGGAGGTTACTAGGCTAATGACTCTAGAGCCCTGACAAACCTATCCAAGTTAACCCTTGTTCCCAGGAGTCTGTGCTAGGGGTAGACACTAAATCAACACCTATTCTCCATATCTAAGAGGGACACAGGTGGAACCCCCATGGCAAATTTATGGTTTCCCAGCCAGTCATCCCAATTATGCTTAAATAGGGTCAATAAGGGGCTCTGCTTAACATGGATTGGAAGTCTGCTCCAGAGATGAGGTAACCTCTGTGAGATAAATCTCTTTCTCCAGCAAGTTCTATTAATGTCACATACCAGGTTAAGATCCCTTGAGTAGGTGACATGTGTACCATTTGACTTGTGAATATGTAGCATTTCCATTAAGGTAGGGTTGTCTATTGCCTTATATGCAAGGCACAGGTTCATAGGTTCAAAGGTTCATAGGTTCATAGGTTCATAGGTTGGTACTAGGCTATTAGCCCTAGGGCCTATACAACCCTAGCCATAAGAATTCCCTGGCTATTTCTTCCCACAATATTTACTTCCCTGGACCCCTGTCTAGCAGGGCGACTGACGTGATCCCCGGATCTCCACTAAGCAGTCTGTACAACACAGAGTAAATAGAAAGTGATTTTAGTTTGTTCACATATATGTGCTGGAGACCTTGAATTTTCTTTGTCAGAAACCTTTGTGGTATCTCCAATTGCTGCAGGTGCTTAGAGAGGTACATACTAAAGGGAGCATTATACTCTATTATTGGCCTGATGAGGGAAGAGTACAGGTGGGTTACAACCTCCTTTTCTTCTGGTGGCAATGCCCTTACTTGAGGTGAGCAACATAAAATGTCCTTCCTACTACTGTGGAGACATGGCAATCAAAGGTAAGGTTGCTATCAGACTGCGTGCCCAGGTCTCTCACCATTGATTACATGCTTAAGGTATTGCTGTTTATGGAATAGTTTGTAGGAACATCACCCTTGTTGAAGGAGATGATAATGCATTTTTTGCACTGAGTGTAAGTCCATGACTTTGGCACCAGTCATTAGTCTGTGTAAGTCCTTCTTGCATATATTGACATTGTTAGGGGACTGAATGACTGCTCCTAGTTTGCAGTGATTGGCAAACTTTGTCAGCCACAGACCTTTTGTTTTTGCCTGTACTTAGGAGAAGTATATTCTGAACAGCAGGGGCCTCAGGACAGTCTCCTGTGGTACCCCACTGGTTACTGGTCTGTCAGAGGAGGTAGAGTCTCCTATTTTAACTGTATGAGTTCTTGTGGTGAGCCAGTTTGCAACCCACCTGACAGTATATAGGTTGATACCCAGTTGAGTGAGTTTATTAATAATGCCTGAGTGTGGGATCATGTCAAAGGTCTTGGCTAAGTCCAGATAGGGCCATATGCACAGTTTTAACTTTGTCAAGGGCTTTGGTGACTGTGTCAAAGAAGTCCACCACGTTTAACAGGCAAGATCTTCCTTTGACATAGCCAAGCTGAGTAGGTTTGAGTGTTTGCAGATTACCTATATCTTTGTTGATAAGGTCCATAATGATATGCTTCATGGTGTTGCAGATAAGTCTGGTTAGGCTTATGAGTCTTTAGTTCCCAGGGTCCATAGATGCACCTTCTTTATGCAAAGGGATGACAGCAGTGTTTCTCCATTCACCAGGGATGAAACCTGTGCTAAGACTGTGGTTGAAGAATCTACCCTGCGGTGTTGTTAATTCCTGTTTTAATGCATTCAGAACACAGCCTGGGATGCTGTCTGGTCCCATTGAGCCTGTGATTTTAGCCTTGAAGAGGGCATTTAAGACTTGCTCCTTAGAGATAATAGGTGGGGGACAGGTGGTAGGGATGCTTTGTGCTATATGTGGCAGGTACAGGGGGGTGAAGTTTGCACTGAACCTGTCAGCCAGCAGGTTGGCTATATCCACTGGTTCTGTATATGTAGTACCATTAACTATAGGTTCTGTGCAAATATGGCTTTTTTCTTTGAGATTTCAGATGTAGCTAAAGAACACCTTATGGTTTTCCTTAGTTAGGGATGCTAATTTGGATTCATAAGTAGCTTTAGAGGACTTTACAGGATGTCCTATTTGTCTGTTTAAGTTGAGGAGGGAGTGCTTCCAGGTTTGAGACTGTAACTTCCTACTCATAGATAGCAATTTCTTCATCTTATTGTTTAGCTTGTAAATGTCTGATGTCCACCTGGCAGGTTTGTTCTTCCTTGAGGATCTTGCTTTGGTCCTATCAGGTATGGTGAGTTAATACAATTGTGTATATGCTTGTATAAAGCATTAGTGCATATCCAAGCATAGGTAACCTCTCTATCAGTTGGAGGAGGGGATATGGCTTTGGTGTAGTTTTTCAGTCTAGATGCTGCTTTGGGGGGGGGGGGGGGCGGGGATTCAGTCCGTGTAATTGTTACCTCCAACGAGGCTGATTTGTTGTCAGACCTCACCAGGGATGGCAGCACGCTTGGAGTGGTACAACAATCCTCCATGTTCGTGAGCACCAGATCCAGAATGTTTGAGCCGCTTGTTGGGGTGTCAACCAGCTGGTCCAGGGCATTGGAGTTAACAAAGTCCAGGAACCTTTGGGTGACAGTGTTAGCACACATATAATTAACCTAGTCAATGAATGGGTAATTAAAGTCACCCAAAACCAGGGTGTCTGGTTGTAACTTGATCGACTCAAGTAGATCCAGGGAAGGCTGAGTAGGTGTCCTGGTTCATGGATGGAGTCCTATAGCTGGCAATGATTTGAAGAGTTATTACCCTGATGGGAAGTAATACACATAGAAAGGACCAATATAGAACTTTCAGAATTATAAATTATAATGGCAGCATTGTGGTACTGGCAAGTGTTAACTATTCTGAACTTTAAGCAATCTGTAATGCATTTTTGTTGTTGCAATCTTTATTAAACTTGCAAACATCATAGTCACAATTTGCTGAAGAGAAGAAGTACTAGAATTTAAGAAAAAATAATAATGACTATGAAATAACATATTAATTTTACTGGTAAAATAATTAAAATTTGAAAACCACAGAGTGCATGTATTGTAGTAGATGCATCCGTTTTCATTATTATTATTATTATTTGACATTTGTTTACCAGGAATGTCTGACTGAGCTTGCGGTCTTTTTCTGCAGAGGCCTGGTGAGAAAAGCTCCCCAAAGTATTATATACATTATAAGAATGTTTACAAACAGTACAGTATACACGAGGTAATATAAACATGCACTATAATGCTTGAATTCTCACTTGGAGCATGAGAGTGTAAAAGATGTTATTTACAAAAAAAGCAATAAAACAATATATTAAAGTCATTCATATATCTCCAATACATAAGGACTTCACCATTTAGAGGGGAAGTAATAACAATTAACTCAATGTTTAAGATAAGAGTTCAGAAAGTACTGTATATCAAATCTTCATCCCAGAAATTTAACTCATGTACCTGATCACCAATATATTCCTATATTGTAAGCTATTTTATATCATGTTATACACACCATGTGGTTTTAGTCTCTCTGTCTATAACTTTGTGTTCATTTATTTTTTATTTTCTTCTTTTACTTTCACTGGCAGGAAAAGTGGTCTGCTATTCATCATTATCTGGTCACCCACATCATTTGATTTTATGAGAACCACAGCCTACTGAATTTGATAAGGCCTAGGCAGAAACTAATCCAGAACAAGATGTCAGTCTACCATGGTATGCCTTTTGGCTACCTGGAGGATTGCCAAATCACCTACATAAATTGTTAATCGAAGAGATATATAATATTAATCAGATCCAGTTGAAGTCCAAGCTTATTATTTAACTGGAAAGCATAAGCCGCAGATTTCCTGTATAGCTGCAGCTCTAGTTATAAGAAAATATAATATGCACCATCGTTTATGACTTGATCGATCCCGTGATCTGATTTTATCTTTTTTTACTACATAAGCTCAGTAGTCTGATATTTCTCTAAGAAAATTCATTTTAATCTGTGAAGGATCCCATAACAGTTTAAAAAGCTAATATTGATTGCATTAGTTTCTTTCTGTAAACAATGATTATATTAGGGTTATAAGAAGCATATTTGAAACATGAATTACACTGAATGACACTCCTTGCACCTCAGCTTTGCTTCAGGGACTGCATCACACCATTATAAGTCTCACTTAGAAATGAAATTGCTTATTGCAGACACATAAAAGGTGATTCAATTATAGAATAAAATATGTTAATTGGAAGAGTGCAAGCAAATAAGTTTAATTCTTCCATTTTTTATCAGTGTTTATTTCTTTTCAGTATAAAAATGCATTTAAATGTGTATCATATAGAAAAGCACAAATGACTTCTTAAGTGTACCAAAATCGTTTAATCTTTGCATACAGTAAAAACTTTTTGACAAATGCTAGTAATGAATAAATGGAGTATAGGTAAGCATCGTGTTATTTTATATGAATGAAATGGAATGGAAAGACATGCCTGTATGCATAACTTATTTGGGGCTATCAGTCTGAATTTAATCTTGCAATGAATTATTTATTCATGCACATCACCTTTTGATGATTCCATTTATTCTGAGACATGGGCAGAGAAAACAAATGCTTTAATAATTGAGGTGTCTTCAAAGAGGGATGAGAAAGATGGCTGTGCAAATTTCAAATCAATTTAAATTCTTTCATAGTCATAAAGGCATTACACACAAGAGTGAGCATCAGTTATATTTTCCTGTAAACACCTGCATTACAAATATGATCTTAGGCAACACACAACCTTTTCATCATAAGACAAGATTTTAAATTAAATACGTTAATTATTTTTCAGAGGTAACATCTTCTGCTCTATGGTCTGCATATAACTGCAATGCCTATTAAAGATGATAATATATTTAACAAAAGCACAGCTCCTGTTTTTTTATGAAATGCATTTCTTGACATGACCTGTTTTATTCACCTATTAAAACATTATATTGTTACTTTTTAGTTTTGTTGCTTCATGTTGAAAAGAAACAATTAGCTGAGCATCTTATTATGCCTGATGTGTTTGATGAAAAATAATGAATAAAAAGGGTCCTCTAGGAGTTAGTTCTCGACACACTTACTTATAAACTCAAGTGCTCTAACTCTCACTAGCATCATCTTATGTAACTACGTAGCTCTCCCGCCACCTAACCCTATTAAAATGTGTAGCCTTATCAGAGTCCTAACGTTAACCCTAAAACTTCCACACAGTTTCTAACCAGAGTCTTTGCACCCTCACCCTTAAACTCCACTCTCCTTCCTAAACCTAAAATCCACATTTACTTTATAAAGCTAACCCCCCTTCCTAAAACTAATCGCCTTAATCACTCCTTAACCCTAAACTCCTTTCCCACTCCCTAAACTTAAACCACATCTGCCAGTCCCTAACCCTAAACTCCTCTCCTGCTCTCTAACACTAAAACTTCTCTCTTGTTCCTTAATCGTAAAACTCCTCTCCTACTCCAAAACCCAAAAATCTCCTTTCCACTCCCTAACTCTAAGGTCCTACTCTCTTCTTCCTGATCACTGCCCTAATCTGCACTGCCACCATCTCCCATTCCCTCACTACAACTGCTAGACTTACATTGCTCAAACTTGAATAATGTGTTTGGGTAAGAAGTGGGCAACTCTTTGCCCAAACTCATATTAATGTTTGAGTATGATCAGCAGACCGTATGAGTTACAAAATTCTTGAGTGCCTAGATTCAAGACAATGATCTTCGAGCACTTATAGCACAATCAAATTAAACAAACTACATTAAGCAACAATGTATGCCAGAAGGGCAACACAGTGGTACATAAATTATGATTCTGCCTTACTGAGCTTGGTTTCCTGGCTGAAAAACAGATCTGGTGCTTTCCATACAGATATACCATGTCCTCCATTTGCCCATGTGAGTTTTACCATGCATTTCAGTTTTGCTCTTCATCATGAAGACATCCTTTTAGGAGAATCACAGCCCTCCTAACTGCCCATATGTGTGCATGGGGATATTGAATGTGTGTGTGTGTGTGTGTGTGTGTGTGTGTGTGTGTGTGTGTGTCTTGGCATCCTATCTCTTGATTGTGATGGTGTTTTTTTTCTTCTCTAAAATTGATTTGGATGAAGTAGAAATTAGAGACTGAATTAATAAATGACTGAGCAAAGTGAATGAATAAATTAATATTTCTCAATGTGATATGATACCACTATATTCAGTGTTAACAAACGCTGCTTTGCTTGTGACACAATGTAGGCTTTACACAGGATGATTTTACCTGCACATAAACACATCATAGAATTACCTATAGGGAACTGTAACAGCATACAATCTGAAGAAAGAATTCACTAAATGTTTACAGACATTTGACATTCAGACAGAATATCCTTGAGAAAATACATGTCAATGCAAAATCTATTATTTTTGCAACTTTAGAAGTTTATAAAAGCAGTATTTAAAATCTATCCCTTTTTTTGAGGTCTTTGTACCCCCACTGTTTGTGCCTTTGTCCAGATTTTTTGTGCTAAGAGGTTGATAGGTATAATTTTCACCCAAGTGACCACTTCAGTAAAATGTCCAGGTATGCACAAGCACTAAAATAAAATATTTACCCAAATGATCCCTTCAGTAAAATGTCCTTGTATGCACACGCACTAAAATAAAACATTTCCCCAAGAGATTCCTTCAGTAAAAATGTCCAGATATGCACAAGCTCCAATTCAGTTCCCCTTGCATCTCTGTATTCTGACTGAAGCATGCTGCTTTCTTGTGTAACTTTAGGGCAATTTACATACTTTGTATGCAAATAAGTTCAATAGAAATAAATGTCTAGAAACAAAACTTATGTGCATACATTTAAACCCCTTTAACAGCATAGTAGCTGTCCCCCTATCAGTTATACATCCCCTATCAGTTATACATCCCCTGATAGGGGACATGTTCACAAAAAAGTCTTCTGCATTTCCATAGTCATCCTGACAGTCCAGGATTTGCATAACCTCTTAGCACCATTCTTCACAGATCACTATTATGAATATATAAACCCCTGGACTATGAATACTGCTCTTAATTTATACTTTACTCTGTGTTCTGTGTCACCGAGTAACAGTTTGACTGTATTAATTAAAAAAAAAGTTAAAAAATTATCCTATATCACCTAAATTGCTTTTGAACATTTTATTGGTGGACAAGCAAAAAATCAGCTGTCAGAAACTATTTTGAAAATTTGAGAATAGCTACACTCCGTGTGTGTGACTGGATAATATCCTTATACCATAACGGATAGAGTGTAGGATACCATTCACATGATACATGTGTGTGACTGGATAATATCTTTATACCATAATGGATGGAGTGTGGGATACCACTTACATGATACATGTGTGTGACTGGATAATATCCTTATACCATAATGGATAAAGTGTGGGATACCATTCACATGATACATGTGTGTGACTGGATAGTATCCTTATACCATAACGGATACAGTGTGGGATACCATTCATATGATATTTGTGTGTGACTGGATAATAGCCTTATATCGTAATGGATACAGTTTGGAATACCATTCACATGGTACGTTAAACAAATATGTCTATCCACAAATAGACATGCTAGCATACAGTTAAGTCATACTTCAGTCATGATAACATGTAAAAGACACTCTATGCAGTTACGTTAGACCAAGCTTCATCACTCCCAGAAAGATACAACTACATTTGTTAGTGTTCTCAGCCCATGTTTATTGTAAGGCAGAACAAAAATGACTTAAAAGAGTCACTTTACAATGATTCATATATATATCTTTATACATTCTCTGTAATTGATTATGCATCTTATCTGTTTCAGAAGATTTAATGATTAATGGTATCATACCTACTTCTGAATGAACAACATATTAATATCCACACCTTTATTGAATTCAATGTATGAATAAGTTAATGAATGATTCTACATATCATAATGGTCTTATTGCATTCCTGGGTTGGCATACATTTTGTAGCTAGCATCAGCTAACATTTTCAACCTCCAACAACTGTCTGTAGCTTTATGGATTTGGTTATTTTGCCAAAAAACTAAGGCAATGAAAGATGAGGGTTTTGGCTTAATGCCTTAACTAATTGGAATCAATGTTTTCCCCATTCTATAAAAATTAGAAGTTTCCAGAGGGGTGTTCTCAAACACTTGCAGCTATTGATGGCATCTCTTGCAGTGTGTCTGTTCATTTTTTAATTATTGTCATATAACAACATTCATGTATCACCAATATCACCAAGGGAAGGTCACAGTTTTAGCCTTACCCTATATGAATCTAGAAAGTATCAGCTATCCCATCAATTCTCAGTGCTATCAACTCACAAGAGCAGGTACAGAGCTTATGTTATCGCACCCAAGCTCTTGAGGGAAAATTGTGCACAATACGATTCTACCCTTAGAACTTACCTAAAGGCTTCTACCCACAAGGCCGCATTTTCAGATTCACACAAACTGTCATATGTTTCCCTAGGGAGGGACTAAAATGGCCTTCTACTGCCCTTAATTCCTGTCCCTCCACCTATGGCCATCTTACCCCTACATTTTCTTTTTATGATAACTTTTAAATAATACGTTATGATTTTCTTCTTTTTTGTTATATATAAGTCTAGTATTCGTGTTCTTTGCTTTTTACCACACTGTTGTTTCTAGGATAACCCTGAGGTACACTTTGCTTTTGAACTGTTTGGATTTCAATATTTGACACATTCCAGTCCTTCAAGAAGAAGTTTATCATGTGTAATTAAAAAGGTCAAGCTCTGTCTCAGTCAAATACAGCCTGTCTTACCTAAACTGAGATGGAGCCCTGTCTTGAAATGCTGAATGACCCTTCACCTTAAAAACTAGTGCCTTTGATAATATAAGCATTCCCATATTAACATAATCTGTCATTTTTTCCTATCCCTTTACAAATTATTGCATTATACCATATGCAAAAATACTAAATCCAGATTGCCAAATCATTCACTCATTTAGTTAATCATTGTCACAAATGGGCATGTCATGCCCTGCAGGCCTCTTCAGTAGAGTCTTTTTACATCACAACCTAATAACCTTCTAATGATGTTCAGCTCCTTTTTTTCTGTCTTTAGTTTCCGAGGTGCATAGGATATCCTAGGTTATTGATCTGTGAGGATTATAAGAAGCATAGTCTTACATTCTCATAGTAGTGTATAGACTTTATATTTTGGATACAAATAACCTTGAAATGGGCAAAACAAGGATATGTTGGGACATTTACATGTCTTTCCGTAGACTCTGGGGCTTTGAGAATCTGTGATAATCTCTTGGAACAATAATGTGTGAGCTAGACCTTGTTAAACATTTATCTAATTATGTTGAAAGTCTGCTGTTAGTGAAGCTGCACAATCACAACCACAATCACAAATAATACACACTCAACACTCACCACTGCAAAATAAGATTCTTCTCAAGAGAATTCCAACCAAGGCTGGGCACCATAAGGTATAATCACAGATAAGAACTTTTTTAGCAGATACTTAAATAATCTCCCTAGCCAGCCTTCTGCAGAACACGTAAGCAAGAGAGGAGTTTAACTGAAACATGCCTCTGGAGTGCAGACCTTGAAGGACTTTATTTGCAATGATTCCTGAACTTCAAAATAAAATGTCCTGGCTGGCTAACTTTTTGTACAGTATACTTGCTTATAGGCAGTAGTAGTGGCTAAGGATCCCATGGCACACAAAGGCAGACTTTTCTTTCCTTTGCTACTGACAGTCTTTTTGGATAAGGCAGTCTCTAAAATGGATGCCCAGAAGAAGTTCCAAAATTACTGGGGAGGGGTGGCATCTTCTTCATTATGTACTCATCTCTATTTTGAATAAGCATCTCGTCTTTCTCTGCCTTCATAAGTTTGATGTATTATTTCTTTAACTGGGATGGAAGAGTAGGGAAGCTGCTATAGGTCTACCTATTCTTAACTGATATAACCAGCTTAGGGTCTCTCTGCCACCTATCCTACCCATTAATCAGACTATTGCATTGTCATATTAAATCACACACACACACACATATATGTATATATATATATATATATATATATATATATATATATATATATATATATATTTATATATATATATATATATATATGTGTGTGTATTATATATATATATATATATATATATATATATATATATACAGAGAGCACACAGAAGCTGTACTGCCCCAGAAACAGCCTACGATGAGAGAAGAAGAGGAGCCCACCCTAGAAGAAGTAATAACAGCACTAAGGAAGATGAATTCAGGGAAAGCAGCATGCTCAGATGAGGTCACAGCAGATATGATAATGATGCTGGGTGAGATAGGGGAGAAATGGCTCCTGAGGGTACTAATAGCAGTGTGGAGAGAGAGAGGCGGATCCCAGATGACTGGAGAATAAGCATACTTGTGGCAATATACAAGAACAAAGGGGACATCCACAACTGTGGGCAGTACAGAAGCATCAAACTCCTATCACATTGCATGAAAATTCTGGAGAGGGTGATTGATAAATGGATACACAGAGCAGTAGAATGCAAGATGGGAGATGAGCAGCTTGGAGTCAGATCAGGATGCAGCACAATTGACCCGATGTTTGCATTGAGACAGATACTTGACAAAAAGCTAGAGATGAGGAGAGAGTCTAACTGGGCATTCCTATACTTGGAGAAAGCATATGATAAGGTCTCAAGAAAGCTGATCTGGGCAGTACTGCAGTGGTTTGAAGTCCCAGAAACATTGGTAGAATTAGTGCAGGCTATGTACATACCCAATGACTCAAGTACGAACAGTGTTTGGCCTCACAGAGGGGTTCCCAGTGGGAGTGGGTGTACATCAGGGTTCAGTTCTGAGCCCACTGCTATTCACACTGGTGATGGACTACATTAGCAAACAAGTTGGAGGGGACGGATGAAAAAAGGTGTTGCATGCAGACGATGTGGCAGTACACGCAGACTCTGAGCTAGAACTTCAGCAAAGGATAGGAGAATGGCATGCTAATCTGAATGCACATGGGATGAAACTAAGCACAGATAAGATGGTGCTAATAGCAGCAAATTGGGGAAATCAGAAGAAGCTAAGCATAGAGATAGAAGGGAAAACATTGGAACAGGTAAACAGCTTCAAGAATCTGGAAAGGGTAGTTGAGTAAAAATGTAGTCTGAATGAAGATGTTAAAGTTAGAATCAGAGGGGCAGCAGCCAACTGGCATAGAGTATCAGGTGTAGTCTATGACAGAAGAATGACAGAAGAATGACAAGGAAGCTGAAAAGTAAGATGTACAAGACAGTGGTGCGACCAGTACTACTGTATGGTACAGAAAGGCAGAACAGTTGAAGAAGCTAGAGGTGATGGAAATGAAATTCCTGAGAAATGTGGTAGGATGCCCACTGTGGGGCAGATGAAGAAATGAGAACATAATGGCAGAAGCCAAAGTAGCTCCAATTGCAGAAAAGATTAAAGAGAACAGATTACAGTGGTTTGGACATGTGTAGAAAAGCAGAAGACAACCTGGTGAGGAAGATTTGGGACAGACAGGAGGAAGGTAAGAGGAGGGGAAGATGTCCAGCAAAGAGATGGATGGATTGTGTGAAAGAAGATCTGCGACAGTCAGGCATGAGTGTTGAAGAAGGCAGGAGTGTGGCACTGAATCGAGAGAGATGGCGACAGTTAATATGATACCCCGACCCGATGTAGAAAAATGGGAAAAAAGGGGGCTGATGATGATGACATATATAGAGAGAGACAGATAGAGAGAGGATTGCATGCATTCCCTTAACCGCCCATTATATTGATGCAATGCAAGGCTTTTTTTTTTTTTTTTTAATCAGGCTTAGTGGGTCACTGATGTAGCTGTGAATGTCTATGGTTACTATAGCAACTTAATGAAGTATTCATTGTGGTTATGGCTGTGCAACAATGCATTTGGTATAGGGAGTTTGGGGGTGAAGCACCCATGTTGGAGAGAGGTAGACAAACCTTTCCTATTGAAATATGTTTTGTATGCCATATGGATATGTATGTGTGTGTGTGTGTGTGTGTGTGTGTGTGTGTGTGTGTGTGTGTGTGTGTGTGTGTGTGTGTGTGAATTCACATTTCATCACCTCCTACAGTAGAGTTAGTCACTTACCTGACCCCCTTCAGTATCCATCGCAAAAATCTTCATGTCAGCATTCAATTGTTGTAATTAGTTGTTATTAGTATCTCAAGTAAAGTTTTAACAGACAACAATATACTTAAGAAAGTAAACAAATGGCCATAATTCTGAGAGTGGTAACCAAAAAACATAAAAAACACAGTTGATATAAAGCTAATGCCTGCTATTTTTTACACTGGATAAGCAGTGTGGAGATTGAAGTATTTTGTACGCTAATTCCTTTACTCCTGCTTTCTTTCTCACTGATTGATGCTTAAATGTTTTTTTACTGTTTTTTTATGCACTTAAGAAAGGTTTACCTTTCATCTCTCATACTATGTTGAATGAACAAATGTTTATAAATGATCTGGGGGGAGGGGACTTCTTTAGGTTATTCAATCTAAAACTTTGGTTTCGTGGGTAACATAGTACTGGAACATTACATGATGCTGATGAAATTTAGTTCAAATTTTATAAATCAAAATTCATTCCATCATATTGGTAATGACTGATACTCATTTTGAGGTTATGACATGTTTGGCTCCACCTTTAGGAATCTGACCTCTACTCAGAGAATATCCCTTTAAGAGGTACAATATGATAGTTCAATTGTTATTGTGGTGGCTGATAAAGGAAAAGCAGTGGTAGTATGGATTTTTTTTAATTAGGACATGGAAGTTATGAAACAATGTAGTTATGAAGAGTATCACTGTAATTGTCAGGGACTCAAGAATTTAGAATAGAAGTTGATAAGTTTTCAGATAACTGTGCTGACTCAAAGGTCTTTTTTAAAATACCAAACCCCTGATATTGTATGTATTTCCTAAGATACATAAGAATTTACCCAAACCACCAGGCAGACCTAGTGTGTCAGGGATATGCTCCCTGATGGAACTTCTGCCATGTAATTTGGAGAAGGGTTTGAAATCCCTTCTTACTTTTATTACTTCTCAACTTAAAATGATACTGAATTCATTTCTCTGCTTTTGGACATGAAAGATGAACAGTCCTGGATGTTATGTACACTTGAAGTTAATTCTCTGTATATAAATATTCCACAGACAGGTAATTTGTTTTTTTTTCCAGACACCTTTATTGAATTATCACTTGTGACATAGGCAAATGTACAGTCATATAAAAGTAATTAAACTATATTAACATAAACATTATACTTCACATATATTGCTATATATCATATAAGCTAAGCAATATTACATACATTATTCAATACTTGCTTTTTTTTAAACAAGAAACATTCATTAAACCAAGATTTTGGCAGGAACAGGTCAATATTTACTGTTGTGAACTTATGACGTATGACTTTGTGAGCTGGTTCTAAATAGAAATTTATTCTGTTATAGTAATAATGTTTTGGCAGGTTAAAATAATGGAACGGGTTAATGTTGATATTTTCATGTTTTTGTATGAATAAATTTATAGTGAACATAACAAAACATTTTTGTCTACTATTAATGTGGGGGTGTTAGCTGGATGATATGTAGATGATTTGGCAACATGATGCTAATAAAATTAAAGGTTTTATTCATTTTTTGAATAATAATGCATTTCAACTTATTTTTACTGTACACATTGATTTTTAAAATGTTCTTGGTGTGAACCTTAAAGATGGAAGATGGTTTTCTTCAAACTGTTATACACAGGAATGAATTTTCTAAGAATATATTGGGCTGGATTCACGAATGTTTGCACGGAGTCTAAGATTAGAGTAAGACTCAAGCCAGCCAACATGTCTGCCGAGCGATTCAGGAACAGCCGGCTTGCACGGACAGTGTTAGTTTATGCAAATTACCTCATTTGCTGCTGAAAGCTATGCAAATGAGGTAAATTTGTGATTCAGGAAACACTAACCTGTCCGAGTAAGAGTAGTGTTATTTGCAGAAATGTACTTGGTTGGCAACCGAGTACCGTTCTGCAAATAGCAAAACAGAGCTATGACAGCTCCAAATAAAGGATGCATCCAGTTTAGGAAGCATGCTGATGGCCAAATATACAGCCATTGGCATTTTTATCTGTTGCAAAATAAAAAAAAACTTTTTTTTCTTCGATCTCCGATGTTTAAGCGTAGCGCAACGCCACGCAAACCTGCAGCGCTCTAAAAACCAGAAAAACAAAAAATAAAAGCCACAAATAGTGATTTTATTCAAAATGTTCATCTTCCATGCAGGTGAATGGCAGGCTGAAGACAACATGGCTACTGAGTAGTGGTTGCTAAGGGGGGATACTCAGTCTGAGAGATGTAACCAAGCATTAGTAGGCAATCTTATGCAAATGAGTATAAGGATAGTGAATTCCAAATTTCCCTGCCATGTGAACCATATCCCTAGAGTGTAAGAGTAGGATTAGGGGAGTAACAGAGTAGAAGATAGGTGACATCATGAGGGGGTATGTATCAAAAAGACTGTAAGCTTATTGGACCAGAGTGGCATGTGTTTGTTGTGAGTAACTCAGGACTGGAAGAGGAGTATCTACAGTTGTCTAAACTGAAACCCAGAAACTGAATGTGTATGCCGTGGCTATCACTAAAGTTTCTTGCAAATCTGTTTACACTGTGTGCGTGCGTGTACGCGCCTGTAAACCCATCTAAGCCTGTGTGTGAGTGTGTACGCCTGTGTAAGCCTGTGTAAGGTTGTCTAAGCCTGTATGCACGAATGTGCACCCGCCTAAGCCTGTGTGAGCTTGTGTAAGCCTGTGTGCACACGTGTGCACGCGTGTGCATTTGTTTGTGCTTGTTTGCACGGCGCTGCCCCCTGTGGAAACAGAAATGGGAAAAGGAAGGAAAAGAAGTAGTAGGAAGTTAACCAAGGAGAACTAGCAGAGCTGCCAGGTGAAATCAATCAGAATCAGCCAATTACACAGGCAGTACACTAGCCCAGCCCAGCTCAGCACTTAAAACTCTGCAAACAACATTCCCCCATGTTTTTTCTCAGAAACACTGCAACACTGCAGTCTACAAAGAGAAGTGAAACTTAAAAAGCTTAACTGAGACCAAAAAATGTTTGGGGCTGCCATTGCTATTATAAGGTGACGTGCAAGATGCTGAGGGTGGTGCCACTGTGAATGCTGCTGAGCAACCCACAGTGAGGAGACAGAGAAGAGTGTACAGACCCAGTGTAACCTACCAGGGGCTACATGAGCTGGAGATAGTGGAGCGCTATAGAGTGGACAGAGAGCTCCTGCAGCAAATTGTTGAGCTGTGCAGGCTACACCTCACACACAGAACCAACAGAGGGGAACCCATCCCAGTGGAAACCAAGGTATATGTTGGCCTAAGAATACTACCAACAGGTACCTTCCAGAGACCAACTGGTGATATGATGGGGATTTCACAGGCATCAGCATCCAGGGTACTGCACCAGTTCCTGAATGCCATGTCAGCACATGTCGGTGATCATGTATATTCCCCCAATTCCCGTGAGGTATTGGCCAGCAATATGTGTCTCTTCCAGCAAATAGTGGAATACCCTGAGGTAGTGGGTGCAATTGACTGCATGCACATACACATCAAAGCACCAACCGGTGAGCGGGGTAGGGCCTACATCAACCGCAAGGGCTTCCACTCCATCAACTGCCAGGTCATGTGTGATGCCCAGGGCATAATACTGAATGTGTGTGCTGGCTGCCCTGGAAGCTACCATGATTCCCATATCTGGCATCTGTCACAGCTGTACCAGACATTTGCCAATGGGGACATCCCTGACGGTCACCTAGTGGGGGATGCTGGATACGCACTGGAGCCGTGGCTGATGACACCCATCAGAAATGCACACACACCTGAACAAGAACTCCATAATGAGGCACATGCACAAACATGAAATGTAATTGAGCATGTGTTTGGGATGCTTAAGTCACGGTTCTGGTGCCTGGACACATCTGGTGGAGCCTTGCAGTACTCACCAACTACATGTACCCAAATTGTCATGGTATGTGCAATGCTACACAATATGATCCTGCGAAAACAGCTGCAGCAGGAACAGCATGGGGCAGGGCCAAACAGCCACCCACCATTGCCAAGGCCTGCACAGGCACAGCATGACTCAGAGGCGGAACAACCTGAGCCTGCCCCAGTAGGCAGAAGGAAGCATGCCCAGTATGCCTTGGCCTTGGCAAAGAGGCAACGCATAGCACATACACTGGCTCAGTAGGAACCCTGGAAATGATACCACCCTCTGACTCGCACATAAAATAATAGGGATGCCCAACTTGACACTACCTGTTTCCAAACATGTATAGGGAGTGTAGTATGTGCATCCGACATAGGCAGCCCTGCAGCACCACCTGAGGCATGATTGCCATGTTTTAAGCAATATAAAGCAGTTCTAAGCAGTTTTTACCAATATCTAGTATATGTACACAAAATTGCTCGTGCCAACTAGCGCAACGTCGGGCAGTGTTGAGTAATGTTGGGCAAAGTTGACCAAAGTCAGTTAAACATGCTCATATCTGCTTTACTGTTCCTTAAGCAGTCTGGTCTTCCCAGCATGAAAATGAAATGCAATGACAGGGCTCGAACCCAGGATACTGTGCACTATAGTCACAGTACTGAACCACTAAGCCATGATAGCATTGCAGTGGCACAGACACAGCAGGACAATTGTACACTAATGCAAACACAAAGAAATGCTGTATCATGCCCCTAAAGAGGCAAATGGGCAACCTGCCCCACACGCCTATGCAGACAGAGAAAATCAGGCTAGGCGGTGTGATGTGGGTTGTGTAGGCTATGAAGTCGCAATCTAATATACGTGACATTGGACACTAAGATCTGTAGTACAGTAGTATGCCTCAAGCCACTACGATAGGCAACAGTACAGACTGAAATGGTGTCCTGTACATAGCAGTGCAGGCATAGCAAATGTGTATAAGTGTCAGGTGAAACCCACATCCTATGTACACCCACAGTAACAATCAGGTGTGCCCCCGGGTAGAAATGTACAAAGAATAGCTGTCCCCCCTGTATGTAGAAATGTTGACAAGTCTATGCAAAGTGTCGCATGGAAGTCCTGCAGGCACAGCATGATCCCTGTTGATCTATGACACAAAGGTGAGCCCTGCTGTAAACATACAACTTGATTTTCCATACACATATAGTATAAATGTCTATACCGGGTGTGCTCACACACTCCAACAAATGTAGTGGATTTCATTCAGCATCACACTAAAAGGTCATACTGGGCATACTCACACACTTAAAGAAATGAAGCAAATGTCAGGCAGCAACATACTGAAAGGTCATACTGGGCATGCTCACACACTTAGGTTAAATACGGATGTGATAATAAGGGATCTATGGACAAATGTGGATAGTCATCTCTACTTCCAGAAACATATTCACAAAGTGGTTGGAAAATCATGCTATGTGTTCACACAAACTGCCAAGGTCTGTGCATGAAGGTCAAAGGAGGTTCCCACTACTCAGCAGTCATCAGACCTGTCAGAGAGTACCACAACACACTTGCGATGAATCCGACTAGGCATGTTCAGTAGCTAGAAAGACCAATGAAGTACCTTAACAAGAGGATTACTGGCCTCAAATAGTTGCCCCATGCAACAAGACTGAATGTAACCCAATCTGTACTCTATTGCATACTGTCTACTCAGGAGATCTCTGCCCAACAGACAGGTTCATGTCATGGTTACACTCAGAACTGTTCTGAGTTACAGCTCAATGGCACTAAATGTACAGAGCCAACTGATATTGCCAACATCCTGGAAGATAGGATCACTGTTAATTTTACTCCCCCTCACCCATGATAGAGCACATCTCTATAATGGAAGACTGCAAAGTTGCTGTCATCACAGTTGCACAGGTAAAAAACACTCTCCAAAGCCAGTATCTCAGCAGCCATGGGACCAGATAACTTCCCAGCCTGTGTAGTATCTACTTCCCTGAAGTAAACATTAACATGGCAGGTCTGTGGCTGCTGAAGTTTCCAGAGGAGTGCAAACTAGGAGCCATAATTGTAAACACTAAAGATATGGACATCCTACAAAAGGGCCTCACTGAGACAGATGTCTGTTGTCAAAGCCATGGGCTCTAGCTCAATGCCAAAAGGTGCAGTGTCATCCCCTTTGTTAAAAACTCTGTAGCCAAGAACTACAACATAGGTGGTAGCATACTTCACACTGAAAGTGTGACAAGAGACCTTGGGTCACAGGTGGACAGTGGATACAACTGTGATAATCACATTCCCACAGTAGTCAGGAAACCCTCCTATATGGCACACCTCATCACAAAATGTGTCTCATGCAGAATAGAAGAGGACAATGTTCCCCTGTACTCATCACTCACTAGAACTGTAATAGAGTACAACGCCACTGTTGCTATGTACCTCACAAGACAATGATAACAACTGGAAAGCCAGCAGCAATACCTCACAAAGAGCCTTAGTGGCCTGAAATACATGCCATACACAGACCATCTCAAAATGCTCCATCCGTACTCCATTGCATATCGCCTACTCAGAGGTCTTCACTGCCTAACATACAAAGCTATGTCAAACACAGAGCTGTTGGATATGCTCCACGTAAAACACTCACAATCCCTCCAACCTTCGGACCCAAAACCATGAGTGAAATACAAAAGGAAGGGGTGTACCCATTTACCTTATGGATACACACACCTTCAGGTTAGTGGCACAGCATGAGGCTTTGGAGACCATGCAAGTGCAACTAGCATTGGCCAAAGCTGACCATCAGATTGTAGCCTGCTACAGATCACGTACCTTGTCTCAGGAACCTCAGTCAGTATTCCGGAGAACAGTGGAAAATATAAAGGTCCTATCAAACACCATTATATGAGGAGATTACAACTACCCAAACAGTGAGAGGTGGAATTACTTTTGTACAATGTCCTTCGCCCAATGTTTCCTAGAGTTTAAAAACCCTAACACCCTGGAACAGCTGGTCACCATGCCCACTAGAGGTGACAACATACTGGACATGATCATCACCAACATGGGGTACCAGTGTTCCACTACAGAGATAAACCCCTCGCTGGTAATATCAGATCATGAAGTAATCACACTGGACATCCACATCCTGCCCCCCCACCCAGTCAATGAAACCACTGTGAAGACATTTGCAAAAGCAAACTGCACACTTCCCAAGACCAAAGTGGAACGTTCTAAAGACCTCTTGCTATAGGATAATGGTATACAATCTGCAGAATCATTTACAAGTGCATCCTATGAGCATCTACAGGGATGCATGGAATGAGACATCACAAATAAAATCAAGATACACTCCTCCAAAAATAGGACAACAATCAGGTGGTTGTTGCCCAAAAATAAGCTAAACAACAGAAGGAGAAAATGAACACATGATAGAGCCAACTTCACTAAAGGAAAGGCATCACTGATCATTATCAGAAGAAACAATGATCGCTCATAAAATAATCCAAGGACAGTTTCTAAAGACAAATAGCCAAGGAATGTAAGAATAACAACCACAAAGCCTTTGGTAGCTATACCAGACATTTAGGTGTCAACTTCCAAAAATGCTGTCAGCTACTGACAAATAGAAAGAAATACACCAAACCAACTTTCATTGCCCACGTCCAGGGGGGCAAGTTCAGTTTAAACTCCCCCCATCACCCCCAAAAGGGCCTGTGTCCATCACAGAAGGATGCAGAGCCACAGACATCATGGACATGCAGGTAAAAATGTGACTGGATGGTGTCCCAGGCTGTGTCTTACACTAGGCCCATGAGAAACTAGACCCTCACCTACATTCACTGTCCAGACACAAGCGTACCACAGGCTATGTACCCAAAGAATGGCATACGCAAACAGTCATCCAGCTCCACAAAGGGGGTGCCACAACAGAACATGGACACCATTGCCCAATATAATATGTCTACTCAGCCTGGTCTACAGAGCTATTGAGCAAATTGTCATGGAACCCATAAACTGAGACATTGGAGACCTTCAGACACTGGACTCTCCACAACTTTGCCTTGCTAAAGTCAGATCCTGGCTCCTAAACCTAGTTGACTTATTTCAAACAGTTACCAAGGACATAGATGGAGGTGAAAGTAGTCCACACAGCCCACCTAGATCTCACGAAGGACTTTCTACACCATTCCCCACTCTGTCATCATGGACAAGAATACCAGCTTGAACATTAACAGCTATGTCATAGGATGGGTGGCCAAGTGGCTCACAGATCAAATGCACATGTTCAGAGTTGCAGGTGCCATGTCCAACTCTAAGTCAGTCACAGATGGCATCCCATAGGTCTTGGTCCTGGGACCCAACCTGTTCAGTAGATACTGCTCAGAGGTACAGGCAAGCACGGGAGGTGTATGGCTGAACAGGTTTGCAGAAGAATGGTAACTGTGGTCCATAATCGACTGTACGGCTAACACAGACATCCTCCAGAAGTGTCTTACAGAGACAGATACCTGGTGTCAAAACAATGCCCTCAAGCTGAATGCCAAAGAATGCATAGTCATCCTCTTTGGGTACAACAAAGTGCACACAAATTACTACATAGGTGGTAATCCAGTATGTACAGAAAAAGTCATTATGGCCCTGGGGACACAGGTAGATAGTAAACTCCCCTTTGATGATCACATGGCCAAAGTGCTTAGACATTCCTTCAATGTAGCCCACCTAATGTCACCTAATGTAACCCACTTTGTATAGTCTGATGATGTCACCATCCTACAAATATACCTGTAGAAAGAATAACTCACAGTAATGTGTACAGCGAGGCGTATAAATGTGTACTTCTGTAGTATCATATAGTAATTAGGTAGTGGTTTGAATCCTGCACTTGACAAGTGTGTGTGTCTGTGTGTGGTCTTTTTGGGAAGGAGCAAACGTTTTGGAGAGTAGTAAAACACCTTAAAAGTAGTAAACTAATTTTTGTCAAGTCTGATGATGTCACCATCCTACAAATATATCTGTGGAAAAGAGAACTCCCATTAATGTGTAGAGCATGTCGTGTTAATGCGTACCTACCTCAGGTATCATACAGTAGTTAGGTAGGGGTTTGAATCCTGCACTTGACAACAGTGTGTGTTTGTGTGGGATCTCCTTGGGAAGGAGCAACCTTTTAGGAGAGTAGTAAAACACCTTAAAAGTGGTAAACTAATCTTTGCCAAGTCTGATGATGTCACCATCCTACAAATATACCTGTGGAAAAGAGAACTCCCAGAAACGTGTATAGCGCGTCATGTTAATGCGTACTTTTCTAGTGTCATGAAGTAGTTAGATAGGGGTTTAAATCCTGCATTTGACAACTGTGTGTTTGTATGTGGTCTCCTTGAGAAGACACAACCTCTTTGGAGAGTAGTAAAACACCTTAAAAGTGGTATACTAATCATTGTCAAGTCTAATGATGTCACCATCCTACAAATATACCCGTGGAAAAGAGATTTCCCAGTAAGGTGTATAGCATGACGTGTTGATGCGTACTCCTCTAGTCTCATGATGTAGTTAGGTAGGGGTTTGAATCCTGCACTTGGTGAGTGTGTGTGACAGTGTTGGCCAATGTGTTAGGGGTTTTGCTTTTACTACCGTATGACATATCAGTAGGCATTGCACATGTGAGGTAGCTGTGAGGCAAATACATATACGTACATGTTACCTCAATTATTGCATGTGTGGGAACCCTGCTTTATCCAAGTACACAACTGTCATCTTTGCCAAACTGTGCTGCTGCTTCCCAGACCAAAGGTCACATCTGTATGCTTGTGACAAGGCCAGCCACTGCAGTGATGCCTGGCCTAGGTCATCTGTGTCACACACACTCATTACAGTTTCTATTGAATTGTGTGAGTGAGGGTTCATGACCGAGGTATATGTCAGACCTGTTCAAATGCAGCAGAGTCTGTCAATGATGACTATGCATTATAGGTGTACAACAAACTTTGTGAACATGCATGCAGACCCCTTATTGCTTATGTGATCCACCAAGGGATTTCAAAATACCTTAGGGAATGTGATTATCAAAGGAGAGATGACGTGACACTAGATTGCATGTACACATTGGTACCTGTTCATCATGTTGGTGGCTACTACCTATGTGGTACTGTGGGGATACTATGTTCCGTAAAGGTGGATGACTATGCTTAGCTTGGTCTATAGCTTTACAGCATGGGTTTGACAACAGGTATCTGTCTGTATGATACCTTTGTGGAGGATGTGTGTGTCACCTGGAGAATGCAGTATAGGCCACAGTATGCATTAGCACACGTGGGCAGACATATCCCTACTGTGATTGCTTGTACCTAAGAGAGGCATATGCCAAACAGGAGTGGTCTCAATAATGGGTGCAGCTGAATACCACTGGTTACTGGCATAGTATAGTACCTGAAGGATCCAAATCTTGCTGCGTGTCCTACATCTGTGTGTCAGTTGTCAAGACATCATCTAACGATTGGATATGGTCAGGCCGTTGAAGTCATGTATACTACCAGAATGCAAAACAATGACAGATAATAACAGTATCAGAACAGTGTCAAACCATGTCATACACACATGTGTAGTCAGGTTCCAAAATGTGTGTCGTACAATGCATACTGGCCACCAATAGAAACTATGGAGTGTTGCTGTGTAATACAGAGCATGTCATCCTGCCCATGTGTCCACTATGCACGTACATGCAGACAATGCACCTCCACCATTTTCACAACTGTACACCTGCAAATATGTGCTACACACATCCCACACATACTGTCCTCTCTCTAACACATGCTGCCAATACTGCACACATCAGCCAAGTGGCATGTGGGTGGGCAATATACAATTGGAACTAACACTGGTGTAAACAACACTACAATGACAATCATAGCTTTAATGCATCATGCCTGCTCAGCTACACCTTCAAGCATATCATTACACTCTACTGCTGACAACATACTAACATTGCTATACTGCTATAAAGACACCCTGTGCATCAGCACCATGGTAGCCTGTTCCTGCATCGATGTTACAGATGACAGGAGGTGGCACAGGTTTCATCATATGCACAGGGTGTGTTGTTGGTTTGCCAGAGGCCTACAGTGAGCCATCCAATCGACATGTATTTTGTGTGTGTGTGTGTGTGTGTGTGGGGGGGGGCAAGAATACTGGTATGGGCCAATGTTGATGTAATGTGTGTGGGTTTGTGTTTGCCCTAGGTGTGTGGATTATGTGTGTGTGTCTGCATGCACACAGTTCCACTATGTGGCTGCCACATATGGGTATTTGTGGGACAGCCACAGACTGTACCTGCGAGGCTTTACAGATCACCTTCTCTGGCCACGGATATGGTACCTGTGCCTGGCAGGGGTGCTACTGACACTATCAGGTACTAAGCCAGACTGGGTACTATCCCCAGAGGTAGATGGATGTACACTGGACCCAGGTCCCTGCTGGGACTGTCCAGAGCCACGTGCACGTGGTCTTCTAGGACGTTCTATGGACAGCCCACCCCCAACATTGCTGGGGCTAGTACTGGCACTACGGGAGTGGCTGAGGCTTGAGGGACGTCCATGGTGACTGCTAGCTGCTGATGTTGCTGGCATACATCCATGTCAACGACTCAACCATCCCGCACTGTCCTGACACATGGACATGATATTGCGGAGGACATCTAATGTCTCTCTCCAACGTCTATCGATGACTTCAGTGTAATTACGGATGGCACCAGCTAGATCATGAATACTGTCTATTACGGCAGTGTTATGTGCCCTCTGTGCCCTTAGTCCCTGCCTGGTGTACCATTCCATATGTGCCTGTGCCTCCATGACAGCCTGGAACATGCGTGAGGTTGTAAAACCTGTGGCACATCTGCCAGTGGCATGATGAGCAGCAGTGCTCCGACGAGAACCCCTGGACATCTGCCTATGTGGTACCCTTCCAGACATCTGGGTATGGCTGCTGTGTCAGGATGCATGTGCCATGGATGCCACACTGTCCTGGCCAATGCCAACTGTACGCTGTCCCTCTGCTAAGGGCATTGGTGATGGATGTATTGGCAGCATGACTGTGTGCATGGATGGGGTGGACACTTGTGTACTGTCGACTGGTGGCCCAACGAAAGACCCTGGCAAACATGCCTGTGCCTCAACACACCTATCACCATTATCACTATTATGCTCAGTGACATCAGTTTCCCTGCTGCATTGAACCAGCCCAAAATCAGCACCTGTGAGAGGAAGACAGGAAACACACTTTACGACCTGTACATGATGTTGGCACACATGCACACATAAACACATGAACACATGAATACATGCACACATGAACACATGCACACAAGAACACATGAACACATGCACACATGAACACATGCACACATGCACACATGCACACAAATACACTCCTCACTAAAACAGGAACACACACACGCACACACACACACACACACACACACACACACACACACACACACACACACACACACACACACACACACACAGACCACCAGCAATCCCGAACATACTCAAAAGTGTGTGATGTTGGGGTACAGTATCACAAGCCAAACATTTATATCAAACGTGACAGCATGCAGGACGTGTGTTGCTCAACAGCATGCAGTGTGAGTGTAGACAGCCCTTGCTAATAACAGTATACATGGCTTTGATGCATGTGTGTTTTGTTCAGTGAATGGCCTCACCCTGGAACGCAATGTTTACATGGGCACAACATTGCTGTGCAGGTATTAAAAGCCCTGCAATGGCCCGTGCACCATCAGTCACAGGTATACATACCATGTCTGGATGTGTATCAGTGTGTAACATAGATATCCATTTCCGATTAGAGCATCTGTGTCTTTAGCAGATAATTGTGGACACAGGTTTAGCACATGCATGCTATGTATACACACAGGATGAGTGGTGCATGTATACCTGATGGAATACCATTGCTCAACATAGCCATTGTACAGTGGTTATGGTGAGTGTAGGACATATTGTGGACATGCCAGTGCCAGCCATGACATGGCATGCTACCACACAACTGCAACATGAAACATCACACATACACAATGTGTGTCATGTGACCTATACACTCTATAGCATTACAAGACATATGTGTGTCACTTTCTACAAATGGTGATTGCTATGCATATTGTGTATAGGTGCATATGTCTGCACACACACAACATTGAGGTGCATAGCAATTCATGATATGTGTAGTACTGTGGCCACTGTAACTGGATGAGGTGTAGTACCATGAGCCATCATCATGCAGCATCATGTGGTCACTCAAGGCTACTAATGTGTGCCAGACTGGCACATAGCATGCTGTACCTGAACTGCAGTACCATGGCTACATTCACCATTCATGGCCAGTTGTTACATGGGTTTGTAAGGTGCCCAATAGGGGGCATTGCCTAACATGAATGTGTTATGTGTTGAAGAGTGTCGCACAGCCACATGTGAGGCATCTACCCCTCAGGTATATTATGTGTGCTGTGTGGATGATGTGTGCTGTGTGGATGAGGTTTGGGATACTGTAGTGTGACCTAACAGCGGGTGTCTGAATACGCCATGTGTAGCATGTTAACATGTACTGTGTATGACAAAGTTGTGTATGTTGTGTGCATGTGTATCGACTCTGCATATCCAATGTCCACTACAGTGTTGCCACAATTGTGTGGGATGCTCTGTGTATTGTATGTGTTTTAGGCAGCTACCCCCATTACTAGGATGTGCATAGTCTCACAGCAAACATGCACAGCATGCATTATGCGTAGGTGTGTTACGTGTACATGGCCTACACCTCACCTATGACATGCACATTTAATTAGCAATATTAAAGGTAGAATACACTCACCAGCATGGGTCTGCTGCCTTGCTGTCACACCAGAGGGACCTACAAGGATATGAGACACTTTGTCAGTGGCAAAAACTGTGGCATTGCTACTGTGTGTTTGCAATCTTACAGTAGTACAATGGTCACAGGCCTACAGATTATATTCCTAGTTATTAGTATTGCACAACACTAGGCACCACATTGTCTAACTACACAGTACACATCTCACATAAGCATGCTCTACCAATAGAGGTAACAGTATTCTACAGCTATGCCATGTTACCTGCACGCTCCATGTCAACTTGCTGGGTGGCTCCGGCCTCCATGATGATACATGTTACTTGTTGTGGTTGTTGTTGGCCAGGAGCCACCTGGCTCAGGAGCAGCTCCTCCACTCTGGTGATGGGGGGATGGATGGCTACCCCCCACCTGTGGCAAGCTGTTGTCTGTGGATATCAGACGCACGCTGCAGGACATGTCTAATTAAATCACTGCAGTGATGGCGTACCTGCTTATATGTCCAGTTATGCATGCCTATGTCATTTACCCTATGGACAAGATCTTGCCACAGCGCAGTCCGCTCATGCTGGTCCTGGCTGGTTCTGGAGAACAGCAGGGCATAGTGCTGCACCAGGGTCGCTGTGATCTGTTCTTCCTCAGCCGTGCTATATGCGGGATTATGATGGTGGGACATTACCCTGGAAGACAATGAAACAATATGTGTGAGCAAGTCATGTGGCACACGTAACATTCTAAAGTACAGATATCAATTAACTGCCATATATAGCAAGCTATTGGCTGTCAGAAGATACACACTTTCAATACCACATATCAGTTCTCAACCCACAGATGCCTGACAGTGCCTGGCACACTCTATATATCAAACCATGTTTTGCACAGCAACAAAGTTAAAACAGTATGTAAGACTATACAACAGCACATGGCACACTGTATGTGACAAAATGCACCACCAAGCCACAGGAGATATATATCATGCTAATGCATCATGAAATATGTAATCCATTGCAATGATTGTAAAGTCCATTGACAGTATTACCAGTATACCACACTAGTTGTTGATGGCAGACCCCTGCATAACATATGTGCACATTCATTAATATAGGTGGCATACTGCTGTACTAGACTATACATGTTGCTAGATACACAGTTATATCCTGTAACACACATATGACCGAGGCCATGGTACAGGCATACCCATACACACATCAGACATACATACCAGACACAAAGGTATGGCAACCCAGGTGACCTTTACCTGTGTACCTTACAGTACTGTGTGTCAGTAGTTACAAGACCTTATGCCTGAGGTATGTAATCTGTGAGGACTACAGGGAACACACATAACAGTGGTTCCAATAAATGTGGACGTACACCAAACTGTGCTGTTTAGGCATACAGCTCCAGGTAGTACTACAGCTCATACAGGAGTTGGATTCACCAGCAGTAACACTCAATAAGCATACATGTACTGCTTTAGCCTAAATGGGACACCACAGTTGACAACAAGGGACTAAGTCAGACTGTATGGCATACTGCTTTTTCTGCCTAGCAATTGCATACACATCTTTTGCTGAGATCACAGCTAGGACACACAATACCATGACAGAAACAGTTTCCCACTAAGCTATCACACATATACTGAACTCTGACACATTCACCAACACATTCACCATCACACTCAGTCAACCTCACATAGCAATTATTGCAACAAGTACATGTGGGTGTGTATCACTTCATAGGTAGGTAAGAGGCTATTGGCCCTAGGACCTATAGTACTCTAGCCATACGTTACCCTGGCCTTTGACACACAGGTAATTACATTGCACGTGGCTCTGTCAAGCAGAGACACAGAGGTGATTGCCTGGGTGTATTCACTATCTCCCATACAATCTTCAGGATTATTTATGATGACTGCCAATTAGGAGCTTTGTTTGCTATGGATAGTTGGTTTGTTCCAGAGTATGGAATGTCTCTGAGATAGGAATCTATCCCTCCAGCATATGCTGTTTATTGTGGTCAAAGGGTTTGGGTCCCTAGAGCATGTAGCTCATAGAGATTGTGATCTGTTTACGTGGAGCATGTCCAACAGATCTGGGTTTGACATAGCTTAGTATGTTAGGCAGAAGTCACCTCTAGGTAGGCGGTATGCGACACAGTCTAGTTGTGGTTTGTGGGACGGTCTGCATAGGGCATCTGTTTGAGGCCGGTATTACTCTTTGTGAGGTATGTCTGTGTCCTTTCCAGTTGTTGTAGATGTCTTGTGAGGTACATACCACATGGAGTATTGTACTCTATACTGGGTTTTATGTGTGTGGAGTAGAGGGGAACACTGACCTATATTTCCCAGGATGACACACCTTTTGTGATGACGTGTGCCACGTAGATGGATTACATGACTAGTGTGGCACTGTGACTATCGAAGGGGAGACTACTGTCCACCTGTGCCCCATGGTCTCTTATCACACCTTCGGTGTTAAGTAGACTACCACCTATGTGGTAGTTCATGGGTACTGAGTCTTTGCAAGGAGGGATGTCAATGCAGTGTCAACATTGAGCTTGAGTCCATGGCTTTGTCACCAGGCATCTGTTGCAGTAATTATGGCCCTGTCTCTCTCTCTCTCTCTCTCTCTCTCTATATATATATATATATATATATATATATATATATATATATATATATATATACATACACACACACACACACATACATATAAACATCCATTGGTGTACATATAGATATACATATAGGCACATATACAGTCCACCAAAACTGGACAATTCCAGTACCGAATATGCCTACCTACATCCTTGCTGTACCTTGAACACACTGGTATTTAGTACATTTGGGTGGGGATTGTCCTGCTATGATACTGTGTGGGGGTTTAAAGTGCTGTTGTATTTACTGCTAGAATGTCTGGTTCTGTTATCACAGTCATGTAATGCAATTCCACAACAACTGCTGGTAAAGTTCCACACAACAGGTTTTGTGTTATGGCATTCCTATCTTTCCTTTACATTCACACATTCTGATGCATGATATATATATATATATATATATATATATATATATATATATATATATATATATATATATATATATATATATATATATATATATATATTTCAGCAACAACCTGCTGTATATATACTGTGACCTAGTGGTACTTCATGCAGTCTAGTGTGTCCAAGGTCCATGGTTCAAGACTGACAGTGGTGTTTTATTTTGCTGCTGAGCAGAACAAGGCCCCTCATATGCAGGTTGACTAAGGCACTTTTAAGCAGTTGTAAGCAGGTTTGCGCGTGTTTGTGCGATGCTTATCAATACTTAGTAAAGCGCACACATGCGCACACTCGTGCAAACCCACTTACTACTGCTTAAAAGTGCTTACTCCCGCTAAACCCATGCTCATTTCTTTGAAAGAAAAGAAAATGGGGAGATAGGAAAGTGGTAAAAAAAGGGGCACAAAGAGGGAAAGACAGTAGGGAAAACAGCTCGGGATGTGCAGGACGGGTGTAGGGAAGGTCCATAGCTGCCCATTTATTTAACAGCAACAGCTGTGCATATACTAGTAATTTGGAGGGAAATTTGAAACCTTCCACCCCTGAGAGAGGGGTGAGGACAACTAAGTATGTTGTACTGCCAATTAAACTTCAGTTTCTGTGTCCAGTGGACATTTGTGCAAAATGGGCAGCTATGTATGGGGCGTAATTTTTTTGTGGGAGCAGATTGCCCATTTTTTTTTTCAGGTGAGAGTGGAATGTGGGGTAAGGGAAGTAGGTATGTCTTGGGAGGTAGTTTGGGGAGGTAAACAGACAAGACAAACAAGATGCATACAGGGGCAGAATATGACACATGGGGTGGGTGAACACCATTGACGGGGAAGGATGTTTGGAAATCGCATGCCCATGAGCCCACAGATGGCAACAGTGGAACTGAGATCCCCACCCATGGGCATTCACCACTGCACCTTCAAAGCCCGGAAGGTGGCTGTGCTGGGGGCTGTGTAGGAGGGGCAGTCTCACCTGTGAGTTGCGCCACTCTTGCCTTGAGCTGGCATAGGGGATCGGCGACTGAATGCTCGATCTCCATACGCACCACAGCCCGGACCATTCGGAGGGTGATAGGTGGCCCTCCTCCAGCCACACTTGCAGGGGGGGGGTCGAACCCCATCTCCTGCAGCACTTCCACCTGAAGGTGGCACAGGGCCAACGGAGGAAGAGGTCCCAGACTGGGCACCGGACCTGCTGGTGCAAGGTGCCATCGCCAGCTGAGGTGGGACAGGTGGGTCCGCTGGGACCGGCCTTCCCATACGTTCTGTGTTGAGGTGAATTTAATGACAATATGGGTTGGTAACAGCCAACAGCATTCCAAATTAGTTGTAACAGCATGCAGTAATATTCCCATTAACCCAACACACCAGAATTCCAACAGTTGAACAGCAAGCATAACACATGCATATAAAGAATGACAGTGGACATTCCAACAGCATGCAGGAATGATTGGTGGCAACAGGCCACCAAGAATGTGGTGTTTGAATAGGGCACATGCATCAAAGTAAATGCAGATATTTATAAACCAATAGGACATATGTCCCAACAAATGTTTTGAGATTACACATACCCATTGAGGTGTGGAATTGCATTGATTATGCACATACAGTAGAGTGTAAAAAGATACCTCCATTAACAACTTATATGAACTTATAGTTTACACTACATTCCTATTGACTGCAGGTATATATCCCCTACATGTATTATTACACTAGGCAATGTCCATTACGTTGTGGGATGTGTTTTGCTAGTTCCTTATGTACCTGACCTGTATCTAATATACAAACTGTCCAGGATGCAGATGTTACTGCTACGTATTTATATATTTTATTTATATTCATATGTCTACATATCTGGATGTATTCAGGTGACATTATCAGTTATATTTTAACAGCCCCCTACATTTCTAGCAGCACACTGACATTTCCGGTGAACACAATATCAAGCTACTCATGTGCCAGATTTACCTATACATGCCAGCCTTGAAACTATAGTTGAGGACTGTATATATGCTTAAGAGATACTGGCACTCCCTTCGTCCTCTTTCTATGGGCCTACCCAAGTGTGGGTTGACAGCGCTTAATACAACACTACTAATTCTATACTGCAAGAGTACATCAACATTTTAAAGAAAGTGACATGGGCACACTACAGGAGTTATACCTTTATTAATTACATTACACACTTTTCTAGTGGCTCTCTCATTTATTTGTTATTACAGTGCATGCAGACAGCTTATTCAAGATGCATTATACCTTCATTTATGGTTTACAACACTTTTTTTCAGGCTCTCTCACTCATTCTATATAACAATACATGCAGAGAAATGATTCAGGACTTATTTTACCTTTATTAATGGGTTACAACACTTTTTGTCAGGCTCTCTTACTTATTTTACATAACAGTACATGCAGAGAGGTTATTCAAGCCTTATTATACCTTTATTATTGGGCTACGACACTTTTTGTCAGGCTCTCTCACTTATTTTATATAACAGTACATGCAGAATAATTACTAACCTGCCTGGTGGTGCAGCCTTAGCAGCCTATCTGCATAGGCTTGCTGATTCACAGCGTAGACACCTGCAGCTGTGAAGTAAATGAAGTGATATTGAGATATATACCTATCCATACTATCGACTACACTAGCAATTTTTACATACTTCAGTCCATGGCTACCTACACAGTAGTGGGGCGTTTTGCATCCCACAGGCCTCCTGTATCCATTGGTTCAGTTGGTCCTGCTTGTGTCTCTTCAGGTCTGCATGGTGATGTCTAACCTACTCACCAGTCCAAGGGATGCCTGTGGCACTGGTGAGTTCATGTGCGAGACGGTTCCAGGCTTCCGCTTTGTATTCTGCGCCCTGGAACTGGCCCTCCAGGAGTCTAGCATCATGATGATGGACGAGGAGCCAAACCATCACTTTTGACTCCTCAATGCTCCACCGTTGCGCTTGGAAGTGAGAGCCCTCTCCGACTCCAGCCATTGCTGCCTGCAGATGGGAGCTACAACCAGTTATGGCGAGTATTCCTGGCTATGGAGCTTAAATATGCCTCATTTCCCGCACTTATTTGTGATAGGCCAGATTTGAAAATTCTCAGCTCAGTGCACACCTGCTTAGCACTGGGTAAACTTTGATTAATATGTATATGTGCGTTGACAGTTCATGAACATCAAATGCTGTCATGGCTTAGTGGATCAGTACTGTGATTATGGTGCACACTATCCTGGGTTCGAGACCTGTCATTGCCTTTTTATTTTACTAATGGCCTGACCGGTATGGGGTGTGGCTGTGTTTAGCTGACTTTGCTCAACTTTGCCCAATGTTGCTCTACGTTTACTGACGTTGCTCGACATTGCCCGACGTTGCGCTAGTTAGCGCGGTGTGCAGCTTTGCACAAACATGTTTTGTTTGCGCTAGTTGGCGCGATGCGCAGCTCCACGCAAAGCCATTGCACTAGTTAAACCAGTGCTTAGCTATGGGCAGTTATTCTTAAATGTGCTTAATACTGGTAAATGTTGCTCAACAGTGCTTCACATTGCTTAAGGTAGGTTACTTATGCATTCATTAGTATGCATGACCATTTTACCTTCTTATATATATTTAAAATATCGTTCACTACTACATAGGTCATTTTGATGCATTTTAATAAAATTTAAAAGGTAAATGTCAGGAATTATTTTTATGCACGGATTTCCTACAGAAAATGTAAAGGGGAGTGGTGGGACTCGAACCGGGAATGCCTCCTCTTTGTGCGAAGGCTCTACCACTACACTATTGCTATTTGGCTTAATTTGCATATAAGTGGTTTATTATCCTCTTCGATGTCTAAACTGCTAACTGTAGCTAAGCAATGGGCACACCCAAGCCCACATGCGCAAATACGGGCAGCTATATCATGAATAATAAAAAAAAATTGTTTTACATTTTATTTCATTTGTACAGGGGGGTTTGAATGTGGGGGAGTGTAGTGTTGGGGCTATACACATTTGAGCAGACTCGCTCATATCTGCTGACATTTGCAGATTTAGGCACTTGCAGGGGGGTGGATATTTGGACTACTCGGCAGTCTGACACGCCACCTGCACTCCTACATACTCCGTGTTAGCCTTGGAGTTGAATCAGCGCTCCCTCATGCATATGCATGACGGGCTGACATCATACTCTTCGACAGCGGTCTCCGAGTAGGACTTTGTTCGTCTTACACGGATGATTACTGAATCCCCCCATTCTTTTTCAGTTTTGATTTGGAGCATGTTCAGTAGCAAAAGTGTTTAACAAATGTTGACTGGAGCACAAGAAATTCGACTTTTGTTCTAGGGCTAAAAAGGAAAGCCCACTGAATGTCTGTAGTGTTTCTTTTCACTCTGAAAACATCTTGCTTTATTTTATGAATTCTGATTACCTACACATGAATCTTATTAGATATGTTATTATTATCAGCATTCATAGCACAAATAAGATTCCTGTTGGAGCCCCTTGTTTCATGAAGGATGTGACATCAAAAAACTGGATTGGGTGCCAAGTGTCTGGCATTTTTCCAAAGATAGTGAGACAAGTGTGGCTGGAGATGGTGAGGGTTGTGCTTCTTTTGGAGCACAGAGGTGGGGGTGAGGAGGATTCTGAGATTTTTCTGGACATTCTGCATGAGCATTACAGCTGTAGACAACTGCAGAAAGTCCATACTAGGTCACAGTATAATAGTCCAGACAAGGCTGCCACACGTGCTACTTGCACCCTGTGCACAGTTCAACAGTGCTATCACCAGAAAAGTTCATGAGTCATCACAAGCCTGACCTCCATAGCCAATGGCAGGATGAAATTAAGGCATGATCGCCACTTTTGTAATGTAAGTATAAGATAGTTTATTTATCCAAACACCCTGCCAATTCCCAATTGAAAGGAACAGGGAGATGCACAGGAACAGACTACAGTGCCTATGAGAACGCCAGGGGTAAGTATAGCTGCTGTTGTGAGTGATGCGTCTGCATAGTGATAGCTGTAACAATTAAAATTAATGGCAAATAATATTTATATAACTGGATCACATCTGTCAGTACTGGCATACCTACTTGGAATAAGTATGACCATCTAATGTTAGACCATACCGCTCAACTGTACAGATTTCACAGAATGTCAAGATATTTGCTTGAAATATCTGGTCTGTTCCTCTTAAAATATGTGGTAATCTGACAAATCATGAAGGATTTAAGTCACTATGCAATGACCAAATAATGACATATATTTGAGTATCAGACTTCATATCCTTCAGAATATACATGCTAACAGAAATTCTGTTATTCTAGCAGCTTTCTAAGTTTATAAGAGCAATATTTAAAATCTGTCCCTATTTTTGGGCCTTTGTCCCCCCATTATTTTAGGCTTTATACAGATTTGTTGTGTTTAGAGGTTGAGAGGTATGTTAGACTTATGCTTCCTCCTCTATAGGTGGAGAAGTGGTTCACCATGTTAAGTGGAGGTATACTGACATTGTTAGGATGTCTGCATGTTCAATTCCTGCCATCCCCATCAAAAAAGTATGCTGTTGTCAGGACATAATTTTATATGTGTAATACCATAACAGGACTATAAGGTCTATATATGTCTTAGTCATAAATACTGCTTAGCTAAGAACTTCACGATACAGAGTACACATATCTCTCCAGTTTGCATCGCCTGTGCTTGGCCTTTTTTTGTGTGCTCAGCATGTTTGACTTTTTATGTACAGTTGTATTATTACCAAAGCTGCAGTAAGATCACTGGACAGAAGCAGAGATATGGTCTTGAAAAATCTCTCCTGCAGTTAACATGTTCTTATGTCAGACTGCATGTGATGATGGCTTTTGGGGTAGTCCCCCTTTATATCTCCAAATATAATTACACAAGCAATTTGAAGACATAACTATGTAGGTCCTAGTATTAAACGCTTATTTTCCTCACTATATTATACGTAAATACATAGTTCAGAATGCAGTGACACTGTTTTTGTTGCCATGGTTTCTTTTTTACACATTTCATTTTTTTATGCCTTTCCATTTCTGTTACTGTTATATGGAACAGCACAGCAACCTGGACCATCCACACCTCCATAGCTTGTCATCTCTCCACAGGAAGTAGCAGTAGCTCCACCACCACCACTATCCACAGTTGCCTCCACACCTCCTAGCCGGCATGCACCACTTCTGTCAAGTAGCTCTGCACTACTGTATGATACAGTGGAACCCATCAGTAGTTGTGCAAATAGATGTGAAGCTTTTGACACCTATCAGGAGCTGGCAGAGTTTGTGGGGGAGATACTAGACAGGAGGATTAATGCCTGCACTGGCTGTATAGAGACCATACACCAGCAATTCATTGAGTTATGCCCTGCCAAGCTTTGTTTCTAAGTCCTGAAGCAGGACCCAGTGATGATGTCTCCCAAGGTGAGAAGTATCACCCACTATGTCAAAGCTGGCAAAAACTGCATCTCTGAACACCCAGTACAATTTCCAAACCCAGTGTTCTCCTCCATTTTGTGTCTATAACCACAACTGTATGTTAAACAATCTTCAGCTTACCATTGTCTGCCTTCCATTTTACAGTTTCCTTCACCTTTGTGTTCTATCTCCCTTGTTGTGTTAACCTTCACCCTATCAGTCATGCCTGTCTTCCCCTGAGTGCTGTGTTTCCCATATTATTCACCTATTACTTCCCTGACTTCCTTCCCTAACTTTCACATCTCAATAATAAAATAAAAAAGGCATCTGTCCCATAAAAAATACTACCAGCTATACCTCTCAACTTCACAGGCCTTCAAATAATGTACATATGAGTGGTTATAATTGTTCATCAAAAAACTTGTAGAATTCTGACACATCATTAAGAAGTTCAGTTACTGAATCAGTACAATTATTATTGCAGTTCATCCAGGATTATTGAGAAGTGAAGTTGAGATAAACCTTTCCTACAAGTGTGCCTGTGATATGCCATGCTAATGCATGTGTCTAAAGCATATCAGTGACAAAGGCAGGGGATCAAACCGAATTAGGTGTATTTCCCTCTCTCTTTATTTATTTATTTATTTTTGCTATCATGGTCTCCATTGTCCCTGAAATGAAACATTCCTATTATTGGGTTGTAAGTTATGCCATGGAGTCTGGCACTCTAACTAATTTTATGGATCCATGTGCCATTGTTGAGCTAAGAAATTGTGAAATATGGGCTCTAATCCCATCTCCATTCTGATCATGTATTTGCTCACCCTTTGTTCTATCCTCTGCTTTCTTTTCCTTTTCACCTCTGTCCTATACTCCCATTTCCAACCTGTAATAGTGTGAAGACATAGACAGATAACATACATATGCCAGAAAAGGGCTCAAGGATCAAATCTCCTGAGGATACCATACATTACATTTTTAATGACTTTCATGGTATAGTGCAGGCCACTTGCTCATTCACTGATGTTGTCATCACCGGTATAGGCTGCTCTATTACATTACATTCTTGTATCCTTGCTTTCCTGTCCAGGCTTCACATTTTTCTACATTCCCTTACTGTCATACCACCTTTTCTGCTTTGCATTTCTTTTAACTGTTTTGTTCTGCACCTCCCTTTCCACTTTTTTTTTGCACAAATCTGTGGATTCTTTTGCTATAGAAAACCTCTATGTCACTATTGGCCATAAGTGATGACTTCCCTTCCATTGCACAGTTCCCTGTATATATATATATATATATATATATATATATATATATATATATATATATATATATATTATGTGCCATATATTACATCAGCATTCTAAACCTTTGAATGCATACTTGCATCAGCTACAATTTGTGCTGGCTCAGTGCCAGTGTTTATCACAGCTGCTCATACTTCATTGTTGCTGTGCGGTGGTTTACCACAATTTGGCTGTGTTTATACTGCAGTCCCTAGAAGTGCTTCGTTGCACACACTGGCCTGGTCATATGATAGGTAAAAAGTCTCTGGTCACATTGGACAGGTGATGTAAATAGTGTTGTCTTTGCAGTGATCTTGGAAGTGGCATTTCTGAAACCACAGGAGTAATTCTAAAGTATGTAAAAGAAAACATAACCTTATTTTCCCAACTCTTTGTAGTTATTTCCTGAATTTTGTTAAGAAGATCCTGACAGGTATGAGTTGAGGCTTTGGTACAGTTCTGGGAATTACAGAATTAAAAAAAGGACATTTTAGTTAACATAAATTTATCACACTACAATCCTTGCAGAAAATATTGTTTTATTTTTGTCTGAAAAAGATTGCAGCACTTTACAATCATAAACATGCTGCTTTGATTGGGGTTTATAGCTCCAATGACTGATGTCTTTCCTTTTGTATATAATTTAAATTCTATGTGGAGTAATTAATGATTTGTAAAGAAATTTCTAAGACAAAAGCCTCAAAAATAAAGATTTTTGTTTTTGGGGGCTGGGGGACTGTAGTCAGCTTGATTTGAGATACTGAAGTTTTAACGTTGCTTATGTTAATTTACAGTGTTGGTTATGAAACCTCCTGTTTGCTGAAACTAATAGTGAATCCTGAGAAAATGACTTGACCAATGAAATAATTCCTTTATTAGGTTCATAGGTTCATAGGTTCATAGGTTCATACTAGGCTATCTGCCCTAGGGCATTTATAAGCCTAGCCAGAGTGTGTGTGGCTTTCACCACCCCTTAGGATGAGAATACTATACCCATTAGTTTGCTGTGCCTCTGTCCAGCAGTGATACAGAGATGATTCCCGGGGTAAACCTACGATCTCCCATCCACTCGTCAAGATTTCTCTTGAACAGAGTCAGTGAGGGGCTCTGCCTCACATGGACTGGGATTCTGTTCCATAGTGTAGGGAGTCTCTGGGTGATGAATCTGTCCCTCCAGCACGTCCTATTTATATCCGTGTTGAGGTTTAAGTCTCTTGCGGCTCTGGTGGATTTGGATTTTTTGAGGTGGAGCATGTCCATTAATTCCGGGTTGGACATGGCCTTGTATGTCAGGCAGAGATCATCTCTGAGCAGACAGCATGCGACTGAATAGAGCTGGAGTTTCTTCAGTCGGGCCCCTTTATCCTTTTGGTGAGGAACTTTTGGGGTCTTTCCAACTGCTGCAGGTGTCGGGTAAGGTACATTCCGAATGGGGTGTTGTACTCAATCATTGGTCTGATAAGTGAAGAGTACAGGGGTACAATGACCTCTCCTGATCTGGATGTGAATCCCTTCATGATCAGGTGGGCAATGTAGAAGGTCTTTCTAACCACTTTGGCAATGTGAGTGTCAAAAGAGAGGTTACTGTCAACTTGGGTCCCCAGGTCCCTGATAACTTCTTCCGTGTTTAATGGATTACCACCTATGTGGTAATTAGGGTTACCTTGTTTTTCCCAAAGGGTATGACTATACATTTTTGGCATTTAGCTTAAGGCCATGGCTCTGGCACCAGTTATCCATTTCTATGAGACCTTTCTGGAGGATGTCTGTGTCTGATGGAGTGTCAATTATGGTGCCCAGTTTGCAGTCATCTGCAAATTTTGTCAGCCACAATCCCCTATGTTTGCCTGCACTTCAGAAAAATAAATGCCGAACAAGAGGGGCCCAGGACTGAGCCCTGTGGGACACCGCCGTGACCGGCTTAGAGTCTGACATGGCACCAGCAACTCTAACCCTGTGTGTTCTGTCCTTGAGCCAGTTTGCAACCCATCTTGTGACATATGGGTTTACATCTAAGCTGGTGAGCTTTTCTATGATGCCCGAGTGGGGTATTGTGTCGAATGCTTTTGCTAGGTCAAGGTAGGCTGTATGAACTGCCTTACCCTCATCAATGGCCTTAGTGACTGTTTCGAAAAAGTCGACCAAGTTCAAGAGGCAGGATCTGCCCTTGACAAAGCCAAATTGGGTAGGATCCAGTGTCTGTAGGTCCCCAATGTCTTTATTTATGAGTTCCATTATGATCCTCTCCATAGCTTTGCAGACAAGGCTCGTCAAGCTTATGGGGCGGTAATTTCCAGGGTCCATAGAAGCACCGCCTTTGTGGAGTGGGACCACAGTTGCCGTACGCCATTCTTTGGGCGTATCCTGTAGTAAGGCTAAGATTAAACAGCAGCCTTATGTGTGGGTTTAGTTCCTCATTGAGTTCGTGTAGCACACAGCCGGGGACATCGTCCGGTCCCATTGATGCTGTGTTTTTTGCTTTAGAGAGCAGCTCTCACCTGGGCATCTGAGATGTTTGGGAGGCTAGACTCTGGTGGGATAGATATTTCTCCTTTTGGGGAGGGAGGGAGAAATTTGCACTGAACCTGTCTGCCAGTATGTTGGCAATGTCTGTGGGTTCAGTGATTTTTTTATCATTTTGGACTAATTCTGAGCATATCTGGGTGTTTCCACCCAGGTTTCTAACATAGCTAAAGAAGGCTTTATGATTGTCTTTTGTGTCATTAGCGATTTTTCTCTCAAAGAAATAATGACTTCTGACAATAACAACATATAAAGCTATAGTAGACTAGATAAAATGTAAAATAATAGTAAAATTGTTAAGTGGATATTGGGAATGGCTAAAATGAAACATTGTCCCAAACACTATAAAAATACCTCTGCAAAAATCATGTTAATTAGTCAAAGCAGGTACTGCATAATAAACTAATAATGTTAGTCAGACACACACAAAAAAGAACTATAGAAATGTCAGTAGAGTAGGAAGATATTTATTTCTAGTTTTATTTTATTTAGCGTTTGTTAACCATGTTAGAGCACTGATCCATATGTACCATTTTCAGACTTAGCCTGAGAGATGGCAGGAATGTTAAAGAATGAACCCTAACAATACCTCAAAAGAATATAAATGTAGGAGAGAAAAACAAGTGTAAGACACAGAGAAAAGTAATGTAAGGTGGAAATCTGAGGAAAAAAGTGACAATACAATGATTTAAAGCAGTTGAATCCTCAGCAGATGGTTAGTATAGTATATAAAGTACTTACATTATTCATATTTCTGCTGTAGCTGTTCTTCTGTTTTCTTGTTTGCCATTAAATTATTTTAACAACTATATGTAAGACGGAGAGATAGAGCAGGGGAGAAACAAGGGGAAAGTAGGGTGGTAATATGATGGGATAGTTGTGAAATAGTTAATGTAAGCTAGCTATGGAGGTCAGAGTATGTGGATGTATATAAGTGTGGAGAGCATGTCTCTGTCATCAGGTGATGTCCTGGGAAAAATTACATTTTCTTGTGGCTTCATTAAGCAGGTGTTTAAATATTTTATTTGTGCATTTATAAGAGGAATTTGTGTTGCTATGATCTACTATGACTGATTTCCAGGTCTGAAGTACCATGCCCTGAAAAAATGTAAGTAACCTCTTGAAATAATATTATTATCAAGGATAAATCTCCATGTCCTAGAGCAATGGCTAAAACCACAAAAGAAGATCACTGAAAACCACTTTTAGCCAACAAATGAACAAGCTTTCAGTACTCTCATGTGGTGAAAGACATCTACACTCCCATAACATATATTCCAACTCCATTCTTGAAGAAAAGTGGATAGCCTAATGATCACTAACAAGCATCTTACAGCAATACAGTTTTCAGTTTATTCCATTGAACAAATCACTATTAGTTGACTCCTCATGTTTCCAAAAATTCACATATCGTATAATAAGTGTAGTCAAGGCAAAGTTTAAGCAGTGGTTTGAATTACACCTAAAACAAAGTTCATGAATCAATCTTGCAAAGCATCTGAAAATGAACAAATCAAAAAAAAAAGAATATTAAACAACTGAAATGGCAGGAAGCAACATTCCAAACAAGGTAACTATCTAAATTCTGGCACTCAAAGAGAAAAGAATGATAATGGAAAAGTACCAAACATGACTTAGATGAAAGGACCAAGAGAAAGCTAAAGTAAAAAAAATGAATGCTTTCTTAAGTCTAATTAAAGTCAAAATGGCTCAGAATGTCTCAGCTTCCTCAAAGGGAAGACAAATCTAAATGTAATCAACCACTAACTCCAAAATGATCCCACATTATAGCTAAAAAATATCTGGCAGAAACAAAGCTACTGAGGCTCAAGTCCAGCTCTAATAGGTAATAAAATATATTGGCAACTAAAAATAGTTGACCCGAGATACTTCAAACTGAAGAAAGTTTCCAGCAGTCACAGAGATTCAGTCAGATCCAAACATGAGAACATGGGCTGTACTATATGTTCTTCCTGCTATACCAGGACTCCACAAGGACTTCTTGGAAGCTTCTCCAGGAAAGTAACAAAGGATCATCAAAATCTGTTGTCAGTGTGAGGATATCAGATATTGTTATCTGTGCTAGCATGTTTGGCTGCAATTTTGTAAATAATTGTAAATTACCTGTGTTATAAGTGCCAGCATGACTAGCTATCATTTTTGTAAATAAGTTTGTTTTTTTGGTTGTTTTTTTAATTTGTGTAAGATGTTTGAATCAAACAGTGTTCTTCTGGCTGACCAAATATACATGCCTTTTTAAAAGCATTCTGAATGCAGGTTGTGGCAGTCAGCTGACATAGGGTGATGCTGTCATGTGGCAGAGCCATAATTCTCAACCTCCTAGTGCAATAAATCTGGACAAAGCCTGACAAAATGGGGAGATAACCACCCAAAAATAGGGACAGATTTTAAATATTCCTCTTATAAACTTAGAAAGTTGCTAGAGTACAAGCATGTTAATAGCTGCATTGAGGCAGCTGTACCCACTAGGAAGAAGTACAGAACTAACTCAAAAAACAAGCCACCCTGGTGTAATCACAAAATCAATAGGCTGTATAAGAGAAGGAAGAAAATCATGGCAAAATTAGTAGGTGCAGCACTCAGCAGGATAAAAGCACTCTCATCAACTAAACAAACATCTCAGAGGGCAGATAGTCTCCAAAGCCAAATTTGAGGTATGTTTGGCCTCCCGGGCCAAGGACAACCACAAAGCATTTTTTAGCTATGTCCGCAACCTCAAAGGCAATACACAATTGTGTGCAGAGCTCATTGTAAATGGAGCCATCTATACTGAGCCAGAATATATAGCAAACCTCCTAGCTGATAAATTCAGCTCCAACTTTACTCCTCTCTCTTCTCCTCAACCTTCCCACAGGAAATGTCATCAACTATAACTCCCCCTACTATCACTAGGAAACAGGTCATTAATGCTCTCTTTAATGACTGCATCCGTGGGCCCAGTCAATATCACAGAATGCCTTCTAAATAGCATGAAACATGACCTATCAGGACATCTGGAATTATTATTTAACTTTAGCCTCCAAACAGGCTTCATGCCTCATGAATGGACAAAGGCAACAGTCATCCCTCTGCACAAAGGTGGGCCATCTACAGACCCTGTAAACTACAGACCCATAAGTCTCACTAGTCTTATATGTAAAGCCATGGAAAGAATTATCATGGAGATGATCAACAGATATAGTAAACCTCCAGACACTGGACCCAACACAGTTTGGTTTAATCAAGGGCAGATAATGCCTACTCAGCCTGGTGGACTTCTTTGAAAGGACACCAAAGCAATGGATGAGAGCAAAATCTTTCACACTGCCTAGCTTGATCTGGCCAAGGCATTTTACACAATACCCCACTTGGACATTATTGACAAATTGAAGAGTTTATGTACAAACCCATATGTCACCCAGTGGAGAGCCAACTGGCTCACAGACAGGACTCAGGAAGTTAGAACTGCGGAGTCCACCTCTACAAAGAGGCCAGTCACAAGTGGAGTCCATCAGGGATCAGTCCTTGGACCGCTCCTTTTTGGCATTTACTTCTCAGAAGTCAAGGCCAATATCAGTGGTCGCTGGCTAAATTTGCAGATGATTGCAAATTAGGAGCTGTCATTGAATCTCATACTGACATAAATGTTCTCCAGGAGGGGCTAACACAGACAAACAACTGGTGTCAGAGCCATGGACTAAAACTAAATGCCAAGAAATGCATAATATTATCCTTTGGAAAGTCATCCATCCCTGGTAACTATCATATTGACAACACACCCCTTACAGTTGACAGGGACTTAGGGACACACATAGATAGTAATCTAGTCTTTGATCATCAAATGTCTACAGTGGTGTGGAAATCATTACTTATAAACAAAAGTATGGCTTCTAAGTCTAAGGAAGTCATTATTCCACCGTATTTGGCATTCATCAGACCTATCATTGAGTACGATGCCCCCTTTGGTATGTACCTAACCAGGTATATCCAAGAAATGGAACGTACACAGAGATTCCTCAGTAAAAGAAAACAGGGCATAAGTAGCATGTCCTATGCTGACTGCCTCAAGGCCCTATCCCTCTATTCTGTCTCCTACAGGCTTTTGAGGGGAGATCTATGTCTGGCATACAGGGCATTGCCAGACCCTACTCTGATGGACCTCCTGCATATCCACAAAACAAGCAGTACCAGAATTACCTGTTCTAAAGACTTAAACCTTGCCTGTGATAAACATAGGACCTGCTGGAGAGATAGGTATGTATCCCAGAGACTACCCTGTCTATGGAACAGGCTCCCCATCCATGTGAAGCAGAGTTCCTCCCTAATCCAATTCAAGTGCAACTTGGACAATTGGATGGGAAGCTGGAAATTCATCCCTGGTTTGGCACCTATGTCTCTGATGCAGACAGGTAACCTGTAAATTGTTCATCTCCCAGGCCCATGGTTACACTTATCAAGGGAGTCAGAACTTGTTAGAGATTCGGGATGCATGGCTAGGCTCAAAAAGGCCCTTGTGGTCATTAGCCTAGTAAACAACTATGAACCTATGAGTAACAGGGTTTGTTTTAACATACATTTTCTGAAGTAGTTGAAGTATGAAACTCAAATGCATGTCATTATTTAGTGATTTCGGTCCTCAGATCATCCCAGTGATTTGCCAGAAAACCACAAATTTTATGAGGAATAGACTAAAAATATAAGGCAAAACTCTGGACATTCTGAGAAAATCTGTACAGTTGAGAGGTATGAGCTGAAAGGAATGGAATCTCCACAGCAGCTGTTTTTGTTTATTTTTCAAAAGTCGGAAATGAGAGAGTAGAATTCTCATAACAGCTTTCTGCGACTTTAAAAAAAAGTTCAGTTATCAGTTATTCAGTGTAGTTCATCTGCAACAGTTGTTCAGTAGTCAGTGTTTGTTTTCCAGATCAGCATTTATCACAGAGTTTTTCAGAGCTGTTTAGCAGAAATAATAGGATTTGCAATTCCTGTCGCTGAGGACCAGACAACAGCCTGAAAACTGGACATATATTCTTATCTCTCCCTGTAGAAGGAAAATTATCATCTTGCCTTGCTGACTTAATGAGATTAGACAGGGACAGCTAACCTTTAGACAGTTAGGAAGCTGCAGTCAGAGTTTTTCTTCAGTCAGTGCGAAACCTATCCTTCAGTGTTCTTTTAATAATTTCTGTGTGTGAAACTCTGCAGTTTATTGAAAAATGTTAATGTATATATGTTTTAAATAATTATTGCTTATTAAATATTTTGCTACCTTTAATTGTGTATATGCCCTTTTCTCCACTGTAGTGTGATCCTGGAGTTAGTATATATAGTTAGGGGGTGTGGGGGCACAGCCCCCACATAGCTTAAGTAAATATTGTTTTCTGCAAAGAGTTATTCATTACAGTTATAAATATCCATGTGTATGGTTTAAAATGTATAATGTATGTGGGGGGCTGTACTCCCCCAACTATATATACTAACTCCAGGATCACACTACAGTGGGGAAAAGGACATATACCTTTTACTTTAATGTGTCAGTGTTATGAGTTTCAGCCAAATGAGTTTTCAGTATTTTGAACATTCAGTGTTTTGGTCTCAGTCAAATGGAATTTAGGTCATATGAAGTAGATATATATATATATATATATATATATATATATATATATATATATATATATATATATATATATATATATATATATATATATATGTGTGTGTGTGTATTTATATGTATAAATATTTATTTTACCCAATATAATTGAACATGCCTTTTGAAGGGTACTATGGTATTTTGACTGGTGGCAGCCATTACTGTGTAGTTTGGAAAGAGGACATAGCAGGTGAATCTGTGTCAGTCATTCCCAAGAGTATTTGATTGTGTGAATATCAAATACTTAAGAGTGAGTGTGTCAAACACCTAGAACCAAGACAAAGTGCTCTGCAGTGGTTAGTGTGAAAATTCATTTGGGGACTTGGAATGAAGTATACAGTCCAGTCTAGGTTCGGAGCCTGTTCCTAGTGTACTCTTAGGGGAAATTGTGTGTTTTATCCCTGCTTTCAATGACACTCCCTTACTAGAGACAGTGGTGTGGACTGATGCTCCTTAGTTACTGCCCCAGATATAAGAAGGGGGTCATCACATCACAGTCAACAACAGGACAAAAACTTTCTCTCACTAATGCAACATAACTCTCCATTTCACTTATAGTCCTTGCAACCCTCCAAGGCTATATATTTGAAGATCACACTGGCTAAGGCTTCCCTGTAAAGACTCCAAGTTAATGAAAAAAGTGTTCAGAGTGAATAGGTACAGGCGTGCTCCCAGAATGGCAGTGTACTAAAACACAGAACCGTGAATCCAGAATAAACGAAAGGAGGTCAGATATCATAGAACTTGTGAAGAAACTAGAATGAGATCAGCAACAGCAAATTGAGTGTTGTGTTGTTACAAAGTGGATTCAGCGAATCAGGCAATAAGCTATATGTAACAGAAAAAACAAAAACCAAAACAACAGACAGTCCATAAATGTGAAACAAAAAACAACAATCCTTAAGGTGTATGTAAATGACATAACTTCAGTTACAGTAGCCAATAATAAGTAATTAATTCACCATTCTGCCAATAATCACTATTACTGTAAGCATTTCCAACTGTAAGATATATAACTAGACTTTTATCAGCCACCATGTGCCGTCAGAAGTACTTTTATACTGAGAAAGCAGTTGTTTAAGGGTATGAATAAATATTAGTGATAGTTAAAACTGTTACACATTAATGCTTTCATTGTTAACTGAAAGAAGTAGAAAATAAAATTATCCTTTTTGATAATTAGAAATAATGTGTGAAATTAATTGAAATTACATGGACTTGACAACTACAGAGTGAAACAAGTGGTAATTACACACATACTCTTTGAAAGTTACCACTGAATTATATGTTTGTTTTAGGCTATAGGAACTCATAAAATACAGTTAATTGAAATGTCCTAGTAACTGAGACCATTTGACATGTAACTGCAGCAAACATAAGAGTTTTTGTGCAGTTATGACAGCAAACAAAATCTCACTGTGAGACAGGAAAATCGTTTGCATTTAGGTCTGTCTTTTCCCTCCGCTTCTGGTTGATTGTTCAAATATAGCTATAATTATTACTGCCACTACTTTATAATATGTTCGGTACTTTTGCTTTAGAAAATTATAGTTATTAACTACAGTTTTTACTAAACAACTGCTGAGTAATAAAAACAAATATTCGAGGACATCTCAATAAACATGCTGATAAAATCAGCAGTATACTATCATTATGTCTCTTGCTTTTCCACCACTAGTGCCATCTGATTTGACTAAAGCCAGGACGCAGACACTGCACACTGCCTCTTGCCAGAAGAGGTCATCATCCTTCAGCATATCCATTAATTAACTGCAGCATTTCTGAATAATTGTTTAGGTAGTTTGTTGAGATACACTAAGCCATATGATAGCTTAGAGTAGTTGCCCTTCACTCAGGGAGTATTTGCCCCTAGCAAGAAGGCAATGCAGCAATGATAGGAGTTCAGTGAATGGTTACCTATGCTTCAAATGATTAAATCATTGCACAGAAAACAAAGCTGTAACAAGTTTGTTATAGCAGTAGAATATATTATATGTATAGAAAAAAAGTTGCAACATTAGCTACAGCTGAACATGGCTGGTATAATAACAGATGGGACTGCTGTTCTATGCACTTAGATCAAAAAATGTTTCAGTGCTGCATGTATCCTGGTTCAGAAGACTGAGTCACTGGACTACATATTCTGTGTTTTTAAAATAATTATGTGGATTGCACCCGCATTCCCAGGGTGGGTCACGCATAAACAGCTTACAGTGAGTCACACAGTGTTTATGATTACCAATACCACTTGTATAAATTGCCTCATGTACCCTACACTTGGCTATAGCTGCTCTGGGTGGAGTAGTATGACGTTTTATGAAAGTTGTTGTTAAAGTTTCATTCATATTGCATTTTTGGGATATGCGATAAATAACAAAAACAATGATGCTAAAAAACTTCGAAAAACAGTGTTTCTTTTGCACAAACGAAGAGTTAAGTACCACATGGATGCACTCTACCATAATGATTAATAGTTTTTAAATGAAAATATGAGACTATTTTTGTCTTCAGTAAATAAAATATTTAATTAAGCATATCAACTTGAAGCAAAAATAATCCTGTTGACCATTTTAATTATGAATTACCAGGCAAAAAAAAAAAAGACATAGATATATATATATATATATATATATATATATATATATATATATTTATATGGGTCCATGTCAGATGGACGAAAGTGAAGGTAAACGAAGACCACATGGGGATTCGTCCTGGCAGCGAGGTCATCTTGGTGATGTGGTCAGCGTTTACCTGTGCTTTCGTCCATCTGACATGGACCTATATATATATATATATATATATATATGTATATATATATATATATATATATATATATATATATATATATATATATATATATATCGTTATAGCAGATTTACAAGTGACCTAGTCAGTGAATGCCTCTTCATCGAACTTTGTTGAAAACTCACCCCACTGAACAATGTCATAAGCTAAACTTTTTCCAGAGAAAAAAACCAGTAGGCCAACTACTGATCTTCACAAAAATCTCAACATTTAAAATCCACTCAAGAGGGGGGCTACACCCTCCACACACCCCAATGTGAGGGGCTGTGCCCCTCACACTGCCTTATTAAATATACTAACTCCGAGATCTCACCACAGTGGGGAAAAGGACAAATTCCAAGTGATGGTCCAATGTATTTTTCCTTAGGAAAAAAATTTGCTAAAGTGATCATTCAACGGATAAAGCTTTTGACAAATAAAGTTCGATGAAGGTGAAGAGGCAATTGCTGAATAGGTCTTTTGATGATATGATATATAGACTCATGTGTGTTTATTTGTATGTATATATATATTATATTATATATATATGTGTTTATACATACATACGTATAAGAGATCTATGTCAGTTGATAGTGTTTTCAAAAACTCAAAATTCATATTATCATGATAATATGACTGAATTTCCGAAAACTCGAACATTAAACAATCATTTTGTTACATTTTTGCAGGGGGGCAAGCCAACCTGCACTCCCCCAGATCCCCTGCAAATTATATATACCAGCTCTGAGATCACACAATAATGAGTAAAATGGCAAATTTCCCAGTCCTAACTGAGCTGCGATCTGTATTCAAAAACTTTGAGTTTCTGGAAATTTGACCATATCGTATCTCGGATATGAATTTCAAGTTTCTGAAAACTTGATCAACCTATAGGGATCTATATATATATATATATATATATATATATATATATATATATATATATATATATATATATATATATAGACATATATACGGATCCCATTAGATCCAGCATATTTATGTTTCATCGAAACTTAAATTTGTGACCTCACTTACGTGAAAGTGCATTTTTTCGAAAATGCACTTTCTTGTTAAAACAGAAATAAAAAAAAAAAAAAACATGGAGTCTGCATGTAACGTTAGTTGTACATCAACATTTAGTGTTGATGTACAACTAAGATAACTATTGCTCTGATCATGGTACAGTGGGGATAAGGGAATATTCCCTTTTCCCCACTGTAGTGCGATCTTGGAGTGAGAATATTAAAAAAGTGGGGGTGCAGGAGGGCTTGCCTCCCTGCATAAGTGTGTATAGTGTGTTTTTTTTTATTTAGGTTTTATTTTTGTTTTTACACGAAAGTGCATTTTCAAAAAAATGCACTTTCGTGTAAGTGAGATAGCAAATTTACGTTTCGATGAAAATGGATGAAAGTAGATCCCTATATATATATATATATATATATATATATATATATATATATATATATATATATATATATATATATATGTGTGTGTGTGTGTGTGTGTGTGTGTGTGTGTGTGTGTGTGTGTATAGATCTACTTTCAGATCTCGAAATAGTGAAATACCGAATTTCAGTATCTTGAGACCATAATCACGAACGTTGAAAATAAAGAACATTTAAAAATCCTAAAGTCACTATACTGAAGGTTCATAATATCAAATTTTCAGTATGCAACATTTTTTTTTCTTCCCTTCACCTTGCGCAGAAACCAACTTGTGCAATGGTGCTATCGTATATTCACTCTTTTGTGCACAGTGTACAGCAAATGAAATGCATAACTCGCATACATAAATCCACTTCACGAAACCATACATGTACTAGCTACAACAACATACAACAAAGATAATTTTCTACTCTACATTTAAGCAGGGGCCAAGCCCCCCTGCTCCCCCCACACCCCCTGCTACTTAAATATATCAACTTCAAGATTGCACTAACAGAAAAAAAACAGTAAAAATACTGGTACAAGCCATTCACTGCAAATGTAAATTACCTCTCCCTATAACACTTCTTCCAAGCTTTCACGTAAAACAAATACACTTTCTTTAAATAATCCGATTCATACAATACACTTACCCTTCAACATTAAAAAGCACAGCTTCCTTTTCAAAGCCCAGAAAACTCCATACATTTCTCCAAACACTACAACAATTTAAAGTGATACCGTACCATAATTAACTACATTTTGGGATTCTGCCATAAGATATTTTGCACTTTCTAGAAAATTAACTTTCGCCATTTTGGTCTGGAGATACTGAAATTAGACATTTCAGTATTTTGAGATTTGAAAGTAGATCCATACACACACATATGCATGCACAGGCACACACACACGCGCACACACACACACACACACACACACACACACACACACACACACACACACACAGACACATATATATATATATATATATATATATATATATATATATATATATATATATATATATATATATATAATATAGTTTTAGCCCTGAAATCCATAGTTGGAATGTGGATTTTTTGACATGTAAAATTTAGTGCACCTATTCTTTTGCATCAATAAAAATGTCAGTGACCTCCTGACACATTCAATCTTCTAAACCTAACACCTTATCTTTAGCTTGTGTTCTGATATTCTTTAAATTAGGTTTAGTTGGCTTTTCTTTTGCCTTTATTAAATAACGTTAGCACAGACCCCCAGAACCTCTGCTGATAGTGCTGATTTACTAGTTTGCCCATCCTTCAAGAAAGCTAATATATCATAAGATCAATTAAAGATCCTTAGAAGTACCGATGATATTGTCATTTTACTAGCTTACCCACCTTTCAATAAAGAATGTTCCAACATCATGAATTCTCTGCCCAACAACTTAAGAGCTCAAACGTCCTACTGGTATTCTAGTAAAAAGACTAGTAGTCTACCTTAAAGTACTTTAATGACCATTTCTTTCATCACTGCTGTTACTCTATCCTGGCACTGAAACTTAGGCACATGATAAGTTACTAGGCAAGTAGAGGCTAGGATCATAGGAATCTTAACCCTTAATCACCTGTTAAAAGATACTTACACCTAAAGCATCCTTAAAAATCAAACCATTAAGAAAACATACTAATAGTAATGGGAATGCTCACCTCTTTTTTCAAAGAGTGCCCGAAATAGTAATGTCTGAGGTAAATCTATGGTTAACTACATATTTGTCTTACATTTTCTTTGAATATAGACATAGTTCTACTTTGTTTGAATTGAAAGACAGTAGATGGGAAATGCATTGAGTTATGAACATATCTCTATGGTGAGTGTGTCTAAATTGATCATGTAGATTATAATATTTTGTATCAATGCTGGATATGCTGCTGACCCTGCTAAGATATTGGGGGTTTTCAATACTGCAGCAGCTTCATGACGTATTAGAGTGAGATTGGCATAAAGCAGTGCAGGCTGCTGAGTATAAAGATAGTCAGTCTATTCTTTCAGAGTAACTGGGGGGTTCATGGCCTTTGTTTTTCTTAGTTAAAAATCTGCATGGTCTGGCTTTATTTTGTACTCACTGAATTGTGCGATATGTAAAATAATAGGTCTAATAAGGGATGAGTATGGGTGGCCGCGGTGGTGCAGTGGTTAGCATTGCAGCCTCACAGCAAGAGGTTCTCCGGTTCGATTCTCGGCTGGGGTGCCTTCTGTGTGGAGTCTGCATGTTCTCCCTGTGGTTGCGTGGGTTTCCTCCGGGTGCTCCGGTTTCCTCCCACATCCCAAAGACATGCAGTAGTTGGATTTGACACTCTAAATTGGCCCTAGGTGTGAGTGTGTGTGTGCCTTCTGTGGAAGGTTGGGCGCCGGGCTGGCAACTCAACACCGTAAAACTCCGCTGCCAATCATGTGCAGACAAGATGATCCACTGTGGTGATCCCTAACCAGGAAAAGCCAAAAGAAGAATAACGGATGAGTATAGTGGGGTAATGATATCCTTAGATCTGGAATAAATTTCTTTGGATATCAATTGTTTCATAGAAGGGTTTTATAATGTTGATGGAGATAGTTGTCAAATGGCAATGAGTTAACCATCTCTTATGACAGGTAAGTCTGTAGTAGGATATATTGCTAATATGATAATAAGTGGGTATAGCTTGCTTGTTGACTAGTGTTACATTTCACTTTTTAGCATTGCATTTTAGATCTTTTTATGACCAACAGGTGTGGGAGGCAGAATCCAGTGCTTGTTGTACTAGACATGTATAGGTATGGGAATCGAATAGTAACATCCCCCTTGCAGTCATCATCAAACATAGATGGCAACACTCCTTGGGTATTTGCCTAGTTATCATAACATTTTGCAGAAGAAGAGATGTTTCAGCACTGAACTTTGAAGAACAATGGTAGGTATGTGTTTATGGTCCATGAATGTTGTAATGGAATAAAAAAACATATTAAAGTATAATAAAGTAAATGTATATTCTTTTTATAATCTATAATTCTGTCTCTAAGATGTATTTTGGCAAGCTCCTAATTGCAGCCTTGAGATGAAATTCCTTTCCTGTTATTGTAACAGACAGCAAAGCAGCAGGTATGTGTTATCCTGTTTTTAAAGACAAAGTTCATAGCTGTATTGCTGCTTGAAGATAGCACCAGGCATTAACATGAAGATGTCAAGAGGTCTATGACTTAACTTATCCTAGTGAAGCTTTCTCAGCAGCATCTAAAAGATGATCAGATTCAGCTTTTCTTATTTAGTGAAAAAACAAGAATATGCGCATACATGTAACTTTCATGGGAAAAGCATGAATAGTTGTAAGATTCTGATTTGTTAAAGTTATACCATACAATGTGCACCTTGTACTATAACCAATGTTTTTTAATGCATGAAGAGGATTGTCTTTGAAATATTTCTCTGGGATCATGTTAGAAAATTCCCTGTCCCTCTTATGAGTTGTGGTTTGGAATAAATATTATTTGTACAGCCAGATATTTTTTCTGATTGTCTTTGCAATATTATTTACCTTAACAGATGGTGCCATGGCTTGCATTTGAACCAGAGGTATCAGTTGCTGGGGCTAGTTGTCTTATGTGCAAAGTTTCCTGAGGAAAAAAGGGTGCCAATAATAAAAGGAAATGTTTAATCTTACACCTCAGGTTTCTTTTGTACTTTGACACTCAGACTGCTGTTCTTATCTGGCTCTACAAATGTTTTAAGGTTTAAGGATTTTTGTCATACCTTACCTGCAACAAAATAAGGGAAAAAAGAAAAAATATATAAGTCTGCATGCAGTCAAAGTTTTAAGAATATGAGTACTGAATTAGTGTTATGTGTAATTTATAGCAGGATGGTCCTGGCTATGAGGCAAAAAGGACTTTGCCTTACCTGAGTGTTTGTGAGAGTGATACTGGGAATAATGGGAGGGAAGGGGAGTAAGAGTCCTACCCCTAATAAGGGTACTTCAGTGTGCATGCTGCAGGTATTTGGATAAGAGGTATGACTTTACGAAAGGAGACTCTACTTTACGAGTTCCACTTACTTGGATTTTTGAGCCCACTAAAGTAATTAATTTAAGAGAAACTTTTTAAAAAGAACCAAAATGAAGACACACCAGTGAGATGCTTTTAATAACTGGTATTTATTTATTTATTTATTTATTTATTTTATTTTACATTTGTTTACTGGGAGAATCCGAATGGATAAATGTCCATTTTCAGTGGAGAAAAGCTCCAGAGTTTGTAAATGTGCAAAAGACAAGTATACATATGCAAAGTCATTTCACAGATATGGAGACCAAGTACAGAACTTAACATTTTAAAGGTACATGGAGAAAGAAAAAATATATTAGCTGCAAATTGTAGTAGCAGGATGGGTTAGTTGTATGTCCAGTAATTTCTGCTTGAATTAATGAGAGCATGTCTAATTTGCCCATAGATATGTGCAAATTAGCAATATTGTGTTTGAGTATGATGATGTAAGAAAGAGGTGGGGTGTACAGTGAGTAGTAGAGAGCTTTCAGGAGTATAGTAGGGTTCATGGCAGGTGAGGCTTGTGTATTGAGAACACTAGTACATGCAGTAAGTTTCCATGCAGCTGTAGAATGAGAAAGACCTGAAGGAGAAGTGGGTGTAGTGGGTCAGCTTGGGGGTATGGTATGGTAACATTTTTAAAAGAGAAAAGGAATCTGCAGTATGTGGTTTAAAAGATGCAAGTCAGAAACTATAGCAACAATTAAAATATATAAAGGTCATGGCAGGAAAACAAAATCTGGGATCCCTGTACCTAGTAATATCTAGAAACAATATATCTATCTAGAAGGAGGATATATCTGAAGATGATTATCCACATTTGACTCCACCATCCACTTTTTTGTAGGTGACAGTCATCCACATCCCACTGCCACTCCTGCTGATAGAAGCAGTCCTAAAAATGAGGTAGTTGAAGGAAAGAGAGAGGAAAATAAGGCAGACAGGAGAGAGGGAAAGATATGACACAAGAACTCTTGATAATACTTATTTAACATGCTCTAAAGCTCAGCAGTGGAATGCCCTTATAGACAGAGGCAACAGGAAAACTGGAGCACCTGTCAACCAGATCATAATAATGATTCCCTCCCTCAACCACCAACACAGACTCAGAGAAATCAGGAAGCTCCATACTGACAACACTCGGCAAAGGAAAAGAAGTAGGCCAAAATACTTCAGCACCAATTAATCAAAAAGGATCTTATATTATTTATTTGACATTTGTTTACCGAGAAGATCCAACTGGACATGTAGTCTATTTTCAGTGGAGGCCCGGGGAGAAAAGCTCCACATTACAAACAAAAGAACATTAACTTAACATTTTACATAATAGTAGATTAGTGCAGTAACAATAACAGCAGCAATAACATGACAGTGCACAACTGTACTAATTATATACAGCGAATGTATGACACAGCCAATCACATGAAACACTGAGACAAGTTAAACCAATCAGCAAGTGTGATAAGTGACAGGATACTGGAAGACGCAAGACTGACAGTATTTATAAGGATGTGCATAATATTGAAGAAGATAAAGGATAAAGTGAAGAGTGATGATAGTGAGAGAGATTAAAAGGGATAACAAAGTGAAACTAGACAAGAGCAGGTGGTAGAGCTGTAAAAGGTTATGTATTGTGACTGTGTTAGTAGGGAGTGAAGAAAAGAGAGGAGAAAAAATGAGGGGTGAAATCAGCCAGGATTAGCACAAGAGTAAGGCCATGAGTTGTATAAATAGGCATACCTCCCAACTGTGCCAAATTACTCAGTTTTTACTGAGTTTTGGGGTTCAAATGAAGGGGTGCCACGATTCCTGAGTGGCACCCCTTCATTTTCTATTTTTTCTTTTGTTTTTTTTTTTTTAATTTCCAAGCTATTAGAGCTGACGTCATCATGTGCGTGATGACGTCAGCTCAGTCAGAGCTACCAGCCTGTCAGAACTGAGGTCAAGGAGCTCACACATTTCTGGCTGGCCTGTCTGCTCAAATGCAAGTGGGAACGGCAACTGACAGTTTCTGACTGTTACAGTAACAGCATTATGGATCATTATACTCTGTGGCAGAATGAAGTCCAAATGCGAGCAAGAATGGCAATTGCTGTTACAGCACTATGAAAACTAACTTTCAGAAGGATGCGGCAATGGCAATGTCTCTGCAGTGACTAACTGAAGACTCCAAATAAGGAAATGTGTGTGTGTGTGTGTGTGTGTGTGTGTGTGTGTGTGTGTGTGTGTGTGTGTGTGTGTGTGTAAAAATGCCCCCCATTTAATACATCTGGTGGCTAACAGTACTCAGGCTCAAACTCTGTACCTTGGGTACAGGGTAAAAAGAGTCTAAAGTCCCTAGTCAACACCACTTGTGAGCTTTGCCCAGTTTTTTTGTGCTAAGAGGCTGAGAGCTGTGGTGAGAAGTGAGAAATGAATTCACTAAATGATAGCCATTAAGTTGCAGTCTTCCTATTTTTCAGGAACCTGATGATTTGGCATAGTAGTATGTTGCTCTGATGGTAGTGCATAGGGTGCTGGGTTCAAGACTTGCCAGTGAAATGCATGGTGGTAACACAACATTTTATTCTAGCAACTTTAGACAATTATACAAGCAATGTTTAAAATATGTCCCAGGTAAGTCCCTAGCCACCACCACTTGTGAGCTTTGTCCAGCTTTTTTGTGCTAAGAGTTGACAGCTATGGTTAGAAGTGAGAACTGAATTTGTATTCTCCCAGTGTTGGCGTTGTCCAGGTTTTTGTGCTAAGAGGTTAAGAGCTATGGTGAGAAGTGAGAAATGAATTCACTAAATGATAGCCATTAAGTTTCAGTCTTCCTATTTTTCAGGAAGCTGCTGATTTTGCATAGTGGTATGTTGCTCTGATTGTAGTGCATAGGATCCTGGGTTCAAGACTTGTCAGTGAAATGCATGGTGGTAACACAACTTTTTATTCTAGCAACTTTACAAAATTATGCAAGCAATGCTTAAAATGTGTCCCAGGTTTTTGACCTTTTGTTCCCCCTCCCCAAAAAAATGAAAATGAAAATAAGTGTGAAAAGCTGCGCAAGATGCCTATGGCTTACACTACTGTCATTCTATTTATAGTGTGGGTGTGGAAGTAGACTTTTATGAAGGAAATGTTCTAAATTGGGCAGTTTTGTCATTATTGGTTCATACATTTGTTTCATTGCCTACAATACAGCCTACTTGAAAAATGTTCAAACAAATTTAAAATGTGCTCTAACAAGTGTGTTGTATTATACAAGGAATATAATTTAATAAAGTCAGGAAGGTATGTCAAAGAAAAGAACACATGTATTTTTCTTGTTTTGTGTGCCAGGGGACAATGATTTGAAAACAGCCAAAGGTAATCTTTATCCACCACTAGCCAAATGCATTTTCTTTGGATGTGGTATGGATTTCAATGCTGTTTCAATGAATGTGAGTTTCAAGGGCAGAGAGGCTTTAATGCCAAGTCTATTTTCATTGTGAGACAGTATCGCTTTGTTTAGCAGATGTCTATTAGTGTTTGTGCATTGTTGTGCTGTAAAATGTAAAAAATAAAATGTAAATAATCATTGTAGAAATAAAGCAGTATACACACATTAGTGTTTATGGTAAATGGGGTGAAATAGCCAGATAATGGGACATTGGAATGGCCGCAGGTGGACTCTGGTGCCATATTTTGGTTGTCTCGGTCTTTTCTTCAGTTTGCATTTGAAAGTTGGTATCCCACAATTCCATTGGAGTGGGTAGGGTTATGTATGCATCCAAATTATATGTTAATCAGCATACAGATTTGAACCTATTTTTCATTGGTCTTGTCCAGATTTCTGATATTTCCAGGTTGAGAGGTATGTAAATAGGCTTTAAGGAGTTGTTTGAATTTAAAGATGTTAGTAGAATTTATGATTTCCTGAAGTATATTGTTCCATATCTTAGCAATATTAGAGTAGAGTGAGTCACCAAAGCTATTGTTTGATTTTGTAAGATTTAGTAGAAACTTGTTAGAGGATCTTAAGTTTTTAAAACTGGTCTGTGGTTGCAGTGGTTGGTGGAGAGATGGGTATTTGTCAGGTTGGTATAACATTGAATGGACAGCAGATAGTTGGGTAAAGTTTAAGAGATTTGGCAGCTCAAGTCAGTTCAGTTGATGAAGAGCACTACAGTGGTGAGATCTTAATGGAGAGTTAGTTGCAAATCTAGCAATTTTGTTATAGCAAGATTCAAATTTGGCTAAGTCCATTTTCTTTAAGTTAGTAAAGATAGGTGAAGCGTATAGAAGATAGTAAGTGGGTTCTGGCTATAGATTGCCTGGTGAAGTCTTTGAGGTAAGGCTTGACTCTGTATAACGAGCCTAGTTTGATATGTGTTTTTTTATTACTGCTGCTAGGTGTTTATCAGATTTTAAACCTGTGTCTATAGCTACCCCAAGCAACTGTGTGTGAGAAACAGGTTCAATTATGGTGTTGTTAGAGAGTTCGATGTTGGTGAGGATTTCTGTTGGAAAAGATCTTTACTTTAATTTTACTTAGATTAAGGATAAGTTGATGTTCAGAGATCCAGGTTTCTATGGAAGTGAATAACTTCTGAGTTACCTCTTGAAGTTGTGAGAGGGACTGTGCAAGCAGATTAGAGTATAGTCATCTGCACTGCATACTGGATAATAGTGGCAGATTGTGTAGCTTTATGTAGATTGCTGTTAAAGGCTGAAAAAGAGGAGGGCCTAAGATTGATCCTTGTGGCACTTCAACTGAGATGGGTAGTAGAGAGGAGATATCAGAGTGCCCTTTAACAGGCAGTTGTCATTCAGATAAGTAACTTTGAAATCATGTGAGTTCAGTTTGGCTGAGGTTTAGTAAGGAGAGTTCATAAAGGAGTATTTGATGAAACACTCTGTCGAAAGCTTTGGACATATCAAGAAAGATGGAAGCAACACGTTGATTATTATTCTTAAGTTGGTTGACTGTGTGTGTGAAGCTTAATAGGGCAGTTGTAGTACTATGACCAGGGTGAAATCCATGTTGGGTACTGGAAAGTAGATGGTTGGAAAGGAGATGATTCATGACTTGGAGGTGGACACATTTGTCCAGTATTTCAGACAGAGGAGACATAATTGCTATTGGTCTATAATTATCAAGGTCTTTTGATAAACCTCCTTTGTGAAGTGGGATAATGTAGGATATTTTCCAGAGTTTGGGGACATAATGTGTTGTAATGCAACAGTTGATTAAGATAGAGATGAGAAATGCAATGGCATCAGTTGCTAGTTTTAGAAATTTGGTGGGCAGTTTATCTGCAGCAATGATAGCGGGTCTAGGTTTAGAGAGCATTCTTCTAAACAGGTTAGAGAGAGAGAGAGAGAGGGAGGTGGTGGTTACAGTGAGGTCAATTGTTAGGGTTGGTGTAGGATTAATATTTGCGTTGATTATTGAATGAATGGAGTTGATGAAATGAGTGTTAAACTGTGTTGCTATATTAACTGTAGAGAAAGAAGTATTGGGAGTAGGAGTGGAGGAAAGACCAGACTGTAATAGTTGCTTTATAGTGGCCCAGAATTTGTTTGGGTTACTGTACTGTTTTGTTGTAGATTAGTGTAGTACTGATTTTTGTCATGTTTAATGATTTTTTTTGCTCTGTTTCTTAGTAGTCTGTAGTGGTCAAGTGTGGTTTGATTCTTACTGGTTTGCAGGTTAGTCCATGCTTTGTCGTTGTCTTTGAGCAATTGTTTTGTGTCATTTGTTAACCAAGGTACATAGTTATATTTCACTCTAATAGTTCTAGGTGGAACAAGGTTGTCAAGCTGCTTAGGAACATATTGTTAAAATATTCTACTGCACAGTCTAACAGTAGGAATTTTAGTGGGGCCCAGTTGCATTGTTTGAGTATGGAAATGAATGTGCAGGGAGAGAAGTTTTTTTTTTGTTATGAATTTCTTTATATATGGTATATTTCTGAGGGTGTACATATTGTCTGAGTAAGTAGGTGGGTAGCTGGTCACTGAGGATGTCAGGGAGGCAGCCAGACTGTTGGGATAGTGCGAGCCTATTAGTTAAAGTCCAGTCAAGTTTAGATTGTCTATTATTAGACTTTGGGAGAAGCCATAAAGGTTGTTGAAGTTTAGGGGTTATTGTTAGTACAGGTGAGCAAATCAGTATTGAGATCACCCATTATTATGGTTTCCTGACTAGAGGTAGATGATCTACTATAAAGGAATTTGTCAGTTGTGTGAATGCTGTTGCCTGCTGGGATGTAGATAGCTATGATGGCTATATTTTTTTTTGGGGGGGGGGTTAAGTTTAAGTCGGGTTGACAGTATCTCAGCATTAACAGTACTTTGATCATTATTATCTAGTTGTTCAAGCTTGAGAGTATTTTTATACATTATGGCAATATCTCCTCCTCTTTTGTGTGTTCTATCCTGTCTATGGATATTATAGCTGGGGGTTAAGATTTCATCATCAGTTATGTAAGGTTTTAACCAGGTTTCTGTTAGGACTACTATGTCAGGTGAATGGAGTGAGAGGGTGGTGTGGAATTCACTTAGCTTGTTTATTAGGCGCCTGATATTTATGTTTAAAAGTAGGAGATCAGAAGTTTTGTGGGGAAGGTTGAGAATTGAGCAACTATGATGGATGATTGGTGAGATGGCTTTTGGTTGAGTGTTGGTTGTGTTTGTTGATTGGAGTGTATTGGAAGAGGGTTGGGGTGAATGTCACCACAAAGATTAAGATGAGATAATACAAGGTGGAGTGAGAGTGCTTTTTTCCCACTTTCTGAAATTTAAAAAAGTTCAGTTACAGATTTGCTGTTCTGAACTGTTTGTAAGTTTCTTGGAGGCCAGTGCTTGCTTGGACTAAAGGGAAGTCTCTGTGTTCACCAGTGGCAGTGGTTAACACTGAACAGCCTGCCTGTCCCTGTAGGAGTGGTTACTGCCTAGAAGCTATAGTTTTATTGGCCATTTTGGGTCAATTCTAAACTCCTTGATCTCTATCTCTTAAAACCCTGCAACCCTCTTTTAGCGCGGTCTTCCGCACAGAGCAGTGTCAGGCAGTGCAGCTTAAACAAGCTTAAACTATTCCCGGCTCCACAAAGTCTACTCTTCACTTTTTCTCTTAGAACTGCTCTAAATCTCAAATTAAGCACTCTATTCTCATTCTAAAGCCCTGCACTTGCTCATATAAGTAATCTCATAGGTAAACACAAACTAAAGCACTACATCCTCTTATACTCCTTCAAAGCACTTGCTCCCTATTGGTTCTTTATGATCAGTCAATAAGTAGTTCCCTATATTATTCAGGCATGTCCAAAGTTCTGTTTAGAGTTTACTCTCCAGTCCAGCTGGCGAATCTGGGAATCTTGAGGCAATGTTACAACCGCCTTATGTATACAGACCACCCTCTCCTCCTCCCAACAAGCTCAAATATATGTAAGAGATGCAACTATATAGCCAAACGGGAGGCTAAGTTCTCTCAACCCAGTACTGGCACAGCCTGTCAGGAGGAGAAGGTAACCACACACACCACAAATCCAGTCTCACATAGACCTATCGCATCAGCAAACCAAACACATAAACACACAAAAACATACTCGGTGGCTCTAAATAAAAATCTGCCTAAGCAGCAGAGACCTCCAAAGCAGACAACCAAGCAACACCTACCACAAAACAATATCCACGTAGCACATAGCTTACAAAGTCAGAGTGCCACACAGTCACAGCCCTTAAGGCTAAACAACACACCTAATACACTTGTAATAGGTGACTCTATTGCCAGACACACTGACGTCCCAATCACCAGGCTGAACAAGGAGAAGGTCACTATAAGCTGCCTGTCGGTTGCCAGGATCCGCCACATAACACAAGCACTCAGGTCACTCCAAAGCAAGTACAAGTATGACTCCGTCATTGTCCATGCTGGTGTGAATGACCTGAGACCTACATCCCTGGACTACATGAAAAAAGACGTGCAGGAGCTCTTTGATCAGGCAGCCCAGGCCGGTATGACCCTGATCTTGAGTAGCATCTTACCCTCACCAAGAATGATGCCACAGTATAAAGACAAAATGATAAATTTTAACAATTGGCTAAAGTATTGGTGTCATTCAAAGGGGATCCAGTGACTGTCAGCCTGGGATGACATGCTTGACAAGCCATATTGCTTCGCTAGGAACGGCTTGCACCTGTCACCTGGTCTAAGGCTCTTGCCTCCTCCATAGTGCCTTTTTTAGGCAAGGCTCAAAAGACAAACCCACCCCCATAGACAACACAAAGAAAAAAAAAAACTAAGGGTAATGCTGCTCAATGCCAGAAGTCTAAACCTCAAGATGCACGCACTCGAGACTCTCCTCAGTATGGAGAATATCGATATCTGTGCAGTAGCAGAAACCTGGTTCAAGGCTTCCAAGAGCACCCCAGCACTACCAGGCTATACTTCATACCATGCTTTCCAGCCCCAAAACTCAGACCAAACCACAAAAGGAGGGGGAGTATCCATATTTATCAAAGATACCCACACCTCCAGGCTAGTGGCACTAAACGAAGCTTTGGAGACCATCCATGTGCAACTAACAGTAGGCAAAACTGCCTTTCAGTTTGTAGCCTGCTACAGACCACCCTCCCAAACACAGGAACCTCACTCAGCTTTCCTGAGAACACTGGAGAATATGAAGGTCTCTCCAAACACTATTATATTGGGTGACTTCAACTGCCCAAACATCGATTGGGAAAACTACTCAAGCCCAAACACCCTCGCCCAACAGTTCCTAGAATTTATAAACTCAAATGCTATGGAACAACTGGTCACCACTCCCACAAGAGGGGAAAACATACTGGATCTGGTCATCACCAACATGGGGTCTCTATGTTCCACACCAGAGCTATACCCCTCATTGGTAAGATCAGACCAAAAACAAATCTCACTGGACATCCATATTCCGTCCCCACCCCTAGCCAAGGAAACCACTGTGAAGAACTTCTCAAAAGCAAACTTCGCACTTCTCAAAACTGAGGTGGAATCCATCAAAGCCCCCGGGCCAGTGGACAATATGGCCCAAAATGCAGAATCCTTTACAAAAGCATTCTATGGACACCTACAGGAATGCATGGAGCATGCTATCCCAAATAAAATCAAGACTCACTCCTCCAAAGGCAGGAGACCTGTCTGGTGGACCCCGGCCATAAATAAGCTATACAACAGAAGGAGAAAGCTACTACATGACAGAGCAAAATTCCAAAAAGGGAAGGCGTCACTGATCAGTACTAGCAAGAAACTACGATCCCTCATAAAATCTTCTAAGGCCAGCTTTGAAAGAAAAATTGCACAAGACACTAAAGATAATCACAAGGCCTTCTTTAGTTATGTCAGAAACCTGGGAGGCAACTCCCAGATATGCTCTGAGTTAGTGCAAAATGACAAAAAATTCACTGAACCCACAGACATTGCCAACATCCTGGCAGAAGGTTTCAGTGCAAACCCCCCCCCCCCAAAAGAGCAAATGTCTATCCCAACAAAGTGTAGCCTTCCTGAGATCACAGATGCACAGGTGAGTGCTGCCCTCTCCAAAGCTAAAAACACAGAATCAGTGGGACTAGACGGTGTCTCGGGCTGTGTCTTACACAAGCTCCAAGAAGAACTAAATCCTCATATAAAGTCAATGTTCGATCTCAGCCTTACTACAGGATATGTTCCCAAGGAATGGCGTACAGCAACACTGGTCCCACTCCACAAAGGTGGTGTCACAACAGACCCTGGAAACTATCGCCCTATAAGCCTGACTAGCCTGGTCTGCAAAGCTATGGAATGTATCATCATGGAAATCATAAACAAAGACATTGGGAACCTCCAGACACTGGATCCTACCCAATTCGGCTTTGTTAAGGGCAGATCTTGCCTCTTGAACCTGGTCGACTTCTTTGAAATAGTTACCAAAGCCATAGATGAAGGGAATGTAGTCCACACAGCCTACCTGGACCTCGCAAAGGCCTTTGACACAATACCCCATTCGGGCATCATAAATAAGCTCACCAGCTTAAATATCAACCCCTATGTCACAAGATGGGTTGCAAACTGGCTCAGGAATAGAACCCACATGGTCAGAATAGCAGGTGCCATGTCAGACTCTAAACCAGTTACAAGTGGTGTCCCACAAGGCTCAGTCCTGGGACCTCTCTTGTTCAGTATATATTTCTCCAAGGTACAGGCTAACATGGGTGGACTATGGCTGACCACGTTCGCAGATGACTGCAAACTGGGTGCTATAATTGACTCTCCGACTTGACACAAGCATCCTCCAAAAGGGTCTCACAGAGATGGATAACTGGTGCCAGAGCCATGGCCTAAAGCTAAATGCCAAAAAGTGCATAGTCATCCCCTTTGGAAAAAACAAAGTGCCCAAAAATTACCACATAGGTGGTAATCCATTAAGTACAGAAGAAGTAAGTAGGGACTTGGGGACCCAAGTAGATAGCAATTTCTCCTTTGACAATCACGTTGTCAAAGTGGTTAGAAAGACCTTCTATACAGCCCACCTTATCATGAAAGGGTTCACATCTAGATCAAGAGAGGTCATTGTGCCCCTCTACTCATCACTTATCAGGCCCCTAATTGAGTACAATGCCCCAAAAGTATCTCACCAAGAGGATCAAGGGGCTCAAACTGATGCCCTATGCAGTTCAGCTAAAGAAACTCCAGCTCTACTCAGTTGTGTACCGCCTACTCAGTGGCGATCTGTGTCTGACGTATAAAGCCATGTCCAACCCAGAATTAATGGACATGCTTCACCTCAGGAAATCTAAATCCCTTAGAGCTACATGCTCCAGGGACCTGAACCTCAGCACAAAAATAAATAGGACATGCTGGAGGGACAGATTCATATCCCAGAGGCTCCCCTCAGTCTGGAACAAAATCCCAATCCATGTCAGGCAGAGCCCCTCACTGACCCTCTTCAGGAGAAATCTTGACGAATGGATGGGAGATCGTAAGTATACCCCTGGGATCTCTTCTGTGTCACTGCTTGACAGAGGTACAGTAAACAAACCTCAAAAGGGCTACCTTCTGTGACCTACTATACAGAGGAACAGTCAACTAATCTAAAAGGGTGGCGAAAGCCAAACATACTCTGGCTAGGCTTATAAATGCCCTAGGGCAGATAGCCTAGTATCAACCTATGAACCTATGAATGGTAGTTTGAGTGAAAGTTTGGTATATTTGAGAATGAGGAAATCAGTGTGTGGCTGTTGCAAGTATCTATAAGTGTAATAAATTGTGTTAGTAATGTTAAATAGGCATGGTGTAATGATTAAGTTTGTGTAAATGCTGTAGTAAAGATGTAATATTAAGTGGGTGAGTGAAGAAATCTTAGATATGGAGTGGTGGTGGGAGGATGTAAGATGAAGTAAACATATCAGAAGAATATAGATGGAGCAGTGTAAGAGTATCATTGTGGAATAGTTGATGTGAAAGGAGGGTGTGGCTAAGTGATTCTAGATGAGTGGTTGTGTAGAGTGGTTGTTTGATTGGGTGAAGTTAGTGGAATGTGATTGGATAGTTGTGTAGGGTGTTAGGTGATTGGATGTTTGTGAATGAGTAGGAGTGTTATGGTTAGAATAAATGTAGAGATAGTGGATGTAGATGGGGATTGGGGGCAGGGTAGGGGAGCAGAGTTAACCTGAATGAAGTGAGGGCAAACGGATCAGGGCAAGACCTGAATCAGAGCTGAGGGAGCACAACGAAGTAATCTGTGATCCAGTTAGCAGGCAGTGTTTTAAAATAAAAAAATGAAAAGACCAATGGTTAGACCACACCTGAAGATAAAAATGGAATAATCCACGTCAGGAAATAAATCACTTGCAGCTTCTTCAGACTCAGGGAGTCTGAAGAAGCGATCAGCTGACTTAGATCGCGAAAGCGCTTACTCTTGTTTAATAATAAAGTGGTGTGAAACTGCAAGTGAATCGTTTCCTACCTTGACTATTACATCTCAGTTACAACTTTTGGTTTTATAAAGGGCACTACTGTGAAGCTGCAAGTGATTTATTTCCTGACGTGGATTATTCCATTTTTATCTTCAGCTGTGGGCTAACCATTGGTCTTTTCATTTTTTTCGCTTGAGGTGTATACCAGGCATTTATCCAGCTTTTGTTTTCTTTCAAGTGTTTTAAAATAGTCCAAAACATACAGGCATTTAAATTGAAGGCTGATGGAAATTAAAGCAGACAAGCAGTTGGTATTCTTCCAGACAGATCCAGTAGTGCAATGTTTGCTTGTTATTTTGATGGAAAAAGAGAAGGACTGTATCAGTATTTAATTTGAAGGCTGATGGAAATGGAAGCAGACAAGCAGCTGGTGTTCTTCCAGATAGATCCAGTGGTGTAGTGTTTGCTTGTTATTTTGATGGAAAAAGAGTAGGACCATACCGTTTGTTACTACAGCATAATTATTATGGATTAGTAGTTAGATTTAGCCGCTCATTACCAGAAGCTGCAAAAGGTAAGAGTAGATAGCAATGGAAGGTTTTGACATTTGGTATTTGACTAGTTACAGCTAATATGTGGTAAACTTCTTTACGTTAAACTTGTTTACTCTGCACAATGACAATATTTTCAGTGAATGTGCCAGAATTGGGCCTTGTAGCATAGCTTCTGCAGTATAAAAATGTTTTGTGTAATCAGCAATAACACTGAATGTCTCTCAGTATGTTTTCTTCAGTAACATTTATTCACCATTTGAACAAAAAAGCATCCCTCATGCTACATGCTACCTAACGACTGCAAAAGTGTATGACCCATGCCAACATACAGAATGAGCAATTGTCTCAAGTACCCAAACTAAATGTAGGGAAAAAGGAAGTCCTATTTTTAACTGATACAGGTGCCACCAGGTCTGTTCTTAAGTTCAACTAGACAAATACTTTTATTTATACAGAAGATAAAAGCAGTTGGGGTGACTGATGTTCCTATTGTTTATCCTGTGTCACAACTTATGCCTGTGTCCTTAAGACTAATACAAGAGAAACATGCATTATTGTTGAGTACTACAGCTCTGGTGAATTTAATGGGAAGGGATCTATTATATAAACTGGGATGCACCATATATTGTACCCCTGAGGGAGTATATTTGGATGTCCTTGATGAGACAGAAGGGGAGGTTTTAGCAGCATTAAACAGTGAATATAAAATACAAATATCACAGTCTTAGATAGATGAGAAACTATTGCAACATGTACCCTTTTGGGCATAGCAGACATAGCATTCTAATGAGATCAGACAGTTAAAATTAGCAGAATCTGTGAAAATTTGAGTAGATTCAAGTTATCCACTTCCCAGGGTACCAAAATATCACTTGAAACCAGAAGCAGAAGAGGGAATCCAACCTGTTATTCAGTCTCGGTTACAGCAGGGAGTAACTGTCCCTACTACAAGCTGTTGTAACACTCCCATACCTACAATTAAAAAGCCAAAATGCCTACAGGATTCTGCAGGATTTGAGAGCTGTAAATCAGCTAGTTCCTTCCTTTTATCCATTTGTCCCAAACCCAGCAACTAGTCTCAGCTGCATACTACCATGGGCTACTCATTTCTCTATCGATTTGTGCTCAGCCTTCTTTTCTATATTTGCATATTGTAAACCCTGACAGACAGCATTTGTTTGCATGTACATATAAATGACAACAGTACACTTGGACATGGCTACCTCAGGCATATACTGAATCTGCCCATATTTTCACAAATCTTAAAAAGGACTTGGAAGATATACAGTTTCCCCATCAGTCAATATTAATGCAATACGTAGATGATTTACTTATAGCATCAGACACACTCCAGTATTGCCAACAAAATATTATTACTTGTTAACTAAATTAGTGGAAAAAAGGCACAATGTGTCAAGAGAAAAATTACAGCTCTGGTCACCAAAGGTGAAATATCCGAGAAATAGTGGAATATTACTTTCATGTCTTAAGGCAGTAACTGAAGCGCCAAGGCGAGTTATCCATAAACAGCTCAGGTCTTTCTTAGGCATGACAGAATATTTGTAGACAATAGATCTGAAATTATGCAGAGCTAGCAAACACTGCAAACCAGCAAAAACAAAATACATCACCAGAACCTTTGCTGTGGGAAAATAGTGAGGAAAAATAATTTAATCTGCCAAAACAAGCTTTAGTAAGTGCTCCTGCTTTAGGTCTAAGTGGATTTGCAACAACAGTTCTTAAAGGCACAAACCTTTGGCTTATTACAGCATGCCATTGGATCCAGTAGAAAAAGCAGCTACAACCGCCCTGAAGGTAGAATATGCTACCCCAGTTATCCTAGGGCATGAACTTAGAATTGCAGTTCCCCATGCAGTAGTTGCCATAATAAAAAAAAGGCAGCATCTCTCTCTCTCTTTTAAGATTGACAAAATATGAGTTGCTGCTGATTTCAGATCCAACTATTGCAAATTGTTCAGTGCCCAGTTTTGAACTCTGCACCTCTGCTACCAACTACAGAGGAAAGAGAATCTCATCATTGCATTATTATTACTAACCATTTGCTTTCTCCTAAGAAGGACCTGACTTGATGTTCCAATTCAAAATGCTGAATTAAAGCTCTTAATGGATAGATCTTGAGGCAAGAATGAAAAAGGATATCTGGTTACTGGAAATGCGATATGCACTAAAAGTGTTGTGATGACATGAGAAAGACTTGATGGGGTCACTTCAGCTCAAGTGGCTAACTTAGTTTCACTTACTAAGGTATGCTATTGTGTTAAAAATATGAAGACTTATACAGACAGTACATATATATTTGGTGTGGTGCATGATTATATGGAATGGAAGTTTTGACATCAGCAGGTAAAAAAATTAAAAATAAATGTTAGACTTTCTTTTGCTGCCAGGGATAGTAGTTTGTCTGACAAAGCAGCAAAATAAGCTGCTAGATTAAATAGTTTTCTGATTTTTGTAGTAATAGTATCTGATCCACTTTGTAACCCCTGTATTTAATTTAAAACAGTAATCACGCTGCAAGATCAGAAAATGAGAAAAATGGATCAAATCAGGTAGCGTAAGAACAATGATTTGGTATGGTGACATCTTTATGGACATATTTTGTCTCCTCAGTCTATCTTGCCCTGGTTACGAAGAGCATATCATTTACCTATTTAGGGAAAATAATTTAGCAAACTTATTAAATCATAACTGGTTTGCTCCATCTTCTCATTTTCTGATTCAACATTGTGTACAGACGTGAAATTTTTTCTGTCTTATAATGTATCTTCTAGTATTAAAATTAAAGATTCAGCTTTGCCACCCCCTGGGGGACCTATGTAAATTTTCAGCTGTATTTCATCCACCTGAAGTAATATGTCAATTTAAATTTGTTATAGTTATTGTTTACATGTTTTTAGCCTGGCTAGAAGGTTATCCATATAGTAAAAATAATAAAGGGTCTATAAAAAAAATGAAAAAGGTTACCAAAAGAAGGTTTGGAATATTTCATACTATTAATTCTGACGGAGGCATACACTTCACTGCTGAGATCATAAAGAAACTATGTCAAACTTTTAAAATATATTTGAAACTCCACTTTTCTCACCACCTTCAGTCTTCTGGTTTAGTTGAGAGAATAACTACATTAGGAAAAATATGTAAAAAGACCAGCCTAAAGTGGCCTGATATTTAGTTCACATGAGTAAGAGAAGGACAATAAATGCAAAGAAAACTTAGCCCACACAAAATTCTTATGGGCCGTCCCAAGAGAATACCGGTTGCTCCACCTGCCCAAAATGTACAGCCTATATTAACTGATGATGCACTGTTGAGCTATTTATCAAAACTTGTTTTTGTCTTAGACTTTGCACCAAAGAACTTGTGAAGCCCTTCCATAACCTTCAGCTTAGCCTGATCATACTTTCTGGCCAGGGAATTGTTTTTTTTCCAAATTTTTCAAAGGAGGTCTTCCCTAAAACTGAGGGGGCAGGAGCTGTAACTTGTTCTTCTTACATCTTATATTGCTGTCTGTTGTGCTGGAACTCCAACTTGGATTCATGCTTACCACTCTAAGAACACCTGCCCGGTATCCATGGAGATGAATGATGCTACCCTAGCTGCTAGTGATGACATCACTCATGATGGTCCTGACTCCTCCTCCAGCTGAGAGAAAAGAAAACCTCTTCCTAGAAAGCACTACATCAATAAGCCAAAAATCTTAGCATCAGCAATTCCTGGGTCTGTGGATTAATTAGCACTTCAAATGGATTTTGAGCAAAGACTATTTGAGAGAAACTGACTTGGCATACTGTTTCATCTTTTTCAAAAAACAAAAGTATAGTTTTAAACTAGTAGTATTCATCCTGGGAAATACGACAGGGAACAGTTTGTCTAAACTACAACAAATGTAATGTGACAAGACATAAATGTGTTTTAAAAAACTCAAACTAAAATCCTATAGCTGGAAACAAGGTATGAGTATGCTGACTAATCATTATTAAATTTCTGGAGATCATGCCTACCTCTGGCTCCCTGCTAACTAATCTGGATGCTGTTATGTAAAATAAAAATAGAGTAAATATTATCCCATCTATCTGGCATTTTTGGTCTCTATCAACTGACACCCAGTTAATCAGGTACTGGCCTTCTTCCTCTTTCAATATGGTGTCTACTAAACTATAGCTGAACTGAATGCTTTATCAAAAGTATTTAATAAATTGGCCAACAGAAAACTGCTTAACATATTTGTATGTCTAACAGAGAAATTACTGAAATGAGAGCCATGTCATTGTAAAATAAACACAATCCTGTCATCTAACCAGAAGCTTCTTGGATAAGCACTGTTGCACTCATATTTCTTATTTCCATGATAAAAAATAGCTGATTACATGGAAGAGCTTTTTAAAAATCTATCAAAAACTGAAACAAAGTCAACATTAGTTGATAGGTTAGGAAATGTATTTGGGAATATAGGCACTAGCATTTTCCAGAATTTAATTCTTACGATAATTGTAATTTGTTAGTATATTATTTAATTAAAATGTGTTACTGAATTGCAAAATCAAAACCAATGGTAATGTGTTCTCAAAACAAAGACACCTTAGAGGATATGTGTTTGATAATTGTAATAGGGCTGCTGTTGATAACCTGCAAAGCAATGCAGTGCAATCGAAGGTGACACTGTATTTGGGAATATAGGGATTAGTATTTTCCAGAGTTTAATTCTTACAATAATTGTCATTTGTTAGTATATTCTTTAATTAAAATTTGTTGTCTCCGTCCCTTTCAATAAATACATCACACCAAATGACATTTGATGACTTTTATTAAAACTTCCATAACATAATTTTAATTACCAAAATTGATTAAATACAACTGGACTTGGTATAGTCGATTCTACACACCACATAAACATCTTTGCAATGTTAATCAGGACAGCGTACCTGCTCATCCTGCCCAGTAAGCAGCATTTATACCTTTGTTCACTTACTTTACTTATGAAGCAGCGTCCCAGCCTCACTTAATAAACCATTCACTGAATTACCTTCAAACCAAATAAGCAGCATCCTTACATCCGCTTGCTTATCTATTCAGCAAGAACTCCTTGAAATGCACCACCAGACACCAGTGGGGAAACAGAAGAGGGCAAGCCTGTCCCTCTTCTCTGCTACCAGCTTAACCAGGCTGTTCCCCCTCTCACCACCAACTTCCATCATCTAGCCACCCTAAGGGGATAAGGCCAAACATCATTCAGTGTACAATAATTACCAGGACATTACCAGCCCCTGGAAATTACCTAATGCTTACCAAAGCATCACCTGCCACTGGACCAAGAATACACAACCCCCAACCACTGAAACTAAATAAAAACAATTGCATACCACCCTTCCCAAACAATCCCTTTTACTTGCCCAATGACATGCAGAAACTGAAAACTTCAAATGCCATCTAACCACCACCTTGCCAACACCAACTACCTATATCAACAGTAAGGCACCTAAACCCCATGATGACTTTAGCAGTCTGACCCCTCTTTGCTCTATCAATACCCTTGAATGCCACTAACAATATATCAAACTGAAAATGCCCTATGCCACAGGTCAAAACAAGATTATACCAAAATAAAATGCCCTATGCCACCTGGTCAAAACAAGATTAGTGACATGCCAACCCTGTCCAGCATGTAGAAATTAAACCATACCTTTTCTCTTCTTCAAGTACAGTAAATCAGACCACGCTTCCATGCAATGACACCCACGTAGCTCACAACTGGACCCAATTACTCAACACAAGCCAGTAATCCCATATCCCTGAAGGCTGCAACCCTACCCAACCCCAGCTACCCATAATATAATGTAAATTCACTGCAATGTACTCTGGATTAAGGAATCTTACTTACATGAAGCTGGCTAGTTCATGAAAACCTTACAGCCATTAACCTAGTAAGAACCCCCACTTCTGAAATTGGTGCAGCTCCTCCAACCAATAAATCCCCAAAACTACCCCTAAGCAATTATCAAACCCTACTATAGCTTGCCCTCAACATACCCTATTCTCCCTTGGCCTTACACTTCCCAGTTGCACCAACCTTGAAATGTGTTAATGAGTGCAAAAAAACACTTGTTAACATACCATCTACCAAACATCAACCCAGCCCCCCCAGCAGAATACTTACTTCCAAATACAAGTGCATAATAACCATAAGCAAAACGAATATAGATAAACTGACTTATAAGGGCCCTAGCACCAGTAATCTAGTGACATCCTATGTCTTTAATTACTATGCATCCACTAAACTCACCCTAGATTTCTACCCACCTTCCTCCATGGACAATAAGAGTAGTATGTGGAAATAATTATTGATCTTGGCTAGCCTACAAAAACCCTAAACCATTAACCTCATAGCTTCCCATGCTCTTATGATTGTTATAATTCTACCTTACCTGTAAACCCCCAAATCCTTAACCAACCCCCCATATCATCTTGCCCCAAACATACTTCCCCTTACACCCCATGGTGCACCACTCCAACAGTCAAAAACATGCAATAAAATGTATTAACTTTCAAAGCCATTTCATCAGGGCACTGACCACTGCTCACCCATCTCTGACCTCCTTGTGCACTGCCCAAACAACTGTGACATACATTAAAAAAAGCAGGCTCCATCCACCAAATCCTCTTCCTTCAGATCACCAACTACAGCCCACTCCATTCCTAACCTCAGCCATCTGCAAAAGAAAACAGATTAATCACCTTACCTTTACAAAAACAGAAACAATGATGAACCTCTGACCTGACCACTTATGTCTAGTTAGCAAACACCTTCTCAGCATGACCCCCCCCCCTTTACACCGGCCACCTTATGCCCTTGTCAGCTACAAGAACTTCAAATGTCATCTGAGACAGAAATCAGCCATGATTTGCTAAAGAGCCACCCTTTATGAAAGATGGACCAAAAGCATGACCCAGATCCGGGCATTCTGTAAAATTTATGGAGATGAAAAGATATAAATCACTACCCTGGACTCCCTTAAAAAGAAGTCAGCAGCTGAACTACATGCTGTGTACCCAACTGACCCCACTGTCAACCTGAACATCTGCTCCCACCAGGAAAATCCACCTCTGCCTGACCACAGGGCAGGTACCCGTCCTACCCTGTCCTGCCAAAACCTGGCTTCACGCCCACTTGCTTCCCACATGCCATAACATGCATGCAAACACAACCTGTTAGCTCTACCCCTTCAATCCTAGAACAATAAACATGGCCAAAACTGACCCACTCAGGGAGACAACCTTCAACCATTGCCCTACAAACTCAAAACTGCAAACACGACAGATCCCAAAGCAACATAAGTCATAGCCATGCATGTGGTCTGCACTAAAGTGTCCATCACCACTCCTATCAAGACTTCCCCAGCCACAGTTTTATGAAACTGTACACAAACATGAGGCCACACTTACATCTCTGTCCTGCAAACCTAGAGAAATTGCTTGTCATTACCCTGTACCTTCCAACTTCAATAATTTGCCAGTGATCTGTCAGGACACAGATCAGTACCTAATCCCTATATTATTTATACTTGTGTGTATATATATATATATATATATATATATATATATATATATATATATATATACATATATATATACACACACATACACACACACATATTTATATAAATATATATATATATATATATATATATATATATATATATATATATATATATATATATATATATAGATATATATATATATATATATATATATATATATATATACACACATACACACACACATATTTTTTTTTTTTTAATGCCTCACTAACAAAATTTTAACTGGTGTGAGACTTCAACCTTTGATCAGGCTGCAACACCAGCCAATCACTAGACCTCCCAAGCCCTTAAAGTAAATGTTGTGAAGCCCATCAATACAAAGATCACATGCTCCTTCACTACAAAGATCCTATTCCACATTTCCAAATTTCCACCCCACCAACCCACGACCACCTAGCCGAAATAAATCATGCTGCATTTTAAGCAAAAGTTGGTCTAACCAGTCCCCACCACCTCCTCCATCCTACAGCTCTGAGCCCAGGATACACCACCATATCTCTCAAGTGTACCTTATTATGAGGAGTGTATCTCAATTGAGGTCCTAAAAGTTCATATTCCTCGAAGTTCCATGCTGAAAGGCCTAACATAAACTCAGTGTTAGGATTAACAACTCAATGCCACTACGCATGCGTGGCAATAGCTGTCACACTGATTTGCTCAAAGCCCGTGAAATCATTGTACCTTTGTTGAGGAAATACATCAAACCATCACAAACCGACACAGCTGAAGTGACAGCCTGCTCTCACCTCCACATTCCCCACTTGGTGCTGCCTCATGAAAACCCTCTCTGTAACAGCAGCAATCCCCTTTCAGCCACAAAAAAAATAATAATTTACTTTAAAAGTACTTCAGCACTTGTAATAGTGGTTACTTGGCTGGTGAGATAATCGTTGAGATAAATCACCCAGTACCCTGTGCTACAAGAAGCTGTTCAATGGCTGATTCCCCTTTGGGAACAGCCCAGCAATTACCAAAAGAAATAATTCAAAGTGGTCCATTTACTATTGTTTGCCATTTGGAGAAGGTTGAGTAATGGAGTTAGCCCTCGTTCTCACAGGGAATATACTTAGCCTGGAAACATAGGTTTATAAAGAACGGACCCCAAATATAATGTAGAATGCTACCGTAAACCTGTACCATTTAACGATAACCAAACAAGTCTTCGGGAGATGTGAAATGCCAAGTTAAAATGCAGCAACACCACTAGTGCCATCCACACTTACCCCCTCACAACCTAGCCATCCTCTAGCATGTAAATAGCCAAATGGCAAATAGCCCAACATGGACTTGTTTCCCGAACAAAACCTCCGGTAGTTAGAAAAAGTTTTTTTTTTTTTTTTAAATTACCAGCCACAGAATGTGCAAACCACAACCACCGCTCAAGTGCCAATGTGACAACTGCAACAAGGCACCCATTAACCAAGGTAGCTTACCTACCACAAAGAGCCTCAAAAGTCCTGCTGCCAACCATAACAAAAGCTGAACAAACTGACAGAGTTCTGCCTGCAAAATAAATGATGCACTGGCAGTCAAGAACTAAACACACAAACAATACCTGGATATGTACCGTGCCAAATAATAAAAAGTGCAACAGACTTCAAAGTTATTGCTGCAACATGCATGTGTATGGAGAGCTTGATAACAAGAAAATTTGAAGCCTGCGAACAGCCATTCACAGCTGAAACAACCCCCCTTTACAATCGACCTGAAAAGAAAATCTCAAAACTATACAGATGACAGCTCTCTCACAAATGCTATTGAGAAAAGTCACAAACGCTGAGAGAAGAAGCTCCCCTGCACAAAACCCAGAACAAATGGCATTCCACATTCCCTATCAACACTAAAGCCTCTATAGATACCGATCTCTCTTCACCCAAGTCATCTCAACAACTTCGAAAATTCTTCCGACCTCTACTACCTCCCTTTTGTTTTGTTTTTTGTTTTTTTGTCAGCAGCCTGCACCAACCCAGCCACTGGGGATGCACAAGCCAGTGCATTTCTTTGTGCCGGTCCCAAGCCCGGATAAATGGGGAGGGTTGCGTCAGGAAGGGCATCCGGCGTAAAACTTCTGCCAAAAATTACTGATGCGGAGAGCTTTTCATAATTGCATACTGGATCGGTCGAGGCCCGGGTTAACAACGACCGCCACCAGTACTGTTAGCCAACAGGGTGCTGGCGGAAATTGGGCTACTGTTGGCCGAAGGAGAAGAGGAGGGTGAAGGCATGCCAGAAGGCAGGAAGATAGGAGGAAGGTTAGGAGTGTAGCAGTGAGGGTAGGAACTTTGAATGTTGGCAGTATGACTGGTATAGGAAGAGAGCTAGCTGATATGATGGAGAGAAGGAAGGTTGATATATCGTGTGTGCAAGAGACCAGATGGAAGGGAAGTAAGGCCAGGTGTTTAGGAAATGGGTTCAAATTGTTTTATCATGGTGCGGACAGCAGGAGAAATGGGGTAGGGGTTATACTAAAGGAACAATATGCCAAGAGTGTTTTAGACGTGAAGAGAGTGTCTGACCGAGTGATGTTTATGAAGCTCGAAATTGATGGTGTAATGATGAATGTTGTTAGTGCATATGCTCCACAAGTTGGGTGTGCGATGGATGAGAAAGAGAAATTTTGGAGTGAGTTGGATGAAGTTGTGGTGAGTGTACCCAAGGGTGAGAGACTAGTGATTGGAGCGGACTTTAATGGGCATGTTGGTGAAGTGAACAGAGGGGATGAGGAAGTGATGGGTAGGTATGGTGTTAAGGAGAGGAATGCAGAAGGTCAGATGATTGTGTATTTTGCGAAAAGGATGGACATGGCTGTGGTGAATACGTATTTTAAGAAGAGGGTGGAGCATAGGGTGACGTACAAGAGTGGAGGAAGATGCTCACAGGTTGATTATATACTATGTAGGAGGGCCAGTCTGAAGGAGATTGGAGACTGTAAAGTGGTGGCAGGAGAAAGTGTAGTTAAGCAGCATAGAATGGTGGTATGTAGAATGACGTTGGTGATCAAGAAGAGGAGGAGGAGTGTGAAAGCTCTGCCAAGGAATAAATGGTGGAAGTTAAAAAAGAGTGATTGTGAAGTGGAGTTTAGGGAAGAGTTAAGACAGGCACTGGGAGGCAGTGGAGAGTTACCGAATAGCTGGGTAACTACAGCAGAACTAGTAAGGGTGACTGCTAGAAAGGTGCTTGGTGTGACATCTGGACAGAGGAAGGAGGACAAGGAGACCTGGTGGTGGAATGAGGAAGTACAGGAGAGTATACAGAGGAAGAGGCTGGTGAAGAAGAAGTGGGATTGTCAAAGAGATGAAGAAAGTAGACATGAGTATAAGGAGATGAGGTGCATGGCAAAGAGAGAGGTGGCGAAAGCTAAGGATAGGGCATATGGAGAGTTGTACGAGAGATTGGACACTAAAGAGGGAGAAAAGGACCTGTACCACTAGACAGAGGGACAGAGCTGGGAAAGATGTGCAGCATGTAAGGGTGATAAAGGATAGTGAGGGAAAGGTACTCACAAGAGAGGAGAGTGTGTTGAGTAGATTGAAAGAGTATTTTGAGAGGCTGATGAATGAAGAGAATTAGAGAGAGAGAAGGTTGGATGATGTGGGGATAGTGAATCAGGAAGTGAAACAGATTAGCAAGGAGGAAGTAAGGGCAGCTATGAAGAGGATGAAGAATGGAAAGGCTGTTGGCCCAGATGACATACCAATGGAAGCATGGAGGTGCTTAAGAGAAATGGCAGTGGAATTTCTAACTAGATTGTTTAATGAAATTTTGGAAAGTCAGAGGATGCCTGAGGAGTGGAGAAAAAGTGTTTTGGTACCTATCTTTAAGAATAAGGGTGATGTGCAGAGCTGCAGTAACTACAGAGGGATAAAACTGATTAGTCACAGCTTGAAGTTATGGGAAAGAGTAGTGGAAGCAAGGTTAAGAAAGGAGGTGATGATTAGTGATCAGCAGTATGGTTTCATGCCAGGAAAGAGCACTACAGATGCAATGTTTGCTCTGAGAGTGTTGTTGGAGAGATACAGAGAAGGTCAGAAGGAGTTGCATTGTGTCTTTGTAGACTTGGAGAAAGCATATGACAGGGTGCCTAGAGAAGAGTTGTGGTATTGTATGAGGAAGTCGGGAGTGGCAGAGAAGTACGTAAGAGTGGTACAGGATATGTACGAGGGTAGTGTGACAGTGGTGAGGACTGCAGTGGGAGTGACAGATCCGTTTAAGGTGGAGGTGGGATTACATCAAGGATCAGCTCTGAGTCCTTTCTTATTTGCAGTGGTGATGGACAGGTTGACAGATGAGATCAGACAGGAGGCCCCGTGGACTATGATGTTTGCAGATGACATTGTGATCTGTAGTGAGAGTAGGAATCAGGTTGAGGAGACTCTGGAGAGGTGGAGATATGCTCTAGAGAGCAGAGGAATGAGGGTCAGCAGGGCTAATACACAATATATGTGTGTAAATGAGAGGGAGGGTAGAGGAATGGTGAGGATGCAGGGAGTAGAGTTGGTAAAGGTGGACGAGTTTAAGTACTTGGGATCAACAGTTCAGAGTAATGGTGAATGTGGAAGAGAGGTGAAGAAGAGAGTACAGGCAGGGTGGAATGGGTGGAGAAGAGTGTCAGGAGTGATTTGTGACAGACGGGTACCAGTAAGAGTTAAAGGAAAGGTCTACAAGAGGGTAGTGAGACCAGCTATGTTATATGGGTTGGAGACAGTGTCATTGACAAAAAGGCAGGAGTCAGAGCTGGATGTGGCAGAGTTAAAGATGTTAAGATTTGCAATCAGTGTGACTAGGATGGATAGGATTAGGAATCAGTATATTAGAGGGTCAGCTCATGTTGGACAGTTTGGAGACAAAGCAAGAGAGACGAGATTGTGTTGGTTTGGGCATGTGCTGAGGAGGGATGATGGGTATATTGGGAAAAAGATGCTAAGGATGGAGCTGCCAGGTAAGAGGAATAGAGGAAGGCCTAAGGTAAGGTTTATGGACGTGGTGAGAGAGGACATGCAGGCAGTTGGTGTGACAGAGCAAGATGCAGAGGATAGGAAGAAATGGAAAGAGATGATCCACTGTGGCGACCCCCTAACGGGAAAAGCCGAAAGAGAATGATGATGTCAGCAGCCTGCACCAAAAACAGCAAGGCTGGAACCTAACCACTTCAGTAGGATAATCACCTCTGCTTATTTGATGCCAAACAGACCACAAAGGTTGCAGCAACTATTCGATTACACCAGCACATCTGGTGGCATGCATCACGAAGAAAGGCATCACTTGCCACAGGAGCTGATGAACAGCACTGGAAAGCAATGCAACATTCTGAACTGTTGACTGCTGTGACAGAAATACTAAACCATGGTGGCTAGGCTAACCCTTTTTTTTTGTTTTTTTTTTCCCTTTCCTTTAATACCCCTGTAGCCCTCAACAGCTAGGCACACCACAGGCCTACACTACCCCAGGCCATCACTCGCACACACTCCCAAAGCATACGAAAAGCAATCCAAAACCTGGAATAGCAGAGACAATCCCTCAACCATAACTGCGCATGCTGCGGAACCATCATCGAAAGCAAACCTCCCCATTCCTTCTACTCGTGGGAAGCACATGCAGCAAGCACCTCACCGCAACCATCAGCAAAATGACAGGCTGTCTGAAACAGCCACAAAGACCATGACAACCATGCAGAGGCAATGGCTCATTAAGCATTAGTATGCATAATGCTTAATGGGAATTGACTAACATTTGCAGAAAACCAAACGTTGAAGAAGCATGCAGTACCCCATGCTCCACCCGTACCATAAACTTTATCTCTCCCCTACCTCTAATTTTCACATACCTGTGCTGCAAGCCTCATGGCTGTTACCAGCCTTACCAGTTAATTAAAACCCCACACAGTGAGCAAGTGAAAAAAAAAACTAATTTTATGAAATTAGTAAGTAAGCACCCATACCTCACTTTACTACATATATAGTACTACCTATATACTGTAGCTTAAACCCCCATACTTACCTTTGTTAATGCAAGGCCTACCTTACCAGCCTTACCTACAGGTCGTCCTGGACGTGACTCACGCTAGCAAGTTCATGCCAAAAATGTGATTACTTACTCAGCTACACTCATCTAACTCCCTTAAGCACCTCCCACCCTTATCTCATTTCCTTCCAATCATCCCTCCCACCACTTAACCCTTTCACTCCCCTAACCCATTTAACTACCATTAATATCAACCTAACACCCCTTGACGATGTCCCAAGACAACTTGGCTTGTTGCCAAGCCTCATTTACTGAATTGTTTTATTGCAAAAGTAAAAACAATGGTAATTTTAAAATAGAGACACCTTAGAGCATATGCGTTTGATAATTGTAATAAGACTGGTGTTGATAACCTAAGAAACAATGCAGTATAATCAAAGAGACACCTCGGGGGTGTTAAGGGGGGAAATATAAGGGAATAATAAAAAAAAATTTAAATATATTAAAGTAAATGTCCATTCTTTTTAAAATTCTTTAATTATGGGCTTAGGATGCATTTCAGTGTGCTCCTAATTGCATTGTTGAGATGAAATTCCTTGAAAGACAAATTCTATAGCTGTGTTACTGCTTGGAGATACCACCAGGCAGTAACATTAAAATGTCAAAAGGGCTGCAGTGTTTAAAACATGACCGGATTCAGCTTTCCTTTTTAGTTAAAGAACAGTGATATGCTCACACATATGTACTTTTCATGTGAAAAGCATGAGTAGTTGTAAGAATCTGATTTGTTAAAGTTGTATCGTACCATATGTACCACGTACTATACCCAATGTTTTTATGATTTAAAAAGAGTTGTCATTGCAATATTTGTCTGGGATCTTATTAGAAAATGATTGGTGCCCCTCAGAGCTGTGATTTGGAATATATATTATTTGTATAGCCAAATATTTTGTCTGTTTGTCTTTGCAATATTATTTACCATGACATTGTTCCCAAATCCTTCACAAGTTAAGTTCTATTGAACAGCAAATTAGCAATCCAGGGCATAGTGTGAAGTTTATATCTAGATTAAGTAAACTGTCTAACCTAATCCCCAGTCTAAGGGATTGTGGCAAAATTCTGGTATAGATCAAGATACTCAGTGGTAGACCATTTTTACTGCCTCAGTCACATTTTGAAAGAAATTTATCAGGTTCAGTTTGCTCTTTTGCTCTATATTATTATTACTGTTACTGATTTATATATATATATATTTTTTTTTTCTTCTGAAATTATAGTTAGTCTGTGCTATACCCATGTTATCACATTGTTATCATTTGTGCTGTCACAGTACAATTGTGTGACTTGGATCACTGGAGAAGTGTGGGTGGTAAAGTATGGTAGATAACAAATGACTGTCTACAATGCAAGAGTTTCTGATTTCAGTTTTTGTGCATTACTTCATTGCATTACCTTTGTCCACTGAAAATAGTATAGTATGCTACAAGTATGAGCCTTTCATTCTAAGCTGTGTATATGCTATAAATTACAGCCACTGTGTCATCACAGGCATCCCATCTTGCAAAATGTTAAAAAAAATGTGTATCAAGGTTAACTCCTAATTCAGTAAATATAACTTATACCAGTTAGTATGTGTTATTTTCTCTGAAACACCCTCTGAAAGTGTGCTTCTCATTAGCAGGGATGCTAAACAGGTAATATAATAACCAGAACTAGTAATGAATCACACTTGCAAGGCATTACCTAGACAAAACACTCAGTGCTTGCTCTTGTACTGCTCAGGCATGTGCACATCATCATACAGGAATGAACATCATGTTTACCTGCTCAACACAGCGAGCAATTTTAGTGATTCAGGAATGATAATGAGGTGAGGCCTAATTAACATAATCAACATGGCCAGGGAATTAATCAACCTCATTTAAGCAGGACCTGGGGCTATGGATTCCCAAGTCCTGCCAACAAACTTGCTGATAACACTATTGATTTGTGATACTTAGGACAACTGTCTGAAACTCTTCAAGGTATATGATCTTTGTATTACCTAAGGCATATTCAACTCATTTGCAATGAGAGTTGTCTAACCTGGCAAAGCTGTGTTTTTGAAATACACATGTTTTTATTGCAGTTATCCCTTCCATGTATTTCATGGGGGTTGGGCAAGATCCCTAGATATTCAGAGGTGCATCTGAATTGTAGGAGCTATATGCTTTATTGTTACATTAAGCAATTATTCCTTGCTTATGTTGTTCTATCTGAAAAATATCTGTATACATTTTTCTGTGTTTATGAAATGAGTTTGTTTGCTTCTGTTTCCTTTGGGGAATGTATGTGGGGATATTACAAGTTTGCATTGATATTTTCATAGATGTTTTGTACAATGATACAAGATACTTGCATATTGATACTTATTTGCTCCCATAAATATAACAGACTGTACCCCACCAGTGTGCTGTTATGTCTAATATAAATGGATGTGGCTCCAAAATCAGAACCAAAAGGGTCATTGTCATATAAAGCTCCTTTCTCGATGCTGAGAATGAGGTCATAGTACAGATGTTCTGTCTCCATGCGGTACAGCTCCTAGATCTCCAATTCACAGACGAGACCTTCTCTGACCATGTCTGGTGGCAGGTAGTCAACAGCGGTAGGGTTGTGGGTTGCTGGGCCATGACTAGCTAATGGTGTAACATAGGGCCACTGACATGAACAAAAAAGACTATTGACAGAGTAAAGGCTGCGGCACAATAATGATGGAGTACTGAGGGTCATCCTCATAGAAACCTCCATTTTCAGATGCTGAGAATGAGGTCATAGAACAGATCCTCCGTCACCATGATGTACAGCTCCTAGATCTCTAATTCACAGACAAGACCGTCTGTGACCATGTCTGGTGGCAGGTGGCAGGTGATTGGTGATAGCAGGGTTGTGGATGGCTGGACCATGACTACCTAATGGTCCAACATAGGGACACTGACATGGATAAAAAGGCTATTGACAAAGTAAAATCTGTGGCACAAGAGTGATGGAGTACTGATGTTTGGCCTTCTACCAAAATGCTGCTCATTGAGATGGAGGATTTCCTGTCAACTATCAGAAGAGTTTCACAGTGTGGTGCAGATGTTGGGCAGAGGTGAAGGACAACCAGAATATTTCCACTAGTGGTGCTCTAGGTATACCATTCAAATCTATAAATTAGGTATATGCTATGCTTACAATTTCTATTAAGTTATGTGCTTGCAATACATCTGTCAACTGAAATATGTGTGTGTAGGGAGATCTGTCTTTGAGGTGCAATGATCACTTGCACATAGTACTGGCATACTTTTTTGTTATTAATTATGTGTATTACTCTTTAAGATTATTTGCATTTGAGTGTGCAGTTGATTTATTTAAGTGTCAGTATTATACGTTATTCTTGCTTCTGTTTCCTTTATTTTCCTGTTTTCCTGATGTATTCACATGGAAGGCATTGTTTGGCACCAGTAATGTTTACCTCCTTCCTTCTGATGTTAGAGGATTGGTAGCCTTTAAAGAGGATGGCAGTGATGAAAAGGCACGATCTGCAATTGCAGAGAATACATGTGACACACTGAGCATGGTTCTCACATCCCTTCCCCACATTATGGACACAGTCATTAAACCTATACATACCCATGACGCAAACCTGCCTGGGAGTGGGAAGGTTGATGTGGACATGGTTGTAAAGGCTAGTGTGATTATCTTAGTTGCAGTGCTGGTGGAATCTCCCACTTTGCTTTGTGAGGGTGATGAACTACACATCGCTGAAGGTAGAACTGACCATAGGAGATATGCTTATTGGGTCTATGTTAAATCACTGAACACTTAAAAAATCCAAAGATGATTTATCGAATCTATGTAAGAGAAAGCTTACAATCTCGAATGATTAGAACAGCTTGGAAAAAAATCACTGTTCCACAAAAAAAAAAAATATTAAAACATTACATAATTGCCCCCCCCCCCCCCCACTTAACTATACCAATTCCAAGATCACACTACAGTCATGAAAATGGCAAAGTAATGGAAGTGGCTAAGCTATTTCTTTCCCAGACAAAGAATTTGCTTATATGCCGTTTCGCTATTTTGCCTTTTCATGCTTTCAAGTTCAATCAAGGCGCATTCAAAAGAATGCATCTTCGATCATTTAATAGGAACCCTGCTTACCACCCTCCCCAGTGTTGGTTTGTCCATAGCTGCCACCGAATGTATGTGCTGTAATTTTGTGGAGGCACAGCCAAGTTCCACCAGTGTGTTAGAAGAGATAGACTACTATATGTCATGCATTCTGATGTGCAAAGCTATGTGACTCTTGTGGTCTTGAACAAGACTATGTGAGCTAGGAGTGTGACTCATTGGACAACATGAATGACACACTGGACCATGCAGTATCTGTTCTGGATCAGCTGCTGGAGTAGAGGCAGCATCCATGAATAGCTCTCAACCTCTTAGTAGAAGAAATCTAGACCAAAATAATCAGAAGACAAAGGCCCAAAAATAGGGACATATTTTAAGTATTTCTGTTATAAACTTAAAAAGTTGCTAGAATAACAAGATTTGAGTTAGCATGCATTTTCTGAATAATAAGAAGTCAGAAACTCTAATATCTGTAATTATTTAGTGACTTCCATCCTCACTGATTGCCAGAAACTGCACAGTTTTGAGGAACAGACCAAGAATATGAGTCAGAAATCTGGATATACTGCAAAAATCTGGACAGTTGAGTGTTATGCCCATGAGACTGAACTGCTGGTACATCATCAGATGTGAGCCAACATGGCCATGGATGTGCCAGATGCTACTTCTCCTGTGGTGCTATTTCCACTGCTTCATCAATGGTGAATGCATCCACACCCAAATGTGATCGGCCACAGGGTTGCATTTGTGGATGTAGTACTTATGATAGCTAATCCTACAGACATCATTCACTTTCAAGTGGCACTCTGACTACTTACCAGTGCAAATCCTGGCACAAGGTAGTTCACATGGATGGGTGTATCCACACTGAACTTGATCCTCTTCCATGCATGTCTCACACCTGTCCAGGATGCCAGAGCAGAGTGCTAAAACAAATGCTGTGGCTGTGTTTCTGCAGACCCATACACAGTATACTGCATACTGACCATAACACCTCACACACACATTCTTCAAAATTAGCATCAATATCTCTGGAGATACTGCCCTGTCACTGCATTCTTGATATAACCTCCTGTCACACTCACATACACTTTTTTCTGTGTCAGGATTGCCTTCCTGTAACCCTCAACGCCCCCCCCCCACACACACACACTGTATTCATGATGATGACCGTGCCCTGCCCTTTGTACAATCTGTGATTTGGTGTTGCTTATGTGTAATACATAATGGCCAACTAATACTTCTTTAGTCAAAGGTGCAGGTGTTCCATTAGGATGCATAAGAACTTTCAGTTTTGCTTAGTCGGCTTAACCTTAGTAATGTTTTTATTAGCAGTGGTAGTACCAGTAGTGAGGTAGTATTAATAATGTAGGACAGCTTGCTAAGCACTTGGACAAATGATGATGAGATTGCCCTGACCCCCTATTAGGGAGTTAAACTTGGGCTGTTTATGTCTGTTGTACACAGTGAGCAGGCAATGCACGTTTTAGGGAAACAGGTTTTCTTTGTACTGTAAGATTGCACTTTGTCATTTGTGTCTTATTTTCTTTCATACTCATAAGGTTTTATACACATCTTAATCATCTAGCTGTGCAGATGATGCTGACATTGCCTTATCCACTATAGGGTTGTTTGGCAAGGGGGGAATGCTTTGGCCTGATGCACAAGTTGGCAGCATAATACATATGAAAGTAAATATTTGAGTTGCATATGAATGAACCATAGTTGTTTCTGTTTACATGTGCTGCATACATCAGTTATCTGTTGATGCACTGTGCTGTTTGTTCATTACAGGTTTATCACTCACCTTTGTTTCTGCTGCTCAGAATGTCCTAGCCTGGGGTTGCCTATGTCTGAGGCTGATGGTAGCCAGTGCTATGAAATGTTTTGTATGCTTCCATCTGCCATAATCATCCCCAGCTGCAAATTCCTCATCAAACCCCTAATCTGTCTTGGCTGGCTCCACCTGTGCAACTGGGAACTGCAGTCTCTGTCCTGCAGCACCCTCTTGCAACTGCTTTCTAAGTATAATGTTATGTAAAATGGCTCAAAGTCAGTATTTAAGCACAGGTGGTGGAGTCTCATTCCAAGGCACCTCCAGATGTCTATAGACAGATAAAACATAATTTGAGCAGCGCAAATACATGATCTATGATATTATCCTTTCTCTTATGACTCAAGAGCCAATGTTTTAGTGCATATTCTGCAACCCCCACTAGATGCCCTTGCCTGAAGTTGCCTCTTGAATACTTTAAGTAAATGACTCAGGAGTGTCATATGTGTGAGTTATGGAAACTGCCAGGGTAACCTGCACACACATTATAGATAATACCCTGTGAATTACAGACCACCTGACAGCTAATGGAATGATAACTTATTCTGTTCACATACCACTTTCCCAGTTTATCAGGTAGGGCTTTTATTTCAATGTGAGTGAAACCTGTGCCCCCCCCCCCCCAAAGTACCTCAAGGAAATGTGCTATGGCATATATATTTTGTATGGGTGTAGCTCTCTCTTCTGGGGTATGTAGAATCTAGATAAGCTTCCCCACATGATGCAGCATTACACTGAAGAACTGGTGGAGTATTCCTGAAGCAGAAGCCTGTAAAATCCCCACTATAGCCGCCATAGGCCACAGAAAAGTCCCTGTAGCTATTATACAGAATGCTACTCATACCTTAGTTTCCACAGATATGGGTTCTCCATGATTCCCACCGGGCTTCTTGTGAGGAGGGTAGATGTCCACTATTTTTGTAAATTATTCCTGTCCACCCTGTAGTAATCTAGTATTTCAAATCATGTAGTCCATGAAAGGTTAAACATGATCTGAATACCCTATGCCTTCTAGGCTATGGTTTGGCAGTAGCAGCTCCAGCCCCTTGTATGAAAACCTGTTGCAGACAGAGATTTAATAATGGTTGCAATGACTCCTATTTTTTTTAAGATGTTCTTCATTCCACATTGCTGCAGTCCTAACTATTGGGTAGTCCGCTGTCCCAGTCGGCCCGAATACCAAAGTATATGGCTGACGTCGGTCAGGGCGCATTAGACTGACGTCAGTACGTCAGGGTACTAATGCGCATGACCGACGTCATATCCTCAGTCTTTTTTGCCGCATGGTCCGATGCAGAAGCAGTTTTGCGAGTGCAGGTTGGCGTTCTGAAATTTTCTGAAGTCGGAGTTTCAGACCGAATCAAAGTTGGCTAAGTACCCGTTGGGAACATTTTGGTTTTTCTTGCCTCAGTATTTAACCGGATGTCAGAAAAAGTGAATAACTGTATTTCTTGTGGGAAACAGATACCTCATAGGGATTACCATACCTTGTGTATACCTTGTTTAGGGCCTGAGCACGATGTTGTTGGATGCCGCTCTTGTGCTAGATTTAACAAACGCACTATTAAGAGACGGTTAGACTGTGCCAGGTTAGTGTTTGGGAAGCGTTGTAATTATAAAATGCCGTCGGATGCTCCGCCCGCTTCATCCAAAAAGCGCAAGGACAAAACAGCGAAGCCTAGGGTTGATGAACCGGCAGTCCCGGACGTCGGTTCTTTAGAAGGCCCAGTGGAGCCAGAGGTTTTGCCAGGAGTTTCTTTGGAGTCTCAGGCAGAGACTTTACTGTTACAGGATGTGCCTTCTCAGGAGGTAGGCCAGGCTGAGGGGGCTTCTCAGGTAACTGTTCTTCCCTCTCTTCCCAAGGTAGTTAGAGCCTCTCCTTCTGTTCCCAAAACTTCTTTGAGAGGTAGGCCAAGTTTAGCTTCAGTGGGAGCTTCTCCTAGCACTTCAGGTTCTGTGCCTAAGAAACATATGCTTAAAATGGCAGAAGATTTGATTACTATGATTAGAGGTTCTATGCCCCCTCCTGATAAGAGGCCTAGGGTGGAACCTGAGTTTGAGAGTTTTGAACAGTGTTCAGAGGCTTCTGAGTCTTCTGCGGAAGACTTGCAGGAGTATCCTCCTTATTCTGATTCTGATGTGGATGATTCCACTCCTACAGCTTCTCCTCCTGAGGATTTTTCATTTTCAGAGACTCTGCATTCCATGAGGGAGCACTTTAAATGGGAAGGCCAAGATTACTCTGATTCCAGGAAAAGGCTTAGGGAATTCTTGTTTTACCCCAGCATAGGCCCTTAGCTATACCTCCTGTGTTGAATGTGGTGGAAGATGTTTTGCAGAGGCTTCCTGAACCCTGATTCTTTGCCTCCTGCTCCTGTTAAACCTGATAGGCACTATAGGGTGCCTGAAGCTCATAAGTATCTTTTAAGAGTCCTAGGGCAGACCCGAAACTGTTTCTCAGGGACCTAAAGGTGTTAAGGCCTCTGTTGTTAAAAACCCTGTTCCCACTGATAAAGAGGCAAGGGCTTTGGATAGATGGGGAAAGAAAGTGTATACTTCTTCCACTTTAGCCATGAGGGCGTTGAATTGTCAGTTTCACATGCTAAAATATCAAAATTATCTCCTTTCACAATTGAAATCTAAGGTGGATGCTTTGGCGGAAGGTATTGAGTGTAAAGAGTTGCTGGATTTAGTTCATGTGTCTGAACAAGTGGGTAAGCATTCTTTGCAATGTGGTTTTGATGCTGTACAGGCCTCCTCGAGGGTGGCTGCCACTAGTTCTGTTCTTCGCAGGCATGCCTGGTTGAGGGATCAGAATTTAGCTGAGCATGTTAAGACAAGGATTTTGGATGCTCCTTTACAGTCTGATGTGTTGTTTGGTTCGCCTGTGGAAGCAGTTTTAAAGAAAATGGAGGACAAAGCTAAGTCTATGCAAACTGTTAAAGTTTTTTTGCAGGTGCAGCCACCGAAGTTTAGTAGAAATTGGCCTACTAAGGCATGGTCATATCCTGCTTATGATTCCCAGTCTAGGGGTAGGTCTAGACATGGTAGGGGCAGAGCTCAGGGTTCTTTTAGGCCTAGAACAGGGAGTTCACCTGCTCAGACTTCTGGTGAGGGCAGGGGTCAGTCCTTTCGTAAACAGACCCAATGACCTGCCTTTTCAGCTGCCAGTAGATTCTCGTCTGGCAGCTCCTTTGGGAGGAAGACTGTCTCTTTTCAAAGAAAATTGGGATTTAATTACTCAAGACAGATGGGTGTTGGATATGGGCGGCCACGGTGGTGCAGTGGTTAGCATTGCCGCCTCACAGCAAGAGGTTCTCCGGTTCGATCCCCGGCTGGGTTGCCTTCTGTGCGGAGTCTGCATGTCCTCCCTGTGGTCGCGTGGGTTTCCTCCGGGTGCTCCGGTTTCCTCCCACATCCCAAAGACATGCTGCAGGTGGATTGGACACTCTAAATTGGCCCTAGGTGTGCGTGTGAGTGTGCCTTCTGTGGAAGGTTGGGCGCCGGGCTGGCAACTCGACACTGTAAAACTCCACTGCCATTCAATGTGCGGACAAGGTGATCCGCTGTGGCGACCCCTGACCGGGAAAAAGCCGAAAGAAGAAGAAGAAGATGGGTGTTGGATATCATTCACCGCGGTTACAGGTTTTATTTCCATACATTGCCCCCTTTCAAAGGCATGCCAGACGTTCCTCCTCCACAAAGGAAAGAGGCTCACAAGCAAATTTCTCTGTTACTCCAAATAGGGGCCATTCAGCCAGTCCCTGTATCAGAAAGGGGCCTAGGATTTTATTCTCGCCTGTTCCTAGTACCAAAGAAGGGGAACACGTGGAGACCAATTTTGGATTTATCTATCCTCAACACTTATCTGGACATTCCCAAGTTCAAGATGTTGACGTTACAACAGCTTTTACCTCTGCTGGGCAAAGATCACTGGATGGTAACTTTAGATCTCAGGGAAGCTTACCTTCATGTGCCTATAAGACTAAGTTGCAGGAAGTATCTGCTTTCGAGCTGGAAATTCTCATTATCAGTTCTCTGCATTGCCCTTTGGCTTATCTACTGTACCCAGAGTATTTACAAAGGTTCTGGCTCCAGTGATAGCTTACTTCAGGCTAAAAGGAATTCAAATCTATCCTTACTTGGACGATTGCCTGATTCTGGCTCAAGAAAAGGAAGACCTTCTACAGCATCTGGAATATGTTATAGCAGTGCTAAGATGCCTAGGGTATTCTGTGAACGAAATAAAGTCCAGTCTAGTACCCTCTCAAGACATGTGCTTTCTGGGTGTGAGACTGAATACAGCAGCCCAGATGGCCTTTTTAACCCCGGACAAACAAAAGAGTCTATCCCTTTACTTCCATCAACTATCTCATCAGTCCGTGCTGACTGCAAGGACAGTCCTTCAAGCATTAGGGTTCATGGCATCTTGTATTCTGGTGCTTCCCAATGCCAAACTGCATATGAGGAAGCTGCAATGGTATCTCAAAATGTATGGACACAGCACTGCCAGGATTTGGACACTGTCATTCAAATAATACCTTGCCTTCAAAAGAATTTTTGTGGTGGGCTCAGGAATGTCACCTAAACAAGGGACTCTCTGTGACCCGGCCAGAGGCGAGTCAGATTTTAACGACAGATGCCTCGGACATTGCTTGGGGAGCTCATCTAAATGGAAAGTGGATACAAGACAAGTGGCCTGCCAGACTACAGCATCTACATATCAACATGAAGGAGATGTTAGCAGTCCAGTTTGCATTAATGGCTTTCAAGGAGTTACTTCTTCCAGGGCAGGTGTTGATTCTAACAGACAACACAACTGTCATGTGGTACATCAACAAACAAGGGGAACACATTCTTATCCTCTATGCAGGCAAGCAATGATTTTATGGGAGACTGCGCTCAGCTTGCAACTAACTCTTCAGGCAAGGTTTCTGCCGGGAGCACAGAACTCCTTAGCAGATGTGTTAAGCAGACAAATCATGGATCCCCACGAGTGGAAACTGGATCTTCATGTATTTCAGAAATTGACAGTGTCATGGGGAACTCCAGACATAGATCTGTTCGCTTCTCCACTAAACCACCAGCTGCCAAAGTTTTGCACAAAGGGGTTTCATCACACAGCTTGGAAAGTGGATGCTCTTTCATTCAGTTGGAAAAATCTTCATGTGTATGCCTTTCCACCTCTGCCTCTTCTTCCAAAGGTGCTCTTAAAGGTCAGACAAGACAAGCCAAGGATGATTTTAATAGCTCCAGATTGGCCTCGGCAACACTGGTACCCACTACTAAGGAGTCTGGTAAGGACGCCTCCATGGCCTTTACCTTTGATTCCACATCTGTTATCTCAGAAGGACGGTCATCTGCTCAATGTCAAGCTTCACTCTCTTCATCTAACAGTCTGGCATATTCTGTGTTGAAACACAGCAGGTCTCAACTTCCTCAACAAGTTTTAAATGTGATTATGGAAGCTAGAAGACCTAGTACAAGGAAAGTGTACGCAGAAAAATGGAAGAGATTTTTATTTTGGAGTACAGCAAAGAATTTGGAGATTTCTGAGCCTAATTTGAGTGTGGCTCTTCAATATCTTACTGAGTTATTGGACAAAGGTTTGTCCTTCTCTTCCATTAAGATTCATGCTGCAGCAATTTCAGCTCACTATGATTGTGACCCACCATTGTTTTCGCATCCTTTGTTCAAGCAGTTTCTTAGAGGGGCAAAGAATATAAGACCCCACGTAGAGCTCCTACTCCTGCTTGGGATCTCAATTTTGTGTTGGAAAAACTTACTCTACAACCTTTTGAGCCTGCGGCTACTGCTGAATTGAAATACTTGTCATGGAAGACTGCTTTTTGTTGGCTATTACTTCTGCAAGAAGGGTGTCTGAGTTGCAGGCCCTTATGGCAGTAGAGCCCTTTTGATTTTCCATAAGGATAGGGTATCTTTACGCACTAATCCTTCCTTTATGCCTAAGGTGGTTTCTAGTGTGGCTTTAAACCAAACTATTCATTTGCCTACTTTTATGCAGACCCCCAAAATAAAGGGGAAAAGATTTTGCACACTTTAGATGTACACAGGCAATTGCGTTATTATTTAAGCAGGACTAAGGATTTTAGGCAGTCTCAGCAGTTGTTTGTTTCTTTTGCTTTGAGTTCAGGGCAAGCCTGTGTCAAAACAAACTATTTCTAGGTGGATTGGGTTTTGCATTGCATTTTGTTATTCCCATCATGGCAAGGAGATTCCAGCTGGGATTAGGCCTCATTCCACTAGGGCTACTGCCACTTCAACAGCATTTCTAAGGGGTGGCAACTAAGGATATTTTGGAGGCAGCTACTTGGAGTTCAGTGCATACTTTCTCTAAGCATTATCACCTTCCTCTCTACTCTAAGTCTAGGGCTGGTTTTGCCACAGCTATTTTGCAAGGCATGTTGTCAGCTCCTGCTTCTTTATGATTTGCCAGCCTCCCTTACCTCTGCTTTGGGATTCTACCCAATAGTTAGGACTGCAGCAATGTGGAATGAAGAACATAGTACAGTTTTGTACCTACCATAAATGTAGATGTTCGAGGATCCACATTGCTGCAGTCCAATTTACCCTCCCTCCTTCCCCTCTGTGTTTAGGGGTGGTTGTGTAGGTGAGGTTATGTGCTGATAATTTTGTATATATTGTACATATTTTTGGTGCAGGTATATTGGGCCTTGTCTTTTTAGGGTCTTCTGACATCTGGGGCAAGAAAAGACTGAGGATATGACGTCGGTCATGCGCATTAGTACCCTGACGTACTGACGTCAGTCTAATGCGCCCTGACCGACGTCAGCCATATACTTTGGTATTCGGGCCGACTGGGACAGCGGACTACCCAATAGTTAGGACTGCAGCAATGTGGATCCTCAAACATCTACATTTATGGTAGGTACAAAACTGTACTTTCTCCTGAGGCTGTATTCCAGCATCTGTTGAAATTCAGAACTTAATTTAGCATGATGTGTTTGTTTTCATTTTATGCATTTCTGAATGGCTTCACCATGATCTTTTTGGCTTATCAGTATATAACACAGCTGATTATATGCTCATTAGCATAATCAACTACTAACCTTTATTTTTATGGACACAGTTTTTGGTTTTCAAAAAAATGAAATTCTGTTTACATGACATGACAACTGAGAATCATACCACTGATTTTTAAAAGTAATTTCCAGTCATTACTGTCATATCATCATAACTTTAATCTGCATCAATATACATAAGGCTTAAAATAGATTCTAGGCACAGGACACTCAATAATGCAAGCTGACAGTATTATAAATAATAAATATAAGCAAAAATGCATCCTGTAATGAGTTGGTTTTGTGGCCTGCATTGCCAGATTCTGTGAAAAGACCATTTTTTTTCAATTCTCAGACAGTCAAAAACTGGTATTTAGCAGTATTTTTCCCAGACAAAAATGAAAATCACTATCCCTGCTTATTTTGCAGCCGGCCATGACATGTACTGATGTTTCCGGAATCTGCTCATGCACCCAAGCTCAGTGAGCCATGTATACTCACCTCACCATAATCTCAGACTTGAATCTTCAGTTTGGAAGCTCTGACTATCCTTTCCATTTTCTAAAGCATCCTTCATTAAATGTAAAGAATCTTACATTACTAAGTCTATACCTTCTGGTTATATGGCAAGTTTTAACACTATTCATTTCATCAGTTGACCTATGTCTACTTTATTTTATCTTTTCCTTCTTTTCCTGATTATTGTTGCATTACTTAAAATTAACCCCCTCAAATCCCTTACCTCCTTCCCTTATGCTTCTCAATGCCCTTCCTTTTCTTTTGAGCTAACATTCTTCTTTTCCTGCAGCTACACATGGCTTAGTTATCTTAACCATCTGTACCTTAGTCTGAAAAAACTGTATTACGTCCACATGTATCCTCACTTTCAAAGGAACTTTGTGACTCATTCTTTACTGAGCTCATTGGTACTACATTTTGATACATTGTCTTCATCCTTTATATTATATAGCTACAGGGAGGTACAGTGTCCAGCTCCCTTCTATGACATGTTACTTTAATATGAATCTTCAAACTACTATTAGTACTATGTTGCTATTAATACTGCTAGCTTACTTTACTCTAAGAGCAGTCTAAATGAACAAAATAATGGCTTTATGAATTGTAAAATTTTCAAATATCTTTATTCAGTGCTAAATAAGTAATTCAAAACTGTTAATTAAATAAAAAATAACTATCATAATAACAATAATCTGTGCACATGCACACACCTTCCAGTCAAGCGGGTGTGTCTCTATTCAGACTCCTAGAGAATAGAGCTGCCACTCACCATCCACTGATACATATTGCATTGCTCAGTCTAAGTATAATCACTAGGAATTAATATTAACATTTATAAATATGTAAACTGATATGCCAATGTTACACTAGCCTAATTAAATGAGGAACCTAAATTTAACTCTGTTAAACTGAGGCTAGCTGCAACATACAAAAGTCTCAAGTATAGCATCACATTAATTATTTGGACAATGCTGGCCTATAAATGGTTTATTTCCACTGGTCACAGGCAACTTTGTATTGAATCGTTAAAAAGTTCTTTCAGTATTGAATGAAAATCAGGTGATAGATTGTAAAATTTGTATGTAAACCCAAACCTAAAGGTCATGTCCCAGAGTATATCTAAATTATGCTGGCAACTAGACTGCAACAATGAGACAGGTCAGCTGTGAATAGCGAGTCATACTCTATAAAGTCAGGTCAGAGGGAAGATTAACAAGGCCTCTAACATAATAAGTTAAACAAATAATTCCCATTTGTTAATTTCTTTCTCACCTTCATTCACTTCTCCCCCTCTTTCTATTCCTTTCACTTTCTCCACTTAGAAGTCTAATCAGTGCCAGGCAGCCAATACAGTAAATCCATTTATAATGTTACCTAGCCACTTACTTAGACGCAAACAAGAGGAATACAGTATTCAATCTGTATCCATATCTACATTTGAAACATGTTATCTCCCACTCTCTCTTTTTCTCACTTATTTCCCCCAATATGGCATCCCAGTTAGCTTTACTTCCTTTTTAGCAAAGGCACCTTTACTGGAAAAGCTTATGCATTCTCTGCCATAGATCGCTGTGAGTAGAAAGGTTAGTTTGTTTTTGCTTTCTTGTATTTTGTATTGCTTCATTGCCTTCTTCAATTATGGTGTATTTTCATTGCACTATGTTTTACTTGAGTTTGCATTTGATTGCATACTTAAACTAGGAAAGATAACACAGCTGTGTTTCTTGAGAGTCACACAGAAATTAGAATACCTGTGAAATGAGGGTGGAGGTAAAAAATAAACTTTATATTTAAGGAGTAAGATAAAGCATGTCAACGTTTTACTGGAAAACCTCACTCAGGCTCTGCAATAGATTGCTGTGACAAAATGGATAGTTTTTTTTTTTTTTTTTGTATTCTGCTTTTAATTGTATGTTTAAACTAGGAAAGAGACCACAGCTGTGTGTCTTTTGAGTCACACAGAAATTATATTTTCTCCCACCCTGGTACTGTTGCATTTTTTTTAAACTCAGCTGTCTTTCGGGTTACCTGCCCGTTGTGTTAATTTGACCACATATTTCCTTCCCTCTCCTCTTTCACTGGCTTCTGTGAGTAAACACAAAATAATAATTGTCATTTTGTGAAATCACTCCACTTCAGCTATTTAAATTTATCATCCATCCCATTGTATTCCATAGAAACAGAATACAAAGTGCCCACCCCTTCCAATATATCAAAAACTTAAGTTACGCTATCTTTCATATCTAATGCTTGGCGCACACTGTAGCTCAGTTTTTCCATCTTACCTTTAAAATCTGCAATTTCACGGAGACAGCTAATCACCAGAAAGCCTGATAAATGCTTCATAGGTGCTGGCTTGGATTTTTTGCTTATATTTTGTTCCTAGTGAGAGAAGGAGTAGAGCACATTTATTCCTGACTATTCCTGTTTGGACAGTGAGTGCCTGTATTGGACCTTCCTGATTGGTCTGGTTGCTGTTCAAGGCATCTACCAGGAATAGGCTGCAACAAGCCTACAGATCCAGGCATTATTTTGGACAAGACTGTTGATTGCCAATGAGCCTGTGGCCTGCTTTATATATTGGGACTGGTGCATCTTTTTTGCTTTTGGTAAAAGAAGAAGCAAAGGAGAATTGCATCCTAGTGGCAAGAAGCTCTGGTGAGACCAGCACTAGCAATAGCCAGGCTGTAGCCAGTCAGGTGAATCCTCTCTTTTCATTATTTGGGAAAAAGCTATTTTTTTCTTTTCAGTACATACTGCTTGATTAGCTGCTGTCAAACCTAATTTCAGAATATCTCCTTAAATGCTTCACCCATAAATCTACTTATTGTTTTCCACTCAAGTGTTCTGCAGTACCCTCTAGAGATGCAGACACCTTGAGTTGACATTTTTCCTGTTAAAGCACTCTTGAAATTTCACCAGTACTTAGTTAAACACAGGCAAACTAGTTTGCAGTAACAAGCACCACCACCAGAGTTGCAAACCAAGTACGCCTGACATTACTTTATATTCTCACTCCAACTGTCTAATCAATTATAAAGGCCATGTTGCCATGGATATGAACTTTCCCACTATCTTCATTATCAACTTTGTGAATATGGGTATCCTGAGGCAATGTAGAAATTGCCTCATGTTCTCTGACAACCAGGTAGTTCTCAAACAAAATGACATGGTATGTAAGAGGTAGTTACAAAATGTCACTGGAGGCAAAGGCCTTGCATTAAAGCACTCCTAATGTGAATCAGGTTGTCAATAGTACACATGCTGCACCCATCACACAGAGTTCAAAACAGACACATACATCCACATATTCTGTAACACTTTAATGAAACATTCCCAAACTCCAAAGACCTCCTAGATGAAGTACATATAACAAATACCCTCAGCAGCCCAGAATGCACTCTTTTAAACCACCACCCATATCAACTCATACAGCCACATCTCATGGAGCCTGTACTTATACCATAAAGCAAGCCACCACACAATCCAATATTCTGGTCATTGGTAACTCCATTGTGAGACACAATGATGTCCTTTTCATGAGGCTGAGTAAGTAGAAAGTCATAGTTAGTTGGTTTTCAGGGGCCAGGATCCACAGCATTATGCACACACTCAAATCATTGAACCACAACTACCAGAATGACTCTGGCATAGTTCATTTGGGTATAAATGACCTAAAACATTCCTCCCTAGACTATATCAAGAGAGATATCATGTCCTCAGAATATGTGTTCCAGGTTGTTATGAGCCTAGCATCGAGCAGCATTTTACCTGCTCCAAGGATGATGCCACAATACAAACTGAAGATGACTGACTTTAATAATTGGCTTAGTTTCTCATGTCATTTTTAAGGGGGTGCAATATTTATCAGTACGGAAGGAAATGGTCAACAGACCATGCTGCTTTATCATGGATGGTCATCAGGTCTCCCCTCTAGATTTTCAAATATCAGCTAAAACACTGTCCTTCCCCATAGCGCCTTTTTAGGCAATGCCAGAATAAAAGTACTTCTGACATAGCAAATCAAAACCAAGAAAATATAAATATGTTACTGCTCAATGCAGGGTGCCTAAACAAGAAAATACACTCCCTACAAGCTCTTCTCACCCTAGAGAATGCTGAAATATGTGTGTTTACTGAGACATGGTTTAATATTGTATCAGTGCAAGGTTATAATGCCTTCCAAACATTTAAACCATCTACTACACAGACAGTGACTGAAGGTAGAGGTACCTTAATTTACATCAAAAATAAATATACCTCAAGGCTGGTCAAACAGGATGATGCACTTCAGCTTCTCCACATTCAAATCACAATAGGCAAAACCCCATATCACCTCCTCACAAGCTATAGGTCCCGCTCTATGACCCAGGAAACCCATAACATGTTTTGAAACTTACACTCAACATGCAACTGAATACCATATTCATGGGTGACCTTAATTACCCTACTATAAACTGGGAATCATATATGACCTGAAACATGAAGGCATAGAGATTCCTGTGTTTTGTAAGCACAAATTCCCTGAACTAGATTATCAATTGGCTGACCAGAGGTAAACACATTCTGCATCTGGTCTGCACTAATATGGGAGTGCTTCACACCCCCTAGTGTAATGTCTTCTCTGGTAAGATCAGACCAAAAAATGGACTCCTTGAAGTAAACATAAAACCCAGCACCCCAGCTAACCCTTGAATGTTCAGAACCTAGTCTAAGTCTAACTTCCTACTATTAAGTGATAATCTAGCAAAATTTCAAGCCCCCATAAACTCTGAGAACACTGCTGCCTATGTGAAACTGTTCACTTAAACCCTATACAATCATGTTAAAAGTTGGATATAGGCAGCTGTACGCACAAGAAAGAAGTTCAGAACTAACACAAAAAGAAACCACCCTGGTGGAATTATGACATTATTAGCCAGTACAACAGCTGGAAGAAAATCATAGCAAAATTTAGGAGATGTACCCAACAGAATAAAAGCACTATAATCAAACAAAACAAACAAAACAAACAAACAAACTCAGAGGACAAATAACATCTACCAAAGCTAAATGTGAGGTAGATTTTGCCTTCTAGGCCATGGACAACCACAAAGCATTCTTTAGCTATGTTCATAACCTCAAAGGCAATACACAGTTATGTGAAGAGCTCATTGTTAATGGAGCCAGGTATACTGAGCCAGAAGACACAGACAAATTCAACTCTAACTTTACCCTTCTCTCCCCCTCAACTTCCCGTCAGAAAATACCATCAAATATAACTTCTCCCTACTTTCATTAGGGGAAAAGGCCCTCAATGTTCTCTCTAAGGCCAAGAACACTGCAGCAGTGGGCCGAGACAGTATCACAGGATGCCTTCTAACTAACATGAAATACGACCTACCAAGTCCTCTGGAATTGCTATTTAGCTGTAGCCTCTAAATAATCTTTGTGCCTGATGAATGAAGAACAGCAACAGTCATCCCTCTGCACAAGTTAGGCCACCTACAGACCCTGGAAACTACAGACCCATAAGTCTAACTAGTCTCATATGCAAAGCCATGGAAAGAGTTGTAATGGAAATGATCAGTAATGACATAGGAAACCTACAAACACTGGACCCAACACAATTCGGTTTCATCAAGGGCAGGTCATGCCTACTCAACTTGGTGGACTTCTTTGAGAAGATCACCAAAACAATGGATGAGGGCAAAGAAGTTCACACTGCCTACCTTGACCTGGCCAAGGCATTTGACACAATACCCCATTCGGGCATTGTTGACAAACTGAAGAAGTTAGGTAGAAATCCTTATGCCACCCAGTGAATTGCTAGCTGGCTCACAGACAGGACCTAGAAAGTTAGGATTTGAGAGTCCACCTCTACAAAAAGGCCAGTGACAGGCAGATTCCCTCAGGGATTGGTTCTGCGGCATCTCCTTTTTGGCATTGACTTCTCTGAAGTCAAAGCCAATGCCAAGGGCCTCTAGCTGACTAAATTTGCAGATGATTGCAAATTAGGTGCAGTCATAGTATCCTCCACCAACTCAAATGTTCTCCAGGAAGGGCTGACAAAGACAACTAACTGGTATCAGAGTCATAGATTAAAACTAAATGCCAAGAAATAGATAATTTTATCTGTCAGGAATTCATCCACCCTTGGTAACTATCATAATGACAACACACTCATATGAGTCAACTCAGTAGTCTGGGACTTGGAGACTCACATAGACAGTAATCTAGCCTTTGACCATCACATGACTAGAGTAGTGAGGAAATATTTCATGCTGTACAAGTTATAAACAATGGTATGGCATCTAGGTCCAATGAGGTCAGTGTTTCACTGTATTCAGTATTCATCAGACCTGCCATTGAGTACAATCTTTGGTATGTACCTAACCAGGCACATAAGTAATATGTTCTATGTAGACCACCTCAAAGCCCTAACCCTGTATTCTTTCTCCTACAGACTGTTGAGGGATGATCTCTGCCTGGCATACAAGACATTATCAGACCCACCCTGATGGACCTCCTTCATATCAACAAAGAAAACAGTACCAGATTTACCCATTCTAAAGACTTAAACCTTGCCTGTGATATAAATATAGCCTGCTGGAGAGACAGGTATGTATCCCAGAGACTACCCCATCTCTGGAGCAGGCTCCCCATCCATGTGAAGCAGAGTTCTACCCTAACCCAATTTAAGTGTAATTTGGACAATTGGATGAAGAACAGAAAATGTATCCCTAGTTTTGCACCTATGTCTCTAATAATCACAGGTAGACTGTAAATATTTCACCTCCCAAGCCTTATACTTATCAAGGGTAGCAGAACGTTTCAGAAATTTCAGAGACATGGCTACGATCTTATAAGGCCCTTATGGTCATTAGAATAGTGCACAGCTATGATCTTAAGATCCTATGACACTATAAGGTTTCAAAAAGTTGTTAAAAATGTCTTATATATGAACTCTGTAAATGCAGGTTTGTATAGGCATGGCAGTATAACATTCTGCAGAACTTCATAGCATTTAATTTATATAAAGGGTGGATATATGAATTCTGTTTAACCATTAATTTGTATAAAGGGTGGATATATGAATTCTGTTCAACCATTCAGGGAAGGAAACGTAATAAAAACGAGGAAGAACTCCATATCAAGTTGGTACAATTGTACAGCTGAGACTGTGTTTGTGTAAATTTCCCATCACATACACGCACACATGAGCATGATCATGCATACACACATACAGATATAGGTTTGGAAGTTCAGTTACAGTGTTCAAGCCATCAAATCATAGAAAAACATATTCCCAAGGATTAGGATCATAAGGCAGACCTCTGACCCAAGAATCCAGATTTTTCTTAAATGCATTTAAACTCTTTGATGCTCAGATCATTTCCATTAATCTCTTCCATAGTACTATTATTTTTTGACTTAAATAAAAGCTCCTCAATTTCATCTTGGAAGTGTATTCACAGAACTTTAAATTATCAGGTTATCATGGCATGTTTAATATACTTGAATTTAGTTTGATGAAGTCTCTGCAATTTAAGGCATGAAAGCGCTTAACTGTGAATAAAGGATTTGAGCTTTAAAGTTTTCCTCATTTTTTGAAGCTGTGATATTACTATCAGAATTTTGATTGCTGCTCCCCACAGGATTTCATGTTTTTTGGTTCGTTATATATCCCTGGTTCCAGTTTGTGTTTCTAAGTCATCATGTTTATAAGTTAGGATGCATATACACATCCACCTATATATATATATATATATGAGAGAGAGAGAGAGAGATACTGTAGCTAAATAGATATTATACTATAGTTTTATATATATACATATATATATATATATATATATATATATATATATATATATATATATATATACATGATAGATATAGATAGATATATTTGTGTGCATGTATCAGTATATAAAAGTATAGATAGCTATATATATAAGGTGTCATTCAAAATGTTGGATGCCCCTAATGTTGATCTCCAGTTTGTCAACACACTTTGGTCGACAAGACAGATGGTCAAAATGTGTTTATGATTGACAATCCTCACTGAACAAGTTGTGATGACTTAGAAGCCATTTGACTAAGCTATTTTCTGAAAGCTTTTTATGGAGCTTTCCACAGAAAGGCCACATATGTGTTGATAATGACTAATATTTGGCCAGTCCCCTCAGTCATAACTGGCCCTTTAGATCAAAGATAGAGTATAAAACAAGAAATATACTTTAGGAGTATAGGGCATTGAAAATCTTACATCATGTGATAGGCCCAAGATGAGTTGCTTCCATAAGTTTGGACAAATGGGCAATAACAGAATTATATGTAGCAGATGGTCATCTTCAAGAAGTAAATCTTTATATTCTGTCTCTCAAAATCCATTGATATACTGTTGCTTGGAGCGCAGCATTCTACTGGTACAGTATTGTTTTCTCCATACAAATAACCACTCTCTTTATCTCGCTAGTTTTCTTAACTGAAGATTTTGTACTGTGGTCTGGGGCTTGACAGTTAATCAACTATAGAAACTACTGAAAACAGTGCCTAATTTTCATTATATCATCATCATCAAGCCTCATTTTCCCATTTTCTACAAAGGCTCATAGGTTCATAGGATGATACTAAGCTATTGGCCAGGAGGCCCTTATAAGCCTATCCAAGAATTTTGCCCATGTTCCCTTAAAGTCAGCACCTGTTTCTCCTGTCTAGCAGGGACACAGGTGGGATCCCAGGGGTATATTTTCTGTTTCCCATCCAGTTGTCCAGGTTCCTGTTAAAGAGGGATAGAGAGGTACTCTGCTTGACATGGAGAGGGAGTCTATTCCACAGACAGGGGAGTCTTTGGGACACAAATCTATCCTACCAACAAGTTCTATTAATGTTACAGACCAGGTTTAGGCCTTGCGTGTGGGTTGCATGAGTGGAATTTGTCTTATGAATATGCAGCAACTCCATCAAGGCTGGGTCTGAAATGGCCTTGTATGCCAGACACAGGTCACTTCTGAGCAGTCTGTATGAGACTGAGTTGGGGGACAGGGCTTTTAGCCTATTTCTATAGGATAGGTGTTTGAGACCCTGGTTTTTCCTGGTCAGGAAACTCTGTGGTCTCTCCAGCTGCTGCATGTGCTTGGTAAGGTACATGCCAAAGGGGGCATTGAACACGATAATGGGTCTGATAAGGGAGGAGTACAGGGATGTTATAACCTCCTTGTTCCTGGATGAAATACCCTTATTTTTGAGGTGGGCCATATAGAAAGCCTTCCATACAATGGAGACAACTTGGTGGTCAAAAGTCAGATTGCTATCAACCTGGGTGCCCGACTCCCTTATGACTGACTGCATGCTTAGTAGTTTGTAATTAATGTGATAATTAGTGGGGATGACATTTTCCCCAAAGGGGATAATGATGCATTTCTTGGAATTCAGTTTGAGGCCATGCTTCTGGTACCAGTCATTAGTTTGGGTAAGGCCCTCCTGGAGGATGTTCACATCACTAGGGGAATTTAAGTCAGCACCCAGCTTGCAGTTATCTGCAAACTTGGTCAGCCAGAGATCACTAGTTTTGGCTTGCAACTCAGAAAAGTATATCTCAAACAGTAGAGGCCCCAAGATTGATCCTTGGGGTACACGGCTCATTACAGGTCTACTACTAGAGGTGGCTTCCCCTACTTTGACTGAGTAGGTTCTATCAGTGAGCCAGTTAGCTACCCATCTGTTAACATATGGGTTTTCTGGGAGAGTTTATCTATTATGCCCGAATGAGGAATAGTGTCAAAGGCTTTAGCTAGGTCAAGGTAGGTGGTGTGCAACATCTTCCCCTCATCCATGGCTTTGGTGACTGTTTCAAAGAAGACAATCAAGTTTAATAGGCATGATCTCCCTTTGACAAAAAACAAACTGTGTGGGGTCAAGTGTTTGGAGGTTGTCAATGTCCTTATTGTCCTTATTTATAAAGTCCATGATAATGCATTTCATGGCCTTGCAGATTGGGCTAGTTAGGCTGATGGGCCTATAATTGCCTGTGTCCACTGACCCAGGCAATTATAGGCTGATGGGCCTATAATTGCCTGGGTCAGTGGACACTCCACTTTTGTGTAGAGGGATGGCATTGGCTGTCCTCCATTCAGCTGGGATGAAGCCGGTGCTTAGGCCTTGGTTGAATAGACAGTCTAATGGAACTGAGAGCTCATGCCTGAGTTCATGTAGGATACAGCCAGGGATGTTATCAGGTCCCATGGAGATTGTATTTTTTGCCTTTGAGAGGGCATCGAGGACCTGCTCCCTGGTGATGATTGGAGGGGGACAGGTGCTGGGGATGTCCTGGTTTACTGATGGGGAGGACAAGTAGGTGAAGTTTTGACTGAATCTGTCTGCCAGCAGGTTAACTATATCTATGGTGTTTGTGTATGTGGTGTTATTGACCACCAGTTCAGAGCAGATTTGGGTGTTGTCTTTGAGATTGCAGACATATGTGAAGAAGGCCTTGTGACTGTCCTTGGTGTATGTTGCCAGTTTGGACTCGAAGATAGCTTTAGAGGATTTCACCAGTGACCTTATCTGCTTGTTCAAACAAAGGAGAGATTGCTTCCAACTTGGCGCCTGCTCCTTCTTGGCCATGGACAGCAATATTTTCCTACTATTATAGACTTTGTTTATTACTGCTGTCCACCAGACAGGTTTACTCTTCCTTAAGAAGATGATTTGGTCCTGTCAGGTATTGCTGAGTCCAGGTTCTCATATAGTTTTTTGGTGTAGGCTTGGACATTGTACTAGTTCCAACAGAAGGGACAGTGGCTGTCAAGCTACTTATACCTGCTCTGAGGAGATTGTAGTCAGCTTTGGAAATGTTTTTGTTTGACCCTGACAAGGGGGGGGGGGTTGTCAGGGGAGATGGTGACTTCAAAAGTGATTGTTTTATGGTCGGATCTTACCAAGGAGGATTACACTGTAGGAGTGCTACAGTTGCTACTCATGCTGGTTAAGACCGGGTCCAGCATATTTTCACCTCTCGTAGGAGTGTCTATCAGCTTATCCAATGCATTAGCACTGATGAAGTCAAGATATCTCTAGGCATTCATGTTTGGTCTACAATAGGTCTTCCACTCTATGTTTGGGTAGTTAAAGTTACATAGAATTAGTGTAGAGGATTGAATCTTGATGGATTCAAGTAAGTCCAGATATATATCACATGGTGTCAATGTGTTATGTTAACTTTCGCCATCTCTCTCTTGATTAAATACCTTCTTCAACACTCATGCCTGAATGTTGCAAATCTTCTCTCACACAATCTATCCACTTTTTTGCTGGATGCCCTTATTTCCTGCTACCATCTTCCTGTCTTTCCCAAATGATTGTCTTCTGCTTTTCTGCACATGTATCGAACCAATGTCATCTGTTCTCTTTGATCTTTTTTTTTTTTTTTTTGCAATTGGAGCTACTTTGGCTTCTGTTCTTGTGTCCTCATTTCTTTTTCTGTCCCACAGTGTGCATCCTACCACCCTTCGCAGGCATTTCATTTCCATCACCTCTAGCTTCCTCATCTGCTCACCTTACTTTTCAGCTTCTTTGGCATTCTTCTGTCATACACTACATCTGATACTCTATGCCAGTTGTCTGTAGCCCCACTGATTCGAGCTTTGACCTCTTCATTCAGACTTCACTTCTCCTCAATCACCCCTCCCAGATACTTGAAGCTGTTAACCTGCTCCACTATCTTCCCTTCTATCTCAATTTTCAGATTCTTCAATTTCTCCAATTTGCTGCTATTACCATTGTCTTATCTGTACTTGATTTCATCCAATGTGACTTCAGTTTTGCATTCCATTCCCCTATCCTTTGCTGGAGTTCTTGCTCAAAGTCTGGCTGCAATGCCACAACATCTGCAGGCTGATGTAGTCCATTACTAGTGTGAACAGCAGTGGGCTCAGAGCTGAACCCTGATGCACACCCTCTCCCACTGGGAACCCCATTGTGAGACCAAACACTGTTCCTACTGGAGTCGTTGGGCCCTTGTGTATAGCCTGCACTAATTATACCAATGTTTCTGCAACTTAATCCACCACAGTACTGCCCAAATTAGCTTTATTTGGGACCTTGTCATGCTTTCTTCAAATCTAAAAATACCCAGTTGGACTCTTTCCTCATCTCTAGCTTCTTCACATCTATTTGTCTCACTGCAAACATCAGGTCAGTTGTGTTACAAACTGATCGGAACCAGAACTGCTCATCTCCCATCTTACTTTCTACTACTCTGCATATCCATTTATAAATCATTACATACCTTCAACATATACCAAAATAGCTAATTTTCATTTAATCTTGTGTAGTTAAGAATTTATCTAGTTGGGAATCAAGTATTCTGTATCCAAGGCAAGACATTAAATCTGAAAACTGAACCAGTAATGGGAAAGTTGTAGAGATATCCTTGGATTTAAAGTGAATGAAAGAAAGTACATCTTGCACTCAAAATATTTCAAGTGTTTGCTAGTACTCAGGCACCATGTATGCTGAAGGTGTTAGGATGATACCAAGATGAAGATAAAACAAAGGTAATATCTGTAAAACATCTACCTACACACAAATTGGTTCAGCAATATCCATATTTATGAGGACATGATAAAATTAAGTACTTAGGAGTATGGAATCAAAATAATTCTGGTGTGGTAGCTAAGGATACGTTGGAAGAGACTAAACAAAAGGTAACACAAAGACTGAGAAATTGGAAGCTCTCTTATATGGCTGTAGATAGCAAGAAACAAGCAGTTAAAATGTTTTCAGTCCATTTAGTTTTATACACAGGTCAGGCATATTTTTATCAACCACAGGAGAAGTTGTGGATAGCAATTAATAAAAAGATGAAGGATTTTATCTGGGATAGGAAGACAGCAAGAGTCGTGTGAGATAAGCTGATTCTTCCAATTGACCAAGGCAGTTTGGGATTACCTGATTTGAAATGGTATTTCAGAGCTACACAGTTAAGGCTCTGATAGATAGCACAAGCAAAAACCTATAATTCAAAGTAGAAAGGGATGATGATAAAATGGGGGGAAGCTCAAGAAACAAGGAGAGATTGGAATTTTGGATGCAGATCCTTAAGGAGAATAACAATAACCATGCAGAATATCATATTCATAAAGTAGTAGAAAGTATTCTAAGAACTAGGCCAACAAGGCAATGGAGAAAGGAGATTCTGCCTATAGGGGTGACTGTGGTTAGGGATGCAGACAATAGGCAAGGGTAGATGGAATTTATTGGAGAAAACTGGTAATAGAGCCAAGGCATTGGTGGCAAATAATTAGAGAGGGAAATATAACAGAAAGGGAAGAGGCCAAGAATTTATTTGGACTGTAGGATAGAGATTGCCTTACCTATCAAGGTTTGATATTGGAGTATTGGCAAAGAGAAAGAAGTGGGTCGATCCTATGAAAAAGACCAGCACTGGTGTAGAATTTAGTAGACTCTAGAACCGATGATGTGGTAAAAAAGGAATAATTAGTATAGCATGGAATATATTGCATGATAATCAGTCAGAGGAGATTAGAAAGGACTGGGAAGAGGGACTGGATAAGCAATTCTCAAAGAAACAATGGGGGAGTATATGTATGCTCCCAAATATGCAACAGAGTTTAGAAGATTTAGGATCTTTGTTTGGAAGTGTTTACATAGATATTTTATACCCCAAGTAGTGTCCAAATAATTTTTCCTCAGGTAGATAGCAAATGTTGGAGGTGTGGTGGAGAAGAAAGAGGTAACTGGGAAAATATTTTCTGGGAGTGTAATGAGTTGACAGACTTTAAAGATTCCAAGCAGTCTACTCTGTCAGAGATACTGGGTGAGCAAATAAGTGTAACTAAGGAAATAATTTTTTGAGCTATGATACAGTATTGGAATTGTCTAGACATAGTAAAGCTTTGCTGTGTCTAATTATGGTGGCTGCCAAAAAAGCAATTGCTAGAAAGTGGAAATCAAAGTCTAAACCAACTTTACTAGAAGTAGTGAATATAGTAACAAATAAAACAACTGGAGTTGGGATCCTTAGAAAAAGGGAACAGTACGTGCAGAGAAGGAATAAGGTTTAAAAGAATGCAGGATCTGAATGAGCTATGTAATGTTTGACTGACAATGACTGGATAGATTATAAGTGATATATAATGTTTGCAACTAAAATTATGTCAATATGGTTTGTTTTCATTTATATAAAAGTATGATTGCCTATGTCATGCGTGATAATTTAATAATGACATTATAAAGAAATTACTTGTTTAATAGGTAAGAGGACATGAGGACATCCAGCAAAGAGGTGGATGGATTGTGTGAAAGAAGATCTGTGGCAATCAGGCATGAGTGTTGAAGAAGGCAGGAGTGTGGCATTGAATTGAGACAGATGGCAACAGTTACACAATTCCCCAACCTTAGGTAGAAAATGGGAAAAGGGGGGCTGATGATGATGATTCCTTGTTTACAAAAAGACATAAACTGTCATCTGTATTAGCAGTAACAAATCTTTTAAATATAGAAAAATGTGGCTGGCCAACCCCCTTTTTATTACTATACAATGAATTTGTTATGTATGGATGCAATCAAAGGGGAGAAGTTAAGCCCCATACCTAAGAGGGTATAAATTGTCTCTAAAGAGCTTTAAAGGACTTTCAAATGTGTAGGAGGTAAGTCAGCTATATTTGATTTGTAGATAAGTAATTGTACCACACTATGGCCCAGGGAGATTCAATCCCTAAATTTGCAGTTCCTTTGAGGCCCAAATGGGTTACATCTATTTGTCCTAAAAAAACAGTTGGTATACGTTGAAGGTATGGATGTACAACTTTCAGTCAAGAATATCTAACCTCATCTCATTAACAAGATTTGTACAGCAAGATATGCTGATATATTCCCTTTTGTTGTCTAGATGCGGATGAAGATATGCTAAGTGAATACATTTCCCAGTACCCACTTAAATAGTTATGGATGCAAAACAGTACTGCTGCAACTAGCATATTTACACATTGCTATTAGCACATTAGCAAATGCTTTATTCTGTGCCATCTATGAAACAATAAGAGCATTCTAGGCCACACACACATATCACATTCATGGTTAAGGTATTGTGATGCAGTATTATGCCCAAGTACTTCTGGTATCTGAAGTCAGAGGTAAAAAGATTAAGAGCGAAGATCTTCAGCCCAAAATTCCTAATGAACCTTTGAAGCAATAAATATATATATATATATATATATATATATATATATATATATATATATATATATATATATATATATATATATTATACCTATATATATATATACATATATATATATATTATATATATATATATATATATATATATATTATACCTATATATATATATATATATATATTATACACATATATATATATATATATATATATATATATATATATATATATATATATATATATATATATGGGTCTACCTGATAACACCGACACGCGAAAACACTGACAACAAAATCACTGGCACCACAAAACCGAAAGTTCAAAACACGAAACTTCACATGCCCGACAAACCACAATCCCGACAATCAACAAACAAAACAAATCCCCTGTCCAGAAAGCACACACACAATACAAGCACACCAAAATCCTTACAAAGCTACACTAATCCTTACATACACAACTATCTATGCATTAATGTTAACCCAAACCCTAACCCTAAGGTCTGCCACTATTGCACACTCACCTAACCCGCACCCTAACCCTAACTCACTTAACCCACCCCTAACCCTACAGTCTGTCACTATCGCACACTCACCTGACCTGCACCCTAACCCTAACTCACTTAATCCGCCCCTAACCCTAACCCCACACTTACCTTAACATGTCGGTGTACTCAGCGTTAGGATTTTCAACTGTCAATCATCTCCATTGTCGATCTTCTGGTGTTGGTGTTCTCGTCGTCAGCATTTTGCAGTCTCAGCATTATCAGGTAGACCCAGATATATATATATATATATATATATATATATATATATATATATATATCGAGAAAGATGGAGGTGTATGTGTGTGTGTGTGTGTGTGTGTGTGTGTGTGTGTGTGTGTGTGTGTGTGTGTGTGTGTGTGTGTGTGTATATATATATATATATATATATATATGCATATATATATATATATATATATATATATATATATATATATATATGTGTGTGTGTATGTATGTATTTGGTATACATCTATTAGACAGCAAGAGGCAGTATATCAGTAGTGATTCCACAGAGAGTCTTCCTCCTAGTCCAAGTTCTACCTGCTCAGTGGCTCTACTGCTACGGGATTGTGAAATCTCAGAGTAAGAATATATAATTAACAGGGGGAGTAGGGAAATGGAGCGGGTCTTGCCTCCCTGCAAAAACATTTGCATTTTGTTTACTCTTCTCTGGGGTAATACCCGGAGCATGTAGAGCATGTGTCAATGTTTGGTGATGTAATAACTTTGATATGTTGCTTGTTGACATTGTTGATTGTTTGAACAGTTGGCCTAGATTCACACACACACACACACACACACACACACACACACACACACACACACACACACACACACACACACACACACACACACGCACACACATCAATGCAAGCAGTTCTTCAGTGATATTTAACTTGAATGTGTTCTCCTCTGATGAACACTGCATGTCCTGTTCATATGTACAACTGAATATCAAGTGAAACTGAATATGTCTCAACCACTGTCATTCTTTACATCAACTGTTTCTTCATATTACCTTCTAATTCAGTAATCCTTGAGGGCAACTGTGTTATACTTTCAAAAACATTTTTATTATCTTGATATAAACTGCCACTTGCTTTCCAAAGGCCTTCTTTAAGAAAAATCTTTGTAAATGGTGTTGATGTTTTCAATATCATTTCACTAATGACATGACTCTATATATCACTGAGTCATCGCTATTTTTATTTACAGCATGCAAAACTCTCATTTATGTGTGTAATATGTATTTGTGAATGTGGTTGTTTTTGTGTGTGTGTCTGTAGGATGACCGTGCAATAAAGTTGCATGGATGGGTAGTGATAACTCTTAAAGTCAGTTGATCCATCTGTGTTTAGTGCTTAATTCAGAGAGATGCAAATGAGTCTCAAATTTGCTTTTGCTCAGTGAGATTCCTATGTGTCTCTGAGTTACCTTTTAGCACAATAGCACAACTAGAGCATATCTTTGAACTAGTGCTAATGTGCTTATGTCTCTGAATGCCCCATATAAAAGTAATTGATTCTGCAATGAAGTAAAAGAGATGTTAAGTCATTTAACACCAGTATAAAAAGATACAACCAAATTTTACTATAAATGCTGACAATGAACACCCATGAAAATAGGGTGCACACTCTCTATTCACAAGATGGCTAGGTAAGCACAGTAGTACAATACTTTAGGAATGTAGCACATCTTCTTGCAGCATACCATCTATTCTTTGTGATGGTGCTTACACTTTTAACCCTGCTGTAATTCTTTAGATCACTGAGACAACATACTAACATGTTTATAATAATCATGATGTTAATGATTTATAATGTTCGTAATGCAAATGATATGCTATTTTATTAGAAGTATGTCACATTACTTCCTAACAGAAAAACAGACCTAGTCTATAATTTTGTAATTCAAAATAAGCAAAAAGCCTGTTTTACCAAACTTTTATTATTGAATTGTATTCTTCTCCCATATGTTGTATAAGTTTATAGCTGGAAATAGATGTTAATATATTTACTTCAGTCAGCTAAAACTGTTTCTACAGACAAACCTAATTTTCTTTATAAACTTCAGTATTAAATTAAGATTATCAAATATCAGATTTAATTATTTTATTTTTTGGTAAAAATCTGTTACCATCCTTACAAATATAAAACTATATTCTTACAGTAAAGTGCCTACTTTCCATGCATCATTGAATGAACTCCTTGTAGTGGTGCTCAGGATGCTGCAAAATATTTGATAGTTTACAGCCATGTAAAAATGATATTCTATAAGAAGGCATCCCCTAGCTCTTTGCTCATTCACCTAGATTCATAAAACTTCATGCTACATGAGTTTGTGTGATGAATGGCATTGTATAGTGTGTGCGATTCAGAAAACCAAGCAACATGTTATGACAAACCAAAATAGCAAGGTAGGCCATCTTATATGCTGATGAATGTATAATTTTATTTTAGTTTTATTTATCCTTTGTTTTACTGGTTAGTCTCAATAGGATAGTAGCCTCTTTTCAGGGGAGACCTGAGATGATATATATTACTATTAGAGGAAATTTGGCCAGATCATTTGGGAATTTCCCCTACTCTTGGTAGTAGGGGGAAGCATTTGTGTGTGACACAATGGACTTCCTGTTCCAGGTTTAGAGGGGGTCTGGAGAAACAGGGAGAAAATATGGCTGATTTAGCTTGTGCTGAAACTGGAATGAAAGTTACTGAAATGTAGTCAAAATGGTAGAATCACTAGCAGACGTTTTTTCTGATGATGTGGGTGCAAAAAAATGACATTGGAGAAAAAGGAGATTGTGAAGAAAAAGAAGATTGTAGCTGAAAAAGAGATGGAGTCAGAGGAAAGCTGTCTGAGGAGATTGTTTGAAGGAGAGACAGTTACCTCTGAAAAATGCATAATTACAATCCTCCAACTGGGGAGGGGGGGTTGAGGAGTGATTATTTGGAACAAATGGTAAACCAAAGTGAGCCAGAAAATGGATCAGCAATTTCATGGAGCAAGATCATGAAAAAGTAGAAGAAGAAAAAGGGGAAGAAGAAGAGACTGTACCAGAATAAGTTAGTGACAAAAACTTATGCACAAACTGTTTGGGGAAGGAACAAATAAGAAAAAAAAATAAAAGAAACAAAAAAGAAGTATACAGTATGTGTGAGCAGTAGAAAACACGACATTTTGGGCAGGTATGAGGTTTGAGATTCTGCCATAGCGCCTCTGAGGTAAGAGCATTTATTTTAATTAATAAATAGACATTTGGTGACATGATATTTGAGACTGGGCAGGCCATGGATATTTTTTGGGTGCATATGAACGAAAGAAAAATATTTATCCATGATCAGAATATGCAGTGTAAGCTTTTTACAGGCAAACAAAAAAAAAGAACAATGATCCAGTTTAGAACTGAAGTTGAAGTAAAAGAACTGAAATGACATTTGTTAACTGTATGTAAAGAAGTAATGGACAATATAAAAATATATGATGGAAGAGGACTATGGACTGGGGGATGGAAATGTGGAGTAATACTGAAAATGGAAAGTGATAATGTTATGCACGTACATAGTATTATTAATGTTTATGGTAATAAGGGTTTTGTGAAATAAAGGGGACAACCAAAGACTTGTTAATTTTGCAGAAAAAATTATCCTTTAATCAATGAACATGATAAAAAGATGTTATTTATGTGGTAAAACAGGGCATAATGCAAAAATTATGATTTTAAAGTGCAAAAAATTTGGTAATACTAGTCATTCTGGGCTAGATTATGAAATGAATATGCAAGAAAATGAAAATGAAGTTATACAGGAGAAAGAGAACACTGTGTTATACAAGAAAATATACAGAAGATGTGACTGATGAAGAGGTTATACATGAAGTTAAAGAAAGTAACAAAGAAAAAGAAACAGCAGAGACAAGTGAGGAAGAAGCTGACTGGCATACAGTAAGAAATAATAAGAATTTAATAGGGAAAAGATTTAAAGAAAGGAAAATAAAATTAAAAAATATAATGCTTAGAGAAAATAAGAAAGGAAACAGATAAACATTTTATTATACTAACTAATCCTAAAAGCTGAAAATAGTAGCTTTAAATGTGAACAGCATGAAAGATCTTAAAAGGAGAATAGGTATATTACAATGGTGTGCTGCAGTAGATGCACATATTATTGTTAAAGAAGATACCAGATTATTAACATAGGAAGAAAGAACACAAAATGAAAACTTTGGAATGGTGTGGTAGTTTGGAACATGGGGAAAGAAACATGTTTGGGCATAAGTATATTATAGCGGATCTTGGAGGAATTATGGTAATAGACTTGATATGAATAAAATATGTATGTAGAATTATAGCTTTATATGCAAATGTAACATAAAGAGAGAGAGAAATGATGTTTAAACATAATTTTGAGAATGTGTAAATATGGACATTACAGTGGTGGATGATTTTAATTGTAATTTAAGAAAAAAATAAGAGCAACAGTGATGTTAAAATAGTTAAAGAAATTACAAGAAGTGGAAAGCTAAGTGTATGGGAGAATAACCACTGGATCTAAAAAAGGAATGAAATTAGGACAGGAATTGAATATTTTTAATATCTGATAGTTTAAAAGTTAAATAAAAAGGAATTAAGTATGCTGGATTTTCAGATCATGTGGCTATATGGGTTAAAGTACAGGAAAAGGAAGAATATATAAAAATAAAACAGGAATAAAGAGAATTAATGAAAAGGAATTAGATTTAGAAGAGAAAAAATAATGTATGGAATTATGGAAAAAATCATATAAATATGGGAGAGTTTTGTGAGAATTGGACTGTTTGGTGGCTTAATTTTAAAGAAAAATATATAAAAAAATGTTTTAGAATGTGTAAGGAAGGAAATAAGAAAATAAAAGAGAGATACAGGATAGTAAGTCAAAAAATACTCAGACACTTATTAAAGAATAAAAATTATTTTATGGAAAAAAGAGAAAAATATAAAATGAATCAAATTAAAATTAACAACTTGTTATATAAACAAAAATAGTGTTTACAAGAAAAGAAAGAAGTAGCACCGTATTTGAGTAAAATATTAAAAGAAGGAAAAATAAGATTATTAAAAATAAGGAAGGTAAGCAGATAAAAGAGCAAGAAGGAATATATTAAATAATTAAAGAATGTGTATTGGAATTATTTATTAAAAGAGAAGAAACTTAAAATAACTTTATAGAGGTGAAAAATTAACTAACAAAGAAAATGAGTTCTTGGAACAAAAAATAACTGAAAGAATTGAATGAAATTCTAAAATATAGTAACATGAATTCTGCAACAGGACTGATGGAATTGAACATGGGATGTATAAATAAATGAAGGCGTGTCAAAATAAGTTTTATAGAAGTTATGAATGAATGTTTAGAAACTGGAATTAAAGAGAAAGAGATATGTACAAGAGTTATAGAATTTATATTTAAAGAAGGATAAACAATTGGAGACCTATAACATTGAATAATGCATATTATAAAATTGTTATGACAATAATAACAAAAAGGTTACAAAAATGGATAGAATATATAACCAAAATGTATTCTGAAGAAAAGGAAAAGGAAGTCAATAGTTATTATGGATAATAAAATAAATAACTGATGATATCCTAAATAAAAATGTAGAAGTGAAAGTTATGATAGGGGATATGAGAAAAGCCTATGATAACATTCAATATAAATCATTATGGAGAATTTTGCAGGCATATAATATAAGCAAAACATATTACAAGTCATAAATAAAAAAATCTGTTTATGAAAGAAACTGTTTGAAACTAAATGTAAATAGCTGGATTGGGGAAGAAATACAGATAGTGTGTGAAATAAAGCAGGACTGCCCAGCTAGTAATGTAATTTTCTCATTAGTTATGAATGTAATAGTGAAGGAAATTAATAAAATGTCAAGTAGCGGTAGACACAAAATGATGAAGGAAGTACAATTCCCAACAATGTATAATTATGTGGTTGATATTGTATTAATTGTTAAAAATAAAATATGGATGGAAGAAGTGAATGAAAAATTAAGTATACATTTTAAAAAATGTATTTACGTATAAATAAAGAGAAAAATAAAGGATTTGGTTTTGAATGTATAATAGGTGGTATTGAGTTCAATGAAAAATATATAGAAATATTAGGAATACTATTTGGAAGGAACAAATACAGGCAACAACAATGGGATAATGTACTCAAAGAAATAAAGAATATGACTATTTTTGAAATCATATAGATTTTCATATAGAAAAAATCACACTTGTTGAACACCACAGTAATAGGGAAAATGGTTCATAGGTTCATACTAGGCTATCTGCCCTAGGGCATTTATAAGCCTAGCCAGAGTGTATTTGGCTTTCGCCACCCATTTTAAATTAATTTTGCTATGCCCTTTTTCGATGTTAGTATATTGTGCCTCTGTCTAACAGTTACACAGAAGTGATACCCGGGGTAAACCTACGATCTCCCATCCACTCATCAAGATTCCTCTTGGAGAGAGTCAATGAGGGACTCTGCCTAACCTGGACTGGGATTTTATTCCAGAGTGAAGGGAGCCTCTGGGTTATGAATCTGTACCTCCAGCATGTCCTATTTATTTCAGTGCTGAGATTCAAGTCTCTCGAGTGCGTAGCTCGATGGGATTTGGATTTTCTGAGGTGCAGCATGTCCATTAATTCCGGGTTGGACATGGCTTTATACGTCAGGCACAGATCGCCTCTGAGCAGGCGGTATGCCACTGAGTAGAGCTGGAGTTTCTTTAACTGGGCAGCATATGGCATCTGTTTGAGCCCTTTGATCCTCTTGGTAAGGTACCTTTGGGGTCTTTCCAGTTGCTGCAGGTGTCTGGTAAGGTACATCCGAAAAGGGGCATTGTACTCAATTATGGGCCTGATGAGGGATGAGTAAAGAGGCACAATGACCTCCCCTGAGCTAGATGTGAATCCCTTCATGATTAGGTGGGCTATATAAAATGTTTTTCTAACCACTGTTGCCACGTGGTTGTCAAATGAGAGATTGCTATCAATTTGGGTCCCCAGGTCCCTAATTACTTCTTCTGTACTTAATGGATTACCACCTATGTGGTAATTTGTGGGCACTTTGTTTTTGCCAAAGGGGATGACTATACACTTTTTGGTGTTTAGCTTGAGGCGGTGGCTCTGGCACCAGTTGTCTGTTTCTATGAGGCCCTTTTGGAGGATGCTTGTGTCAGCTGGAGAGTCGATTATGGCGCCCAGTTTGCAGTCAGCTGCGAACCTGGTCAGCCACAGTCCTTCCGTGTTGGCCTGTACCTCCGAGAAATATATACCGAACAAGAGAGATCCCAGGACTGAGCCTTGTGGGATGCCACTTGTAACTGGTTTGGAGTCTGACATGGCTCCAGCAATTCTAACCATGTGGGTTCTGTCCTTGAGCCAGTTTACAACCCATCTAGTGACATAGGGGTTTATATTTAAGCCGGTGAGCTTATCTACAATGCCTGAGTGGGGTATTGTATCGAAGGCTTTTGTGAGGTCCAGGTAGGCTGTGTGGACCACCTTCCCCTCGTCAATGGCCTTGGTGACTGTTTCAAAGAAATCAACCAGGTTTAAAAGGCAGGATCTGCCCTTAACAAAGCCGAACTGGGTAGGATCCAGTGTCTGTAGGTCCCCAATATCTTTATTTATGAGGTCCATGATGATCCTTTCCATAGCTTTGCAGACCAAGCTAGTCAGGCTTATGGGGTGATAGTTTCCAAGATCTGTTGAGGCACCACCTTTGTGGAGAGGGACCACTGTTGCTGTACGCCACTCTTTGGGTACATATGTTGCAGTAAGGCTGAGATTGAACAGTAGTTTTATGTTTGGGTTTAGCTCTTCTTGGAGTTCATGTAGGACGCAGCCTGGGACACCGTCTGGTCCCATTGATGCTGTGATTTTTGCTTTGGAGAGAGCAGCTCTTACCTGAGCATCTGAGATGTCAGGGGGGCAGCACTCTGCTGGGATAGATATTTGCCCTTTTGGTGGGGAGGGGGGAGAAGTTTGCGCTGAACCTGTCAGCTAGGATGTTGGCAATGTCTGTGGGTTCGGTGTATTTTTTGTCATTTTGGACTAATTCTGAGCATATCTGGGAATTCCCACCCAGGTTCCTAACATAACTAAAGAAAGCCTTGTGATTATCCTTAGTGTCCTGTGCAATTTTTCTCTCGAAGCAGGCCTTAGACAATTTTATGAGTGCCCGTAGTTTTTTGCTAATACTGATCAGAGATGCCTTCCCTTTTTGGGATTTTGCTCTATCATGTAGTAGCTTCCTCCTTCTATTGTATAGTTTGTTTATGGCTGGGGTCCACCAGACAGGACGTCTGCCTTTGGAGGATTGGGTCTTGGTTTTATTTGAGATTGCATGATCCATGCATTCCTCAAGGTGTTCACAGAATGCGTTTATAAAGGATTCTGCGGTCTGGGCCGTATTTTCCACAGGCCCGGGGACTTTGAAGGATTCCACCTCGGTTTTGGGGAGTGTGAAATTTGCTTTAGAGAAGTTTTTCACTGTGGTTGTCTGGGCAGGGGGTGGGGTCGGGATGTGAATATCCAGTGAGATTAGTTTATGGTCTGATCTTACCAGTGAGGGATACACTTCTGGTCTGGAGCATAGAGTCCCCATGTTGGTGATGATCAGGTCCAGTATGTTTTCCCCTCTTGTGGGAGTGGTAACAAGTTGTTCCATAGCATCTGAGTTTATAAATTCTAGGAACCTTTGGGCTAGGGTGTTGGAGCTAGAGTAATGCTCCCAGTCTATGTTTGGGTAGTTGAAGTCGCCCAATATAATGGTGTTTGGAGAGACCTTCATATTTTCCAGTGTTCTCAGGAAGGCTGAGTTGGGTTCCTGGGTTTGGGAGGGTGGTCTGTAGCAGGCTATAAACTGGAAGGCAGTTTTACCCACTGTTAGTTGCACATGGATAGTCTCTGATGCTTCATGCTGTGCCACCAACCTGGAGGTGTGGGTATCTTTGACGAATATTGATACTCCCCCTCCTTTTGTGGTTTGGTCCAAGTTTTGGGGCTGGAAAGCATGGTATGAGGTATAACCTGGTAGTGCTGGGGTGCTCTCGGGAGCCTTGAACCAGGTTTCTGTTACTGCACAAATATCGATGTTCTCCATCCTAAGGAGAGTTTTGAGTGTGTGCATCTTGAGGTTTAGACTTCTGGCGTTGAGTAGCATTACTCTTAGTTTCTTATCCCTTGTGATAACTACGGAGGTGGGTTTGTCTTTTGAGCCTTGCCTAAAAAAGGCACTATGGGGTAGCAAGAGCCTTTACCAATATCCGAAAGCCCAGGGGTGACAGGTACAAGCCATCCCTAGTGAAGCATTGTGGCTTGTCGAGCATGTCATCCCAGGCTGACAGGCATTGGATCCCCTTTGAATGACACCAATACTTAAGCCAATTGTTGAAATTGATCATCTTGTCTTCATATTGTGGCATCATTCTTGGTGAGGGTAAGATGCTACTCAAGGTTAGGGTCATACCAGCCTGGGCTACATGCTTAGAGAGCTCCTCTATGTCTCTTTTCATGTAGTCCAGGGAGGTGCATCTCAGGTCATTCACACCAGCATGGACAATGACTGAGTCATATTTGTACTTGGCTTGGAGTGACCTGAGTGCTTGTGTTATGTAGCAGATCATAGCACCCAACAGGCAGCTCACCATGACTTTCTCCTTGTTCAGCCTGGTGAGCGGGATGTCAGTGTGCCTGATGATAGAGTCACCTATTACAAGTGTATCAGGTGTGTTGTTTAGCCTTAAGGGCTGTGACTCTTCGGCACACTGGCTTTGTGAGCTATGTGTTGCACGTGTTTTGTTCTGTTAACTTTAACTTGTTGCTAACATCTGTATGATTCCTATTAAGCAGGAACATGAACTAATGAGGATTATATTTTCTTTTATATGGGGCTCTAGACTGAATCCAGTCAAGAGAGGGATTCTATATATGAAAGCAGAGGAAGGAAGATTGGGTTTAATAAACCCAATAGTACATGCAGCATCTTTAATTTTATATAAGGTATTAAAAGCAATTATTAAGGAAAATAAAAACTTGATAGAAATGATACTATATTATAAATACAAATAACTGTGGGAAGCAACAGAAGTAAAAAAAGAAGTAAAAACATTGTGAATAAAGAAATGAAAGAGTAACAAAACAAAATTGTTATGGAAAATAAAAAAGAATATATGTAAGAAAACTAGAAAAGAATGGTACATACACGTTATGAAAATATTTTACGTATTGATCCATGAAAAGATTTAGTAATAGATAAGAAAAAAAAAGACACAATGATGAGATATAATAACTATAAAAAGATTAAAGAATGTAATTATTTTTTATGAAGATTGTCTGTTAGAAAATTGCCGGTTAAGGCAAATATGCCATAAAAGAAAACCAAGAAAGAATATGCAATAAATGTGGAGACTTTGATATTACTGAGCATGTGTTTTTGAAATGTGAAAGAGTTAATTTTGCAAAGAAATATGTAAACATAATAGGGTGAAAGTTTTTTTTTTAAATTTGAGCAAATAAATATGGACATAATAGAATTTGGTTATTATGATGCACAAAAACAGGAAGAAATGAAGAAAATGGACAGAGTAATATTTTATGTTTCATAGACTATATGGAATGAGAGGCTAAATGAAATTAAATACAATGGAAAATGGACTTTGACAAAGGTTATGGAGAAAATAATTGCTTTGGTTGTGGATAAAAGAGTGGGAGAACTGCTTAAATTGAAGTTTACTAATGTATGGAAATTTATAAATAGATGTAAACAATGTAAATATGCAAATAATATTTAATGTATATATCAATAAAAACACTCTTTGTAGTAGGTAGAAGATATTGAGTGTTACACATCTTGACTTCCTGTTTCCTGTCCAGGTACAGAGGCAGCCAGAAGGAACAGGAAAAAACACGGCTGCTAAGAGCCAAGGTAATTTGGAAGTTAAATGTCTTAAAAATGAAGAAAGAAATGGTAGAATCACTACCGGAAATGTTTTCAGATAATGTGAGAGCACAGAAAACATTGTCTGCTGATGGTGAGGAGATCATAAAGGAGATGTAGATAAATGCAGTGGTGGACATGGATTCAGGTGAACATTTTCAGAAAAACCTGTTTGAAATGGCAGAAACAGCTGAAAAAATGTTTTATTTCAACCCTCCAGTTGGAAGGTTTGCAGGATGAGTATCTGGAGGAGCTAGTTAACAAGAGTGAGACAGAAAGTGGAACTGCTGTATCCTGGAGTGACATTATGGACAAAATAGAAAAGAGAGAAAAAGAGAAGAAAAAAGAGCCAATGAAAGTTCCAGAAAAAGAAGTTCTATGCTCAAATGATGGAAGAAGGAGCTAAGGAGAACATAGAGATGAAGGAAGTAAAGAAAAAATATGTTGTTTGAGTGAGCAGTAAAAAAAGAAAGAGGTCTGGACAGATATGAGGTATGGGGCAATGTTTTTGCACCTCTGGGAGTAAAAGCTAAAAAGGTAAAAGCTTTCATTTTAAATAACAAATAAACTTTTTATTTTATGTTTTTTTAAACTGGCCAGGCTATGGAAACATTTTGGGGACATATGAAAAAAGAAAGCAGACTTTCCATGGTCAAAATATGCTGTGCAGGCCTTTCTCAGGCAAACAAAAAATAATCTTGATTCAGTTTATAACTGAAGTGGGAGTAAAAGAACTGAGAGAATATTTGGTGACAATATGTAAAGAAGTGGTGAACACTACTAAAATCTATGATGAAAGAGGATTATGGACTGGGGGTTAGGAATGTGGAATAATTAAAAAATGGAAAATTATAATGTGATACACATACCTAGCATTATTAACGTGCATGGCAGTAGAGGTTTTGTGAGGTACAGAGGACAACCAATGACTTGTTAATTTTGTGGAAAAAAGGTGATCATTTAATTAATGAATGTGACAAAAAGATGTTATTTATGTGGTCAGATAGGTCACAATGCAAAGAAATGTGAAGTAAAATATAAAAAGCAGGGTAATACAGTGCATTTGTGGTTAGAATGTGAGGTAGAACTACAAGAAAATGAAAACGTAAATGAACATGAAAATTAAATTATACAATAAAAAGGAAAAAGAATGATATATAAGAACACACAATGCAACAAAGAAAAACATAGAAATGGTATGTAAATTTAAAGGGGAGACGAATAGAAAGAAAAAGAAAAATGCATACAAAACAAGTAAAAAAGAGTCAGAGTGGAATATAGTAAAAGACAATAAAATTTCAATAGGAAAGAGAGTTAGGAAAAGAAAAACAAAATTTAAAAATATAATTGTAAGAGAGAGTAAGAAACATAAGGGATAAGAAGATTATTCTAATAACTGTTCTATAAAGCTGAACATAGCTTTGAAGATGAGCAGTATGAAGAATATTAAGAGAAGAATTAGTGTTTTACAATGGTGTGCTGCAGTAGATGGTTAAGTAATAGCGTTAGAAGACATTAGAATGCCAACAGAAGAAGAAAGGGTGCAAACAGAAAAACTTTGGAATGGTACTGTTATTTGAAATATAGACAAAGAAACATGTTCAGGTACATGTATACTATGCCAAAAATATAAAAGTATTACATATTACAATAGTAGAACTGGGCCAAATAACAGTAGTGGATATAAGATGGAGATATGTATATAGACTAATAGCTTATGTGACAAAAAAGAAAAAGAAATAATGTTTGAAAATATACCTAATTATGTCTGTGTTAATATGGATATAATAATGTCAGGTGACTTTATTTGTAATTTCAGAAATAAAAGAATAGTTGCGACATCAAAATGGTTGCTGAAATTATGAAAAATGGAAAATTTTAATTATGGGAAAATAAACACCGGACTTATAAAAGAAATGACATTAAGACAAAAATTGATTATTTTTTTATATCAGAAGGCCTAAAAATTACACAAAAAGAAATTGAATATAATGGGTTCGCTGATCATGTGGTGAGTTGGATAAAAATTCTTGAAAATGTGGCATATATTTAAATAGGAAAATGCATAAAAAGAGTAAATGAAAGTGTTAGATTCAGAGAGAAAGAAAAGAAATTACAGAATTATGGCAGCAACATATCACTATGAGAGATTTTTACAAAAATTGGACAGTATGGTGTATTTTTTTAGAATGCATAAAAAGAAAAGGAAAAAAGAATAAAATGGAATACAAAATATTAATTCAAAAATATTTAAAGACCTGATAGACAAGAAAAAATTGTTTATGAAAAAGAAAAAGAACTATATAGAAGAAATCAGGATAAGGTTAATAAATTGCTATTTAAGCAAAAATATTGCTTACAAGGAAAAAAAAAGAAGAAATGGCACCATACATATGTACAATAGTAAAAGAAGGAACTATATTAATGGAATTAAAAATAAAGAAGGGAAACAAGTAAAAAACAGGGAGAAATATATGAGATAATTACAGAATATGTATTAGATTTATATGGTAGAAAGTTAACATATAACATATCTATAATAGTGAGAAATTAAATAAGGAATATAATGAATATTTAGAGATAAAATAAATATAAATGAATTGAGTGAAATCATGAAATATACTAATGTTAATTCAGCTACAGGTTTGGACAAAAACGAATACAGTATATATACAGGAATGTATGACTGGCAAAATTGGTGTTTATAGAAGTAACAAATGAGTGGCTAGAAAGATGAAGTACATACAAAGAAATATATACCGGTGTGATAAAATTTGTATTAAAGAAAGGAGATAATGATGAAATAAAAAAATGGAGACCGATTACACTGAATAACACAGACTATAAAATTTCATGAGAATTGTAACTAAAAGACTACAATGTAAAATAGAAAGATGATATGATCTGAAGTTGTTTGGGAGAAAAGGAAATGGGAGTCAAGGCATATTGTGAAAAAAAATGAAAGTAATTGATGATATTATTAATACAAAGTAGAAACAAAAATCACGAAAATTTTGTCAGTAAGGCATATGATAATCTTTATTATAAAGCATTATGGGGAATTTTACAAGCATACAACATAAATAAAAGAAATTACAAGTAATTAAATCAATATTTGAAAAGAATTATGTGAAATTGAATGTAAATGGTTGGATTGGGGGAAATTTGAAAATAGAATTTGACAAAAAACAAGGATGTCCTGCAAGCAGTATGATCATTGTTATAATCATGAACACATTAGTAATGAAATGTAATAAAATGTCAAGTAAGGGAGAATATAGAGAGGAGATACAGTTAGCAATAATGCATACTTATGCTGATAATTTTGTAGTAATAGCAAAAAATAAAGTCTGGATGGAAAATTAATCAAAATTGATTACACGATTGAAGAAAATTGGATTAAGCATAAATAAAGAGAAAAGCAGAGGATTTGGTTAAGAATGCATAATTTATAGGAGGCATGGAATATAATGAAAAGCGTATAGATGTTTTAGGAATGGTATTTGGAAGGACAGAATACAGACATGAACAATGGAATAAAGTTATTAAAGGAATCTAAGGCATGATTATATTCTGGAAAATGTATAGGTTTTCATATAAAAACAAAACACATTTAATAAGCATCCTATAATAGGTTTATATGATCTCAATGAAATATGAAAAAGAAATTATGCAGATTTTTTTTTCATTTACTTGGGGGTCAAGATTGAATCTGATTAAGAGGGGAATTTTGTATATGAAAGATGAACAAGGGGGACTGGGGCTGATAAATCTGATTGTGCATGCAGCCTCTTTAAGTATGTATAAAGAGGTCTATATTAAAAGACCAAAGAGATGTTTCATCGAACACCTCTTGGTAGACATATAAAGAGTGAATGCACTAAAGTGCGGATGCTCAAAACAGCGATTTCTTTCCCTGGAAAAGAAATCGCTAGCACAAACACACACACACACACTTTCAAAGATAACTACATGGGGGGGGCTTTGCCCCCCACACCCCCCAACCTGTTGGCTGTGCCCCCACACCCCCCCAACTAAATATATCAACTCCAAAATCACACTACAGTGAGGAAAGGGGCAAACACACAGGGATGGCCAAGCGGTGTCTTTTAATTTTTTTAATATATTTATTTTAATATATATATATATATATATATATATATATATATATATATATATATATATATATATATATATGTATATATTATTAGTATTATTAGTATTATTATTATATATATTATTTTATATAATATATATAATATCATATATAATATAATATATTATAATTTTATATATATATATATATATATACATTCTTTTAATATAGACCCATATAAAGTACTAAAAGGAATAATGAAAAATAATAAAGATTTGACAGAAATGATAATGGATTATAAATATGGAAAAATGTGTGAAGAAATGAAAATGAAAAAAAAAGTAAAAGTGTTATTAATGAAGAAGTAAAATAATTTTACAAATTTTATTGTGGAAATTAAAAAAAAGAATGTGATAGAAAAGAACAGAAAAGACTTGCATGATAATATTAAGATATCCTTTTATTTGGTGGCTCCATGGAAAGAGTTAGAAATAGATAAGAAGAAAGTAATAATGACAAGATGCAAACATTATAAAAGAATTAAAGATCCATGGAAAGAGTTAGAAATCGATAAGAAGAAGGTAATAATGATAAGATGCAGACATTATAAAGGAATTAAATAATGTAACGATTTTTGAGGAGGCTGTCCATAGGAAAATTACCAGTGGGGGCAAATATGCCTTACAAGAGAAAACAGGATAGAATATGTAAGGAATGTAAAAAATTGCAAACTATAGAACATGTTTTATAAAATGTGAGAGAATTCAAAAACTCTGGAAAAAATATATAAACATGATTTGATTAAAAGTTATTTAAATATTGAAATGTTAAACACAGACATGATAAAGTTTGAAGCTAAGAAAATTTATAGAATCATATTCTATGTAACATGGACGATATGGAATGAAAGACATAATAACATTAGATACAATGAAAAATGAACATTGACAAAAATACTGGAAAAAATCTGGTTTTGGTTGGGGGTAAAAGAGTGGTGAAATACTTAAAATGGAAATATCAACATATTGAATGATGTTAAAATATATAACTATTGTAAATATGTAAACTTTTGAATTGTATATATGTATACAAATTAAAAAAAAAACTACTTGTTTTTGCTGTGAGTGGGACCCATTTTGCAGTAGCACGTCTTTCTTTCCCAGGTGCAGAAAACAAATATCAAGACTGGAGAATGTGTGAAGGATTTGGAAGAAATATTTCAACGCAATCTGTTTGATGCAGATGAATCAGCACATATGGATGTATAATTATAACCTTCCAGTTGGGAAGGTTGTGAGATCATTTATTTAAAGAACTGCTGATGCAGAGTGAACTAGAAAAATAAAGGAGATGCTTCTTGTGTGGAAATTTTTGAGAATATACAAAAGGAGGATGCAGAGACAATCATGAAGTATAGTGGTGAGATAGGGAAAAACATATGCAGAGAAAGTAAAAGAGGGCAAAAGATGAGTAGCAGAAATAAGGCAGAAGAAAATGAAATACAGAAGTACTTGGTAAGAATTTAAAGTAAAGAAGGCAAAGAAATGGACAGGTGTGAAGTATCAGCCAATCTAATAGCTCTTTTAAGTGTAAAAGAACATGAGGTAAGAACATTTATTCTTATTAACAAAGAGACATTTTGTGGAATTATATTTGAGATTGCTTTCTAATGGAACATTTTCTTTGAGAATATGGAAAATTATGGACTGAATCCATGGAATTTTTATGTGATAAAAGCATTTAACAGTGAAACAAAAAAAAAAGAAAGAAAACGAAAAAGAAAATTCATGTACACTTTTGAATAGTGGTAGGAAGAGAGACTTTGACAGGACATTTGAAAACTTGATGTAAAGAAGTACTGGGCATTTCAAAAGTTTATGACAAATGTGGTTTATGGACATGTGGCTGGGATTGTAATATTGCATTAAAAATAGAAACATAAAAAATATATACATATACTAAGCATGATAAGCATGGAGGGGAATAGGGGACAGCCCAAAACATTTTGTGGAAAAGAATAATATTTGATAAAAAACTGAGACAAAATAAAGTGTTATATTTGTGGGGAAATGGGACATGATGCAAAAAATGTGAATTAAAGTGTTATAAATGTAACAAAATTGGACAGTTATGGATGCAGTGTAAAAAATGAAAATAAGAGTAAGGAAAAAGAAAGAGAAGAAAATGATCAAGGAGAAGAAAATTTACAATTAAAAATACAAGAAAAAATAGATACATAGTAGAATGCTCTGAAAAAGTGATGAAGAAGGCATACATTGGGAAGTAGAAAAGAAAAAAAATTATTGGTAAAAGGGTGAAAGACAGAAAAAGAAAATTAAACAGAAAAGTACAAAAGACAAAAGAAAGGAAATGGATGAAAAAGAATATATTAGAGGTTTGTATACTGTTGACTGATAAACACAGGTTACAGTGCTAGATTCTGACCTCTGGGAGAAAAAAAATGGCTAGACTTTGAATTTCCCTTAAGAAAGCTAACCTAGTAATTAGGTATGAACTTACAGAGCTAAGGGACAGGGAAAATGAAAACTTTAGAGTGTTTTCTGTAAATGTGAATAGTATTAAGAATATAGTAAGAAGAATAAGGATTTTGGATGTGATGTAGATGTAATTATACTAGAAGACACACAATTTTTAACAAATGAAGGAAAATTGCAAACAGAGAAACTATGGTGAGGAAAGATAAACTGGAATTTGGGAAATGAGAGATGTTCTGGAATAACTGTATTCTGTAGAGATACTGTAAAGATATTAGATGTGATTTTAGCAAAAATGGGAATATTAACCATTGTATGGCACAGTGATGCAGCAAATAGCATTGTTCTTTCACATCAAGAGGTTCTCCACTTTAATTCTTGGCTGGGGTGCCTTGTGTGCAGAGTCTGCATGTCTTCCCTGTGTTTGTGTAGGTTTCCTCTGGGCACTACAGTTTCCTCCCACATTTGAAAGACATGCAGTAGGTAGATTGAACACTCTAAACTGGCCATAGGTCTGTGTATGAGTGTGTGGTGTGGAAGAGCTACAGCAGGAGGCCTAGCCACCTGGTGCTGTAAGTCTTAGCTCCAGATTGTCATGATTGAAGTGACACCTCTTGTGTGCAAAAATGGGAAAAAGGGGTTGTGGATGGATGGAATGATGCAAGATTAACCATTATAGAATTAAAATGGAAATGACATATATATCTATATATATATATATATATATATAGAGAGAGAGAGAGAGAGAGATAACATTATATGCTTATGCAAATTGTAAAGAAAGGGAGAGGTTACTTCATCAGATTTTAGATTATATGGTGATAAATATGAATATTATAATACAGGAGACTTTGTGACTTCAGAGAAAGCATAAAAGAAAAGGAAATTATATAAAAAAAGTTAGCAGTTATATGATGTGGTAAGTTAAAACTGATTAAAAATTATTGCATTTAGAAAAGGGGTATGCACAGAACACAAAGCACTTATTTTATAGTATCAGAAGGTTTAAGTATAGCAGAATGGGAGATAGTTGAAAGAGGAGTTTCTGTTTATCTTGCAATATGGCTAGAGATAAAGAAAACAAAGAATATATAAAAATAGGCAAAATAATAAAAATGATAAATGAGAAAGCATGGGATGAAGAAGGAAAGAGATTAATAATAAAACACTGAAAGATCATATTACTTTGAAAACATACAAACTTTGAAAAAGTGGAACAAAAAGACCAAAAACATAAAACTTAAAGCCAGCCAAAGCATGGAAAAACACAGTTGATATGAAGTGAGAGCTTTGGTTCTTTAATTTCTTTAATTTCTGTTCAAAAATTTCATTACACAGTGTTACAAGGACTTGAATGAATGATTTAAAAATCCTGTCAAATAAATCAATTCCCGTTCATCTGTAGAAAACACTTAATGTTTATAGTCTCATTTGGTCCTGGAGCCTGACCGACTCTTAACCAAATCTGTAAGGTAGATTCTCTGCACTCAAGGAATATTTTAATACTGAATAACTTTAAGTAGTGATCTATAATGTTCTGGATGTTACTGATGCTTTCTTTCTAATTTTAGGAAGGTTTTGTTAGTGAAACAACAATATTTATGAGTATGATGTTGGATGTTCGGGTGATAATGCCCACTTGTATTATTGGTCAATGTGTAACATATGATTTATTTGACACAATTTTTAAATCATTCAGTCAAGTCATTGTAGTATTGTCTGAGGAATTTCTTGTACAGAAATTAAACAAAAGCACTCGTATTGTATCCGCTGTGCTTGGGTCGTACTTTGGTTGGTTTTAAGTTTTAATTTTTTACTTTGACAATTTTATAAACATTGGCTTGAATGGTGGATGATGTTTGCAGATGACATTGTGATCTGTAGTGAGAGTAGAGAACAGGTGGAGGAGACCCTGGAGAGGTGGAGATATGCTCTGGGGAGAAGAGGAATGAAGGTCAGCAGGACTAAGACAGAACATATGTGTGTGAATGAGAGGGAGGATAGAGGAATGGTGAGGATGCAGGGAGTAGAGGTGGCGAAGGTGGATGAGTTTAAGTACTTGAGATCAACAGTTCAGAGTAATGGTGAGTGTGGAAGAGAGGTGAAGAAGAGAGTACAGGCAGGATGGACTGGGTGGAGAAGAGTGTCAGGAGTGATTTGTGACAGACAAGTACCAGTAAGAGTGAAAGGGAAGGTCTACAAGAGGGTAGTGAGACCAGCTATGTTATATGGGTTGAAGGCAGTGGCATTGACAAAAAGGCAGGAGTCAGAGCTTGATGTGGCAGAGTTGAAGATGCTAAGATTTGCACTGAGTGTGACGAGGATGGACAGGATTAGGAATAAGTATATTAGATGTCAGCCCAGGTTGGAAGGTTTGGAGACAAAGCCAGAGAGGCAAGATTACATTGGTTTGGACATCTGCTGAGGAGGGATGCAGAGTATATTGGGGAAAAGATGCTAAGGATGAAGCTGCCAGGTAACAGGAAAAGAGGAAGGCCTAAGATAAGGTTTATGGATATGGTGAGAGAGGACATGCAGGTGGTTGGTGTGACAGAGCAAGATGCAGAGGACAGGAAGAAATGGAAACAGTTGATCTGCTGTGGCGACCCCTAACGGGAGCAGCCAAAAGAAGAAGAAGGCTTGAATGGTGGATGATATTTAAGGAAAATGTCATTTTTTTACTGTGGCAATATGATATGAGAAAAGTAGAGAAAGAAAAATATAACAGAACATATAACAATGCATTGAAAGATTTAGAACATAATGGTGAAAAGTACTTTGACAAAGAAAAATAATAATATGAAAGAAATCGAAAAAAATAAAAAGATTGTTATATAAACAAAGATATTTTACAAGGGAAAAGAGAAAAAAGTATTGAGTTATTTAAGTGGAGTAGTAAACAAAGATGGTAGTGTAATGAGAAAAATACAAAATGTAAAAGGAGAAATTGAAAGAACTCAGGAAAAGATTATGAATAGTGTAGTACAATATGTACAAGAAATGTTTAATGATAAAAGAAGGTAGTGAAAAAAAGCACAGAAAGTGAAAAAGTTAACAGGAAAGGAGAATAAAGAATAGGAAAGGAAAGTTTCTTTAAGTAAGCTAGTTAAAATATTAGAACAAGTAAATATAGATTCTGCTGCAGGACCAGATGGAATAGGGTAAGAAATGTAATTTAGGTTAAATGATATGTAGCAATATATGTCAAGTACAATGCTTGTTAGGTTAGTATAGTTTAATTACTTTTATATGAATGTAAATTTGCCTATGTCACGAGTGATAATTCAATAAAAATTAAAGATTTTGAATGAATGGTTAAATTAAGGTTTTGTGTATAAAGAATTATGTTGTGGAATTCTTAAATTTCATATGGTTGAAGGAAGATAGAAGACAATGAAAATCGGAGAATAATAGTATTAAATAATAATGATTATAAAAGCCTTATGATAACAATACCAATGAGATTTGAAACTAAAATGGAAAATATTATGGAGGATAGTATCTTCTTATAGTATAAAGCTGAAGGATTATCAAGAATTATTAAAGACAGAGAAATTGTGGATAATATTAGGAATAAAAAAAGAAGAAAAATGCATGATAGTCAACCAAAATTAGGCATTTGATACAACTGAACATGAAATCTTATGGGTAATAATGAAAAAATATAAGTGAGAAAATTAGGAAATTATGTTAGCGTATAGTAATAATAAAGTAAAAATACCTGTAAATGGCTGGTTAAGCCAAGAGGTACATATGAAGAGTGGTGCAAGACAAGGCTATCCTATGAATTGTATACTCTTTGCATTAGTTATAAATGTGACAGTATATGAAATAAATTATAAAATGAAGGAGGTGGGGGTATATAACTCTTGAAGGGTTAAGAATTCCTGTTCTGTTAACATATGCAAATGACATTATAATAATTGCAAAAAAAACAAATTTGGGTAAAATAAGTAATCATTTGCACAAATGAGCATCTAGATGTGACAGGGATGGCTTTAATAAAGAAAAAGGTAAAGATTTAGGTGATGTAGTAAAGACAAGATGTATATTTTGCAATGGATGAAATGTCTGTGTTAGGTATAACATTTGGAAATAAAGATGTAAGTAGAATTCAATGGGAAAAGAAAAACAACTGAAGAAATAAAAGAAATATATTTTTTTGAGAACATAAATTATTATTCAGAAAAAATGCTTATTGTATGAATTCAGTACTGATGAGAAAATAGCATACTTAGCAAGTGTATTTATGTTTCCAACAGTATTTGAAAAGGAATTATTGCAATTTTTTTTCTTTTATATGGGGTTCTAGAATAAATCTAGTAAAAAAAGGAGTTTTTCATGTAAATAAAGAGAAAAGAGGTTTAAGGTCAATTAACCCAGTGATATGTGTTACTTCATTAAAATTGTACAAAGTGTTAAAGTGGATAAATGAAAAAAGAGATTATTAGTAAAATGATATAAATATAAGTATGATAATTTTGGGGTATGGTAAAAACAGTAAAAGAGAAAAAGAGTGTATAAATGAAAAAATAAAGTGTTACCAAGAAAAATAAAGATTGGTGATATAGAAACAGAAAGAAAAGTATGGTATAGTAATGTAATGATAAGACATTAATAAGTAAAACCATGAGAAAAATCAACAAATGAAAAAGTAAAGCTATAAAAATAAGAAGTAAATGGTGTAATCAAAAAGTAGAAAGTCAAGATTTTTTTCATGGAGACTAATAATAGATAAATTGGTAGTAAAAGGAAATATGCCATGTAAAATGAAAAGGTATCGAATATGTTTACATTGTCAAGAAAAAAAGAAGCTATGGAACATGTGTTTTTCAAATATAAAAGTAAAAACATTTTGAAGATATAAAAAAGTAGTTTATTTATTTTATTTATTTTATTTTAAAACATGGAGATGATTAAATATGATTATTATAAGATTAGAAGTAAAGAAAATGTTAAAAAAAGATAAAAAGTAATTTTATGTTATATGTGTTAAATGGAAGGAAAGAATAAATTAAATTATGTTTAATGGTAAATGGATTTTAGCAACAATATTAAGTAAAATTGGATATTGTTATGAAAAAAGGAGTGTGGCTCTAACAGGAATGAAAATTTAGTATGATTGCAAAGGAAAGTATGAATATGTGTAAATAGATTTGCATAGCTATACATTTGTAATTTTGTAAATAAGTAAATATGCTGTAAATCAAAGTTCTTTTTGTATATAAATAAAGGACCCCTACTCTTTTTTGATGGGTGTCATGGGATCTTTTACATCCACCTGAGTTACTTCCAATTGAAGCATATGAGGCCTCAATTTAGCATCTCATACAAAAGATGACACACGCAGGAGTGCACGTCCCTCCTTAAGCTGCACTGCAGTGTCAGGTATTGATTTACCTGTTGTGGGAATAGAATCCACAGCCTTCTGCACTAAAGGGGAATGTGCTACCTGACACTACTTGAATGATATCAAATAATTAAACTAAATTAAATTAAATAATGTATTGAAAAATTATACTGTTAGTGAAGGAATGAGCATGCTAATAAGACAAAAGGCATGGCAGAACAATTCAGAAATATTTAAATGTTGCACACCAGTGCTGCATCTACCTTAGATTTGTACACAGACAGATGCTCATGCTCAAACAGTGTAAGGCCCTGAATAATGTTAGGAGTTGCATTAATTGTAGATTTGTATCTGCAACAGGCTCTTATTACAGCCACTGTGGCCAATGGTGACAGGTGGAGAAAGGGATCCATGAATAACTGTACAACATATAAGCAGATGCATGCAGTAAAAATGATGCCTACAAATGCACCACATCGTGCTTACACATGCATAGGCTGGTCACACTATACATTAGACATAGGCAACCCATGTAACAATGTACAAAGGGCAGGGCACAGTTTTCTTCACTTGCACAGGTGGGAAAGTGGAGTGCATGTCTTTTACAGGGAAGTGTGGAGTGTGAATCCTGAGGTGTAGCATAAAACAATGTACATTTAAGTGTATGGCAAGAACTAAATTGGGAGGAGGTGATAGCAGGTGTAATGGCCAGGATCAGTAGGTGAATGGGATGTGCTGGAGACTGTGGTGGAGAGAGAGAGAGAGAGAGAGAGAGAGTGTGTGTGTGTGTGTGTGTGTGTGTGTGTGTGTGTGTGTGTGTGTGTGTGTGTGTGTGTGTGTGTGTGTGTGTGCAGGGACACAACCTTGGCACTTGGTACAGCAGTGTACCATGGCTTGCTGTATTTTTTGGACATCCTACATATACATTGCAGCCACATACTCCTTCAGCTGGGCTATGCTGAGTCACAATATAAAGTTGATGCCTGGCATAGATTAACTAAGGCCAACAGCCAAGCTACTGGCATTCCACACATGGGAGAACAGTGCCATCCCAACTATAGTAACCTAATGCTCCACAAGCATGACCTCCATAGCCAATGGGAGGATGAATCTAAGGCACAATCACTACCTCTGTACTATATGTAGAACATAATTTACCAGTGCATGTACCTTGACAATGCATGGCACCATACATACTTTTATTCTACTCTTTCATTAGCTCCATCCTATGCAGAGATTGAAAGGAATGTAATGACAAACTAGAGCACCTAAGAGAGAAATGGGGTAAGTATAGCTGCTGTTGTGAAAGGTATTTCTGTTTGCATACTGGAAAGTATCAATTAAAACTATGTCATATAATATTTATACAGCAGGACAACATATATCGGTACTGGCATTCCTAACTAGCATTAGTATGCTTTTGTGATGTTATACATTTTCTTCTGCATGCTACCCCCTCGATATGTGGAGAAGTTGCTCATCTTGCTAAGTCTATGTGCACTAAGATTGCTCTGATAGCTGGGGGTTCAGTTCTGACCCAAAGTAATGAATATTTGCTGTTGTCATAGCATTATTGTAACTTATACAATAGTTAAACTAATAAAAATGAAAACAGTTATAACTATGTAAGTCCAATTATTATAAGATTATTTTCTTTACAGTATTTTATAAGTTGGAAAAAGATAAGAATACAATTCCATTATTTTTTTCTGTCTCTTTCCCCAACCCTCTTTGTCAAAATATTTTTTCTTTGTTTGATTGTTTTTCCATTTCTACTACTATTATGTGCAGCAGCACAGAGACTAGTGCCAGTGACACCAGAATGGCCTCTTGTCCCCACAGTGGTGACAGCAGCAGCACCACCACCAACAGAAACACCCAGGACATCTGGTGCACAGCCTGCCATAGTAATGTCCACACCTTCTGCCCCACCTGTGCCACCTACTTCAGGTTGCCTTGCATCCAATACACTGGTACTTCCAGTAATGTACAAGTGGAGTTGATAATGTTTTCATTGCCAAGAACTGTCAGAGTTTGTGGTGGACATATTGGACAGGAAGTTTAATGCTCATATCGACCGCATAGACACCATGCTCTAGCCACTTGTTGAGCTCCATTTCTGTCCAATGTTGCCTCCAGGTCCTGAGACAAAACACAGTGGTGATAGGTCCCAAGGAAGGGGGTAATCTCCTAATGTGTCAGAGCTAGCAATGACTGCATCTCTGGACACCTAATCCAATATCCTGCATCTGGAGTTTTCTTCTCTTTTTTGTGTATAACTACCCACGTATGTCTGTCTCCTTGACTATTGAATCCCTCTTCCCTCACTATGTTATTTCACACCCTGTCAGTCATGTCTGCCTCCCCTTGCAATCTATCCTCCACCTCTTATCCAACTCTTACCTGATTTCCTACCTCAATTTTCCAATTTTCCCTTCTCAATAAAAAAAAACAGAAAGGACACCTGCCCCCCCCAAAAAAAAAAACTTCCCCTCATATCTCTCAACTTCATTGACCTTTAATTAATGTATAAATGATTGACTCCACTATTTCATCTTAAAACATTTAGTTCTCTGACAAATCATCGTTGATGTATGTCAGTAAATTAATAATCTTGTACTTCACCCTTGTTATTAAGAAAATAAGTTGAGAGGTGTGCTACTATCCCACCTCCATTCTGATCAGTCCTTGTTTTCTTTTCCTTTTAATTTCTGTCCTCTAGTCCTATTTCTACCCATTACAAGGAAATCCTATTTATCCAAATGGAATAGGTTTTCTGTTTGATGTCTTTCTTGTAACCTGGATCAATTTTCTGTGGATGTCCCTTTGTTTCTCTCTTACCTGTGTGAATTGCTCAATGCTGGGTTAGCTTATTCTTCTGTTAAGGCCCAGTTATCAGCTATTTCTGCTTGTCTGCCTTTATTACCTCCTTTAGCTTCTAGAATTGAAGCTAAACAATTCCTTAAAGGTGTCCTTCATATTAGACCTCCCAGGAAGCCTGTTCCTCCTCTGTGAGATCTTAATTTTGTTTTAGAAAAATTACCCAAGGCTCCTTTTGAGCTTGCACCCTCAGCTTCCTTGCAACATTGCTCTTGGAAGACTATACTTTTGTTAGCCCTTACTTTTGCTGGATGGTGTCTGATCTTTAAGCCCTTATGGTTTGTCCTCCTTTTGTGCTGTTTCATAAGGGCAGGGTGTCTATTCATTCTAATCCTTCTTTTATGCCCAAGATAGTAAATAAGTTGCCCCTTAAACAGTATATTTATTTGCCCACTTTTTTCCCCTTCTCTGCAATCTGCCAGTGAGAAGATGCTGCACATGTTGGATGTACATAGACAACTCAGATTTTATTTGGATAAGACTAAAATTTTTCATAATTCTGATCAGCTCTTTGTTTATTTTCATCCTAGGTCTTTAAGATTGGCTGTGCCCAAGTAAACTATTTCTTCTTGGATGTCTAAAGCCATTTCTTTTTGTTATTTATTTCATGGTAAGAGCCTTCTTTCTTCTGTTAAGGCTCATTCTACTAGAGCTGTGGCTTTTTCTGGTGCTTTTTTCAAGGTTTTTGATACTAACTTTATTTCTGAGGCAGCCACTTGGACTTCTGTGCATGCTGTCACCAAACATTACAAGTTGAACAGAATGTCCAGTGCTAGAGCTGGCTTTGCTAGGGCCATCCTTCCTGGCTTAATTGAGAGCTCTGCTGGTCCTTCCTCCTTCCTCTTTTCTTACTGAGCTTTAGCACTCTACCAATTATAATGAATACTGGAACAGTGAAATGGAAGGACATAGTGCAGTTGTGTAAAATCTTACCATAGCAGTAGATGTCTTTCTCTTCACTGTTGCAGTATTCACTCCCTTTATCCACTCCAGGTCCATTTCTATTCTGGATATACTGATTATCTCTCTACTCCTTGGATTGGCTTTCCTACTGGGGCACACAGTTCTGAGAATGGTATGCCCGGACTTTACCTTTATGCCCTACACTATGTGAGAAGCATATGTGTGACATATGGCACACCTTAAAGTAAACTAAAGGTTTTGGTATACTTTGGTATTCATGGTGGGTTCACACCAACACCACCAGAATTGAAAGACTGTGAGCAATGACCAAACTTTTTACAGGGGAACACAGCCAGAAACATATGCCCCCCAGCAAGGGTGTTGGGGGGGGGGCAGAGTGGAGACAGAAATGAGTGTATTACCACTTGACCATATGGGGAAATTTTTGTTGCCTACTTGTAACATTTGCTATAACACAGTAAATGACTTTATAGTGTATAACTATTCTTCTACAGTTATTAATTTTAGTTACTTCAAACATTTTTGTGAAGAAATGACTTTTGTTCCTGAGAAGAAGCCTGATATATCTCAGATTTTAATTGACTTGAAACATTTTGTCAGAAAATTGAATTTAACTGTATTGTTTCATGGTATAGACAAGGCAATAAAACCACTGTCTGTTTTTAGTACCTACAATCCCTCCATCCATACTACTATTGATTTACTTGAGCGTATTTGTGAGGTACATATTCGCAATATATGTAAAAATTTTCACTGTAATAATTTAAGTGAAAAAGAAAGTAGTAAATTGAATGTGTTGAAAAATGACAAAGGGGTGAGATTTATAAAACCTGATAAGGGTGGGGGTATGGTAGTTATGAACAAGGATGACTATAGTAAGAAGATGATGGAAATTCTCAATACTGACACATACTAAAGTATCACTTAATGAGATGAATGGGGTATACAAAAAAATTAAGAAGGATTTACAATACTTATTTATTTATGGTAGTATCACAATTGATGAGTTCAATGTTTTGGATGTCCTCTACCCAGTGACCCCAACAATGTTTGGGGTCCCAAAGTTACATAAGGATTTAGAACAACCCCCAATGCACCCATAGTGGAGGCTAGGGGGTTCAGTAACATATTCTATTGCTAAATATTTGGGCATACAATTGAAAGACTTAGGAAAGAAACTAGTATTTGTAAAGACTCTTGGGCTTTTCTTTATATGATTATTGGTATTGCCTTCAGTGAGAGTTTTATCTTTCTAACCATCAATGTTAAAATTTTATATTTCGTTATTCTCCATGAAACTGGAGTTGAATGGTTTTGTGATTTTTTTTTAATAAGTAAAGGGGTCACACAAGAAAGAGCTAATATATATGAGCAACTATTAGAGATGCTGCTTTTTAATAATGTTATATTGTTTGAGAAGGAATATTTCTTGCAAAGACAAGGTGTGGCAATGGGAGCCCCTTCTGGGGGGCTTATATGCTAATATTGTCATGTTACAGTGGGAAAATAAGTTTTTATTTGAATCCCCCTATTTTACTTACTGTAAATTTTATACAGACTTCCTGGACAATGTTTTTATTTTATGGACAGGGAACAATGAGGAGATTTCCAAATTTTTAAGCTATTTCAATGAAACCAGATCTTTTTTAAGGTTTTTCACATACAGCAAATAACATGGAAATAGCATACTTGAATGTATGGCTGAAAAAAGGTTGCCAGTAGAAGATACTTGTCCTTGAAATTTTTAGAAAAAAGACATACTCTAATGGGTTTTTATACTTCTTTAGTGCCAATACCCTATGACAGGAAAAGGCAATAATAAAAGTCCAATTCGTGCATGCTGCATGAATGGTGAATACTTTTGAGTCCTTTTTAGATGAACGTGACTCTTTCAAGGGGTTGTTTTGAGAAGGGGTTATCCCCAGAAGCTAGTCGATGATGTAATGATATAAATAATAATAAGATATAAAGGGCCATTTTAAAGCTATTTTATGGGACGGTAATATAAGTAATTATGGGGATGTAGGCAGAAATGAGCATGATAGAGAAATGTTTGGCAGAGGGGATCATGAAATATTAGGTACAGGACACTTACCTACCCCCTCCCCCATTGGAAAAATTACAAGAGTTCATTTATTACTGATTTTTGCCCAAAAAGCTATGACATAAAAATATATTGTGCATAAATTGGGAAATATTAATGAATGATAAGGAAATAAGAGAATGTACAGGAGAAAAACATCCATAATATATAGAAAAAGACAAAACCTTAAGAATATATCTGAAACAAAACAAAAGAAATTCAAGGAATGGTGAAAAAAATGTAGTTCCTGTTCTCATTGCAAATTTATTTTGGAAGGGAGCGAGATGCATGGTAATAATACTTGGAAAAGGATCGTAGGTAAATATTACTGTGACACACAGAAAGAGTAGTTTATTGCACAACCTGGAGTCGGTGCCCAGTCTTCTATATAGGGAAGGCAGACAGTTTAAAAATCATAAATATGAACATTTAATGGATATAACAATGGGAAAATACACTAATTGTTTATCCAAACACTGTGTTGAAATTTTTACCCATACCTTTAAGTTTTTGTTATAGAGGCTTTAGGCATCTCTGAAAGAAGGAGGGGCTTGGACATTCCTACTAGAAAAACATGAATTGATTTGGCAGTTGTTGCTAGATGCAACAGTGTGGCCTAGATTAAATGAACAACTGTCTATATCTTGCATATTAAAATTAAAAGTTCTAGAAAAATAGTTATTTCCATTGCATACACCTTTATAAAAAATGTTTATTTTAAAGCATTTTATTTATATCTGAAAAGATTTTTCTTCGATTCAACCTCATAAAACTGTCTCTTTGTTAGTGTTTGGTGGTTTGTTATTATAGGTTCATAGGTTCATAGGTTCATACTAGGCTATCTGCCCGAGGGCATTTACAAGCCTAGCCCATAGTTTTGTGGCTTACGCCACCCCTTTAGTATGGGGAACTATACCCATTATTTTGCTGTGCCTCTGTTGAGCAGTGACACTGAGGTAATCCCTGGGGTATATCTGCGATCTCCCATCCATTGGTCAAGATTTCTCTTGAACAAGGCCAGCGAGGTGCTCTGCCTCACATATACCGGGATTTTATTCCACAGCATAGGGAGTCTTTGGGTGATGAATCTATCCCTCCAGCACGTCCTATTAATAGCCGTGTCGAGGTTTAAGTCTCCGCCCTTGTGGCTCTGACGGATCTAGATTTTTGAGGTGAAGCATATTCATCAAATCTGGGTTTGACATGGCCTTGTATGTTAGGCAAAGGTCACCTCTGAGCAAGCGGTGGCGACTGAATAGAGCTGGAGTTCTTTCAGTCGGGCAGCATAGGACAGATGTTTGAGACCCTTTATCCTTTTGGTGAGGAACTTTTGTGGCCTCTCCAGCTGCTGCAAGTGTCCGGTCAGATACATTCCGAATGGGGCATTGTACTCAATCATTGGTCTGATGAGTGATGAGTATAGGGAGACTATGACCTCCCTTGATCTAGATGAGAATCCCTTCATGATAAGGTGGGCAATGTAGAAGGTCTTCCTAACTACTTTAGCTACATGGGTGTCGAATGACAGACTACTATCAACCTGGGTCCCCAGGTCCCTGATAACTTCTTCTGTACTCAGTGAATTGCCACCTATTTGGTAGCTAGGGGTAACCTTGTTTTTCCCGAAGGGTATGACTATGCATTTTTTGGCATTTAACTTTAGGCCATGGCTCTGGCACCAGTTATCCGTTTCTGTGAGACCCTTCTGAAGGATATCTGTGTCAGATGTGTTTTCTACTATGGCGCCCAGTTTGCAGTCATCTGCAAACTTTGTCAGCCATAACCCTCCTGTGTTTGCTTGTACTTGGAAAAGTAGATGCCAAACAAGAGTGGGCCCAGGACTGAGCCCTGTGGTACACCACTTGTGACAGGCTTTGAGTCTGACATGGCGCCAGCAACTCTGACCCTGTGGGTTCTGTCACTCAGCCAGTTTGCAACCCATCTTGTGATGTATGGGTTAACATTTAAGCTGATGAGTTTTTCAATGATACCCGAGTGGGGTATTGTATCAAAGGCCTTCGCCAGATCGAGGTAGGCTGTATGGACTGCCTTTCCCTCATCAATGGCTTTGGTGACTGTTTCAAAAAGTCAACCAAGTTTAGAAGGCATGATCTGCCTTTGACAAAGCCAAACTGGGATGGATCCAAAGTCTGCAAATTCCCTATGTCTTTATTTATGAGGTCCATTATGATCCTCTCCATGGCTTTGCAGATAAGGCTTGTCAAGCTAATGGGCGGTAATTTCCAGGGTCGGTGGATGCACCGCCTTTGTGAAGTGGGACCACAGTTGCAGTGCGCCACTCCTGGGTGCGTATCCAGAGGTAAGACTATGATTAAACAGCTGTCCTAGCTGTGGGTTTAATTCCTCATTGAGTTCGTGGAGCACACAGCCGGGGACACCATCAGGTCCCATGGATGCTGTGTTTTTGCTTTGGAGAGAGCAGTTCTCACTTGGGCGTTGGAGATGTTTCGGGGGCTGCAATCGCTTGGTATAGATATCTCTCCTTTTGGGGAGGGGGGGAGAAGTTTGCACTGAACCTGTCAGCCAGTATGTTGGCAATATCTGTAGGATCAGTAATCTTCACATCATTTTGAACTAGTTCTGAGCATATCTGGGAGTTTCCTCCCAGGTTTCTAACATAGCTAAAGAAGGCCTTATGATTGTCTTTTGAGTCTTTAGCTATTTTTCTCTCAAAATTTGCTTTGGATGATTTTATGAGAGCTCTTAGTTTTTTACTTATAGTGATCAAGGGTGTCTTACCTTTTAAGGATTTTGCTCTATCTTGTAGTAGCTTCCTCCTTTTGTTGTAGAGTTTGTTTATGGCTGGGGTCCACCAGAGTGGACGCTTGCCTTTGGTACAAAGAGTCTTTGTTTTGCTTGGGATTGCCTTATCCATGCAGTCCTGCAGGTGCTGGTAGAAGGCATTTGTAAGTGATTCAGCGGCTTGAGTACTGTTTTCCGTCGGCTCGGGGCCTTAAAGGAGACCACACTAGTTTTAGAAGTGTGAAGTCGGCTTACGAGAAGTTCTTTACTGTGATCTTTTTTATTTCAGGTGGGGGTGGGATGAGGACCTCCAGCGAGATTAGTTTGTGATCTGATCTCACCAGTGAGGGGTATACTTCCGGTGTTGAACATTGTGCTCCCATGTTCGTGATGATGAAATCAAGTATGTTTTCTCCTCTTGTGGGGATGGTGACTAGTTGTTCCATGGTATTTGAGTTTATGAATTCCAGGAACTTTTGGGCTAGGGTGTTTGGGCTTGAGTAGTGTTCCCAGTCTATATTAGGGTAATTGAAGTCACCTAGTATGATGGTGTTTGGTGATACATTTATCCCTCTAGTGTTTTCAGGAAGGCCATGTGAGGTTCCTGAGTTTGTGAGGGTGGCCTGTAACATGCTACAATTTGCAGAGCAGTCTTGCCTATGGTTAATTGCACCTGGATGGTCTCCGATGCATCGTGCGTTGCCACCAGTCTTGAGGTGTGGGTGTCTTTGATGAATATGGATACCCCCTCCTTTCTTGGTATTGTCCGGATTTTGGGGCGGAACGCATGATAAGAGGTAAAACCTGATAGTGCTGGGGTGCTCTCAGGAGCCTTGAACCAGGTTTCTGTCACTGCACAGACATCGATGTTCTCCATACTGAGAAGGGCCTCGAGTGCGTGCATTTTGAGATTTAGACTTCTGGCATTGAGCAGCATTACCCTTAGTTTTTTTCCTTTTTTGTGTTCTAGGGTGGTAGGTTTAGAATTTGAGCCTTGCCTAAAAAGGCACTATGGGGTGGCAAGAGCCTTTGCCAATATCCGGAATCCCAGGGGTGACAGGTGCAAGCCGTCCCTTGCGAAGCAGCGTGGCTTGTCCAGCATGTCATCCCAGGCAGACAGACATTGGATCCCATTTGAATGACACCAGAGTTTAAGCCAATTGTTAAAGCTGATCATCTTATCTCTGTATTGTGGCATCATTCTTGGTGAAGGTAGGATACTGCTCAAGGTCAGGGTCATACCTGCCTGGGCTACATAATCAGAGAGCTCCTCAATGTCTCTTTTCATGTAGTCCAAGGAGGTACGTCTCAGGTCGTTTACACCAGCGTGGACAATGACTGAGTCATATTTGTACCTGCTGTTGAGAGACCTGAGTGCTTGCGTTATGTGGCGGATTCTAGCGCCCGACAGGCAGCTTACTGTGACCTTCTCCTTACTCAGTCTGGTGAGCGGGACGTCAGTGTGTCTGACTATGGAGTCACCAATGACTAGTGTGTCTGGCATTGTGTTTGGCCTTAAGGGCTGTGACTGTTTGACACTCTGACTGTGAGGTCTATGTGTTGCAGGTGTTGTGTTCTGAGGTGGTGGTTGTTTGGGTGTCTGCTTTGGTGGCCTCTGCTGTTTTGGTAGATTTTTGATCAGAGCCGCCGAGTATGTCTTTGTGTGTTTATGTGTATGATTTGAGGTTGTGATGGTACTATGTGAGACTGGGTGAATAGTGTGTGTGGTAACCTTCTCCTCCTGACTGGTCTTGCCAGTCCTATGTTGAGAGAGCTCAGCCTCCAGTTTGGCCGTATAGTTGCATCTCTCGCATGTATTTGTGTTTTGTGGGAGGAGGAGAGGGTTGTCTGTGTACATGAGGCAATTGTAACATTGCCTCAATATTCCCAGGTTCACCAGCTGAGCAGGAGAGGACACTAGCAACTGATCCCTCGACATGCTAGAAGGACTAGACAAAAAAACTTTAAAAGAGATTCCGGGGGACGTGAGTGACCGAGAAATGGGGGTTTGCCTTTTTGGGGTGCTATCTATAAGAGTGCCGTATCAAGGTAATAAGTACTGTAGGAGCAAGTGCTAGGTTTAACAGATAGAGTACTTGGAGTCAAGTAGAGATGATCTTTTTAGGTATTAGAGAAAGTGCTAGTAACAGGGATGCTTAAAGGTAAGATTGAAAAGAATGCACTCTGCAGTGTGCACTAGAGAAGTTAGATATGAAAGTAGGTAACTTGAGTTTTACCTGTTTAAAAAGTTAAGGTTTAGTGGAGAGTTACTATTTTTAAAACAGCAAGATGGACTGAAAGGGGTGGTTACTTTTGTATTTTGGTACTATGAAATACTGTAGGATGGCCAATAAATTTAAATAATTGAAGGGGTGAGATTTCAAAAGTGATGGTTTTGTGATTACTCACATAAGCCAGTGAAAGTAGAGAGAAATGAGATATATGGTCAGATTAACATAAGAGGCGGGCAACTAGAAAGACAGTGGTATTTAACAAGACAACTTAAATGGGTGGGACGGAGGGGAAAAATTCTGCCTGACTCAGAACAGAGAGAGCTGTGGTCTCTTTTGAAGTTTTAATATGCTGTTAAACAGAATGCAAGCAAAACACGAGGTAAAGAAAACAAACTACAGTATTCAAAATATAGAAAGGCAATACAGAAATACAAAAAATTATATTATAATATGTTATATTATATTGTATTATATTATATGATATTATATATTATTGTTGGAATTGTTCAACATGCATTTACATTTTTGACATTTGACTTTATTTATTTTAAATTAATTCAGTTATATATTTTTTGTGTGGGTTATATGTATTTTACAGGTGTCAAAATATATAGCAAGCACCAGTTCACATTAGATATCACAGTATATGAAATGGAGTTTTTTTGGAAGCTAAACAGGGTTAGTCTTGGTTAGTGCATGGATGGGAGTTCACCTGGGACACCAAGTGTTGGGGGAGTGTCTGGGGGAAGTGATGTCATTGCAGAAGGTAGTCACATCATTGTTATTTGCTATAAAACTTTCTGTGAAGTATGTAATAGTATATGATAACATTTCAAACTATTGAGCTGAAAGCACTTATTATATACATATATATATATATATATATATATATATATATATATATATATATATATATATATTTTTTTTTTTTTTTAATGACAGTTTTGCTCATTAAAGTGGATTTTAAATCTTCACTTGTGACTGGACCTTTGAGAATACATGCATTTTGTGGATTTAATTGAACATGTATATGGAGTGAACTGTTGGGAACTGTAAGGAACACAGAGAGTGTTTTTAGTCATGCTTTTTATTAGTAATATATATAGCTGTAGTTGTAGATGTGCTTCTCTTCTTGTTGCTTGAGAGTTTTATTAGTTTAGTTTGCAGAAAGGAAGAATTTAAAAAATACAGAAAATTAAGATAGTGTTAGAGGTATACATTAGAATTGTATATATAACAAAACCAATATGGTGGATAGACGTGTCATATTATCTCATAGTAAGAAAGTCTTCTCAAATACACAGTATGTATAGTTTTAATCTGCTGTCTATTGCATTAATGTAAATTGATTAAACAAAGGCAAGGAAAGGAAACCATGAATGAAGTATTTGAAATTAAATAAAAGAGACATCATATTCTTGCAAGAGACTCACTTGATCAATAAGAATATACAATATGTATATAATTTAGGTTATAGAATGTTATCATTTTCTTTATGCAAAAAGAGGAGAGGAACTGCCATACTTTAGGGAAAATCTACTGTAATGGCTAGGGTCATGGACTCTGTTAATGATCCCAAAGGAATGCATACATTCATAGCAAACTCTATTTGCTAGCTAATTTTACTGGATTGTTGGAAAAGGTGCAAGAGTGGCTAAGGATCACTTAAACTTACTACAAAAGCATTGGAAGAGTCGTCTAATTTTAGCTGGAGATTTTAACTGTATATCTATTAAGGAATATACAAGTGGACAGAAGAAGGATAAAATTCTAGCAACAGCTAAGGCATTGAACAAATGGATTAGTAATAATAATTTATTTGATTTAATAGTAAAATCAGTTATTATTTGTCACCCATTGGTCTTACACACACAGGATGCAAACTGGAATTGACAAGATTTATGCTTCCTCAGATTTGCTTTATAAAGTTAATTAGTTTAAAACTATTCCTTGTGTTTATAAGATCATAATGCACTAAGCATCAAATATTAATAGAGTTAATGAAAATTAAGATAATTTACAGAATTCCAGTATATATGATGAAACTAAAATAATTTAAGAGTTACATTACTGAATAAATTGAGAACTTTATATCTTTGAATGATGATTGTCAGGTTAGTAAAATCATACTGTAGGATGCCTTAAAAATGCAGATGAAGGATAGTATGGAAAGATGGTCTAGCAATGAAATGAAAAAGAAGGATAAAGAGTTATTAGCAATACAAGATGATATGCATAAAGCAAGGTTTCAACCACAAACAAAGAAATTAGATAATACTACAGTCATTAAAAACTAATTACAAAATATCAATTGATTTTAACACACAAAGTGGCGATAGCTTTATGCAATGACTCAAAAAATCTTCACAGATTAGCTAATAAACGTAAGATGTTAAGCAAAAAGATAAATTGATTATATCTTAAATCCACACACTAATAAGCTTACCTCAGACATAGAAGAAATGCTAAATATTTCTAAAATGTCCATGATGATCGTAATAAAGATAAAAAAAAATCCAGATGAGTGCAAAATTGATAGGTATTTAAAGAAGAATGTTACTAATAAATGTAATGATCAACAAATTTTTGTGTTGAATAAACCTATTATCTTAATAGAAATTAAATAAGTTTAAAAAAAGTAAAAATAGCAAAGCTCCAGGGTAAGATTTAAGTATGGAAGTATATAATCTGTTTCCATTACATGTTTTAGAATTAATGAGTGAAGTTTTCAGGATTATCCAGAGTGATAAAATAATTCCTATCTCACTGAAATGTTCTCAAATTTCATGTATATATTTAACAAGGAAAATATATAAAGTTACTTTTGTCATACAGACCTGTTTCATTATTAAATATAAATTATATATATATATATATATATATATATATATATATATATATATATATATATATATATATTTCCTTCATTTTGGTATAAGATTAAGAGATGTAGTAATTAATAAAGATCAAACAGGATTTATAGTCAACAGAGTAACTTATGATAATACTAAAAGGGTAGTAACAATCTTAGATTTAGATGATGGGTTGAATAAAAAAGTCTCTAAATAGTTCAGATATTGAGAAAGCTTTTAATTCTGTGGGTTGGAACTATTTGTTTTAAACTTTGGAAGCATGTGCATTTCCAGAACAATTTATTAGAATATTTAAAAAGATTGTATAAAAAGTATAAAACATATGTTAAAACTGGGTCTTACATCTCTCAAAGATTCACTGTAAACAAAGTACAAAACAAGGATGTCCCTCGTTTCCTCTACTACATGTTAGTTTTTGAACCCTTAGCTAATAGTGTAAGAATTAATAAGGATTGGCAATCTAAAATACAGCATTTTGAGCATAATATTTTACTGACTGTAGGAGGTTTAAACTATTCAATTAAAGAAATAGATGAGGAAATTGAAAAGGTTCAAGAAATATTACTAAAATACAATAATAAAATTGAAGCATTAGTGTTAAAACAACTACTAGATAGCAAGTTAAAAGATAAATATAAATATAATTGGTAAGGACAAAAATTAAAATATTTAGGGAAAATTTATCAAGATGCGAGTAAGATCATAACTTTGAAAGAATAATAAAATAAGTGGCATTCTGTAATAAAAAATGGAATGAGTGTTTTTTTTTTCACATTTGAGTTATTTCTTAGTAAAATTATTATATTACCTAAGAATATATATGTTTACCTCAGTTTGTCAAAATACTATAATATCAAATCCTATTTTATTGACACTGAAAATATCAAAACCCACATCATCAGACCAGTAGAACAATGAAGATTCACCCAGGGTAAATAATCAGCTACCCCCATCCAAAAATACAAACAAACAAAAAACACACCATCACTAACCCACCCAGGTGGCAGGCTATGCCCCCACCCCCTAACTGAATATACCAACTCTGAGATCACACTAAGGTTGGGAAAAATGCAAAGTTCACTGATTCACACAACAGATTACTTCCTCTGGGAAGATCTTGGTTTTTCTGCTGCTTTGATGAAGTGAGGTTCGATATTTTGAGTTTCAACAGATGGGGATTCCATAATCTGAGATTTCAACAAACTCAGGTAGACCCATATATTTATATATGTATATATATATATATATATATATATATATATATATATATATATATATATATATATGACTTTAATACATGACAAAAAACTATTAAAGAAAATGGAAAAAAAATGTTAACTTTATTATTTTGGTACCATAAAAAGCAGAGAATGGATTATAAAAATATATTAGACCATAGGAGTATGGTGGTATTAGCTTTCCTGATGTATAATCTTATTCCATTGCTACAAATTTTAGATCTATTATAATTTGGCTAGACTCAACTTATACTAGTCAAAGGAAAAACATTCAATAACAAATTCTACTAAATTCTTATTAGTTTATTAAAAATGATACATTAGATGTATGCAACAATCCATTCATTTGGTTAATAAAATACTTTAGAAGGAAACTCATATCAGTGTTTAGACTCTTCATATACAATATGAAATTAATCTTTAAAAGATTAAGAAATATGTTTTAAAATTCGATTCATTTTAAAAGGATTTTTTTGTGCTTTCCCATCACATGCACCTCTAGATTTGTAGAAACTCAGAACAATGTTAAAATTAATTTACTAAAAAGGAATGGGTTAGTATTATGGTCTGATTGCTTTGAGAAAGGGAAAGCTAGGTCACCAGAATGTTTAATGAAAGATTATACATTGGATGTCTCTGTTAATCTCTCTATTAGAAAGAAATTAGATGAATTTATAGGTAATGTGGATGAAGAGAAACAAAACACTATTCCCCCATTATATGAGTATATAGCTGCTATCTTCAAAAGTAAATTTATCTGTAAAGTAAATCTGCTCAGGTTATGTAAGTTAATTATGAAAAATAATAACTTTGATGCAAAATGTTGGAATTTTTAGATAGTAGAGGGTTAAGCTGTGTTAATTAAATCAGTTAGTCAACATCTTCAAGATTATATTGGAAAGTTTTCATGTGGAAATATACACATAAAGTGCTTGTTACTCATTAAATTTCTACATTTAGTAAAGTGACTCCAGTTTGTTGGAGATGCAATAAAGATGTAAATGCTGTTTGGGCACAAACGTTTATGGATTGTGAAAAAATAAATGTTTATTAGGAAGAGATAAGTATTTTTATTGTCTGATAATTGTTCTTTAACTGGATCAACAATGCTAATGAATATTCCACTTCCTATGTCTGTAAATGCTAAACAAAAAAAAAACATGTTTTGGAGGCCCCTTGCATTAGTCAGAAATAATTATTACAAAACAAATTGGAAATTAAACTCAATTCCTATGTTTAAAGAATTTTTTTAGTTTAACAGCAATGCTATGGAAAACTGGAAAATACCTTGAAATGTTGCCATTCAAATGCCTAGATGCTTAATTGGTTAATCATATTAGATTACTCTGATGATTCAACATATTTCTAATACTATGTAACAATATGTGATATTGAATGTCTTCCTTTCTGGGTATCTTATATATATATATATATATATATATATATATATATATAAATGTGTGTGTGTGTGTGTGTGTTAAATCAATAAAAAAAATCTTTAAAAAGAGAGAGAGAGAGTGCTAGAAGCTGAACCACACACTAACAATATCAACAGTATATTTTCTGTGACGATTAGTGATGCTGGCTTATCACCAGACACAGTAGTGGCAATAACAGATAGGTCTGTTAAGAAAGAAAAGGATCATATTTTTATAGCAACAACAGAAGCAGCTAAAGCAGGAGACTATCTCCCACAAAACCCATTCCCAACCAATGCTTTTATTAAACTGCCTATGAGACAAGAGTAGCCATTCTGTCCTATTCATCCTTTCGGCGTAGTAATTCACACTTCACGAAGATGAGTAACATCTTTAAAGGCGTATGATTTGTATAATTATTCTGCTGCTCTCTTAAAATATGAGGCTTGTTGACATGAGAGAATAGTTTTCTGCTATGTACATTTACAGACTGTATACATTGGCCTTGAATGCTGTAACAATATAGCAACCAGATGTGCTGCATGTCTACATGAATGTCATCTCTACAAATCAATTCTAATTAGACATTTTCACTACTCAATGTTATGTTCATGAGACTAGCATTAGAACATGGCAGACCCAAAAACTGTACTACTCACCACTCAAAATTTCCTCCTAAAAGGGTCACACAAAAGTATTTAGTTTCCCAAACAAATTTTACTGAAAGTAAAAAATGGTTTCATCCATCTTATTTAATGACACATTCTCCATCCAATGACAAATGTCTCCTTGTTAGTCGAGTATCACCTTCTATATATATATATATATATATATATATATATATATATATATATATAGTGATACATTTCATTTTATGATTTCTTCATGCAAACAGAGTCTATTTATTACCTAAAATGTTGTAATAACTTTGCAGTTTATAGGAATTGATAAAGAGAATACTGTACATGGGGGATGCTGAAATTAATTGTTTTTCACAATTAGGCCTGAGAGAACAAATATGTCCTATTCAAGTTAAGATAATGGACAGAAATTATTTTTGGAGAGCAGTTCATACATAAATTCATATGTGCTTAGATAAGTACTAGACAATCACTCTACAGACCATAACAGGTGTAGGCAATAAACCATATTCAGATATTCTTTCCAGCCTCAAGAAGAGCAACATAAGACACCTTAGGGGAGAAGTTGAGCCTGACCATCCAAATATCTATGTTATCTTAAAGATAAAAAGGGTGCAGTGTGGCTTACATATACTGGAACTTTATTGCAGAGGTGTTGAACATGCTGAGGAATGGGTTTATAATGCCGATGTGCCCTGTTTATCTGTGATGAAGGTTTACATTCTTTAACTGTGTACTTCAGGAACCATCTATTATGAGAAGCAATTGTTGAATGTTATGACTCAGAAAGCTAGATAAAGATCATCATGGAAAATTGTGTCTGGACAGGGAGATAGCAGTCAGTCTGTATACATAACTGAGGTTCTTGAGTTTATTGATCTTTTTATTTAGGAATCCCTGAGGTCTAACAATTATGTGATATGTTTAGAGAAAATTGTACCAAAAGGGAATTAAATTCAATAATAGGCCTGATAAAAGATGACCAAAATGGAATTAAGATTTTTTTTTATGTAAAGAAGATGCGTTTATAAATTAAATGAAAAAGAGAGAAGGATTGCAATACTCTATAGACGGAATGGAGAAAAAGATAAAGGATTACCAACAGGAGTGCCTACAACTCTTACAGCAGAGTCTGATTGAAACCACATTTGTCAACATAGTCTAACCCATGCTGGACAAATTATGAGATGGTGAAATAAATGACAACACCCAATTTGCAATCATGTACAAACTCAGAAAGCCTTAGACCAAAGGTGGCTCCTGTGATTCCAAAAGCATGTTTCTATCAGATAACCAGCTAGTCTGTCAATAATGCCTACAATTGGGATGCATCAAAGACCTTGAAAATGTCCTGTATTGTTTTATGTGATCCATGACTGCTATCTACTAAGTGGGTGATTTTTTTTGAAGCAACTACAGGTGATAAAGAGTCAGAGTCAGCCTTTGACAATACTGAACTGATGAGGTTCCAAGATTAAAAGATTTTAAAAATTTGGATAAATGAAGTCTGAGATTCCAGGTCTTTACATATGAGAATGGTGAGACTATTTAGCCTATAAATGTCAAAGTCTGTGGTTGGCCACCACTTGTGTAATAGCATTACTATTGCTGTTCTTCAGTCTTCAGGAATGTAACTAGTGGACAGGCTTAGATTAAAAAGATTATGTATGGGCTCAGATGGACCATACTTGGTACTTGTAATCAGACAACTTGAGGTGTTATGGATAAGGTATCCTTTGCTTTTGATAGGGATGATAGGACCTGTTCCATAATAGTTATTAATAATTACTAATGAACTGTGCCATATTTCTCTAGTCAATATGAATACCACTTCAGTTCTCTCCTGAATAGATGCCATTGGCCTAGTGGAACTAACTCTGTAGTCAAAACATAAATAAATACATAAATAAACTAAGGACATGGCATCTAGTTCCAAAGCGTTCATTATCCTACTGCACTCTGCCTTTATCAGATCAGTCGTAGGGTACAATGCTCCTTTTGGTATGTACCTGACCAGGCATATGCAGCCACTAAAGCAACCTCAGAGGTTCCTTAAAAAAGAATACAAAGTGTAACAAACTCACCTTATGCAGAGTGCCTTAAATCCCTTTCCTTCTACTAGGTCTCCTATAGATTGCTGAGGGGTGATCTATGATGGCTTACAAAGCATTCACAAACCCCACAGTTATGACTCTCCTACATATTTATTAGTCAACCTGTACCAGAAATACAAAGGTCTAGGGACCTGAATTTTGTCTGTGACTTAAACAGAGCATGTTGGAAAGACAGACACTGCCCCTTCCATGGAACAGGCTTCCCATCCATGTGAAGATGATTTTGTCTATTACCCAATTTAAGTGCAACCTAGACCAGTGGATGGGGAAATTGGAAATTTACACAAAGCAAGGCACCTGTATGGACAGAAGTACCTTCTAAATGCCTGTACATTAATTTATAAATAGTTTATTTTTATTTATTTACTATTTGTTTACAGGGAAAGTCCGACTTGGACCTAAGCCAATTTTCAGCAGGGGCCCAGGGAGAAACACTCCAGATGCATGCCTTTATAACGTGGGAGGAAACTGGAGCACCTTGAGAAAACCCACACAAATGCAGAGAGGACATGTGACTCCACACAGAATTGACCCCAGCTGAGAATCGAACCAGAGAACCTCTTACTGGGAGATGACAAAGCTACCGCTGCACCACTGCTCCATCTAATGTCCTTCTTAGATATCATTATTTTTTGGAAAAACTTGGCTAGGCTTAGAAGGGCCCTGTGAATCATTAGCCTAGTAACACTCTATAATTCTATGAATCTAGGAATTATAGGGAATGGCTAGGAGAGTTGAATCTGTAACATAGTTATAACTTAGGTGAAGTAAAACTTGCAATAAATTAGTCAAATACAATAGCTGCAATTTTGGACCAGAGTGGGCAGTATTATTGTGCACAAGCTCTGATCATTGTTGTGCATTAGTTATTTATATTCCTGATATAGATACTAAGAAAAACTGTGCATTAGTTATTATATTCCTGACATAGATAAGAAAAAACATATAGCAATGTTTAGTTTCATTGGCGATTTTAAGATCATATTCAACTTTGACCTTCCCAATCCTGCTGTTAATCTCTCTGCTAGTTTGCTTAAGTGTGTTCTCAAGGTAAGTAGAATGAGACCTCTGATTAACATTAAGTAATTTCTTTGTTTTGTTATATAGAGTATTTATGTGCAAATTCCACAATAGTGAGCTGTTTTGAAATTTCCAATTTAATTTGGTGTGCATACTGATTGCCTTACCAGTGCATCTATTTAAATGGTAGTAGAAATCAGAAGAACAGCTAGTGGCATTAGCATTGGGCCCATCAGAGGAGGATTACAGTGGAATTTATTTAATTATTTATTATTTATTTATTTTAGATTATCAGGCAAATTGAAGAAAAATAGTTTTTGATAAATCCCTTAACTTGGAGGCATTTGCAGGGGAAGTGCCACTTTTTTTAATGGAACTAGTTACTGAATTATGATTTGATTTAATGAGGTAAGATGATACACATGGATGTGTGTAAGAAAAGGTAAAATTTGTGAGGTCAAGAACAGTAGTATTTAGGCCAAAAGTAGGATAATTAACAGTTTAAATAAGGCAGTGAATATTTATAATGTCAAAAGGAAAAAAAAGAAAACATGGCACATAATGACGGCTGGCACAGTGAATCAGTCAGTTTACAAATAGATAGTTGAAGTGCCCCAGTCTAAAGATGTTGGGATTAATGTTGATTTTGGATTAGGTGCTTAGATTAGCTACCATGTTAGTGGGGACATAGAGTTTTTAATCGCTGACTTTGAAATAGTATTTAATCTTGTTTAGAGTGACTTTAACATATAAGAAATCACATTTGGTGTCTCAAGGAATATGTTCTGAGCTGCTGATATCCTTGACAAACACTAATATTCTTCAACTGCCATTATACCTGAATAAATGATAAATACTTAACCCAAGAACAGACACAGTGTTTTCAGTCCTTTGAAACTATGGCTCTGTAACTACAGATATAAGTTGCAAATGGGCTTTACATTCGGGCATTCATTTGACGCGATCCCTGATACTGAGTAGCTCCACCTTAATGTATTTTATAGTAAACTTTACTAAATATCCAACAAAAGTGCTCTTTGTAAAAAAAGGGACAGCAAAGATTTTAGCCAGAATGTGAAAGCCATTGTCATTCAGGTGCAGACCATCCCCAGCAAACCAGAAATCTTTGTCAGCCATTTCATCCTAAGCTGACACATGTCAGATCCCCCAAGAATAACATTAGCTATATAGCTAGTTAATAAAGCCAATTATCTTGTCCTTGAGTATTGGCCATTCTGAAAGATGGCAAATACCTCCAAAGAGCACCGTCTTTACTGCCTTGGATACATGACTAGCAAGATCAACGTACCCTCCAGCATATTGCTCTGGGTAGGCCATCTGTTCTTCAGGACAGAGTAATATACAAGCTCTGGTTAAATCCTGGATCTTGTTTCTAGACAGCTAAGTGTTCCCCTGCTCTTTTCCTGCCTGGTAAAGGTGATGTCAGTATGCTTGACTAGATAGTCACCTGTTATTAAAACATTACTGCAGGTGAATGCAATGTTATGGGACCTTAACACCTTGAAGTCTAAACCTTTGCGAGTCTTACAGGTATGTATACTGTCTATGTGCATGCAGTTTGAAGCTGGGTATGTTACTATGCAAACATTAATTAATAGTAGCTGAGGTTTCTTGCTGGCATTTTGAATATTTATCAGAATATCGGATAGTGCAAACTCCATGCAGAGGCCAATAATTTAACTGCTCTACAAATTGTCTTTATAAGCCCCTTGTTTATCTTGATGGTCTTTCTAACCAAACATGTACAAATTGGGTTACAGACAAACTGAATGATTCCAACCTGCTACTGTTAGCTTGGTTGTTACTGCAGGTGTTAATAGGTGACACATATCATAAATACCTTTCAACCACATAGTACAAGAAATCTGAACAAACCTAAAAATAATAGGGGGAACAAAGGATCAAAAATATGGACACATTCAAAATATTGCTCTTATAAATACAGAAAATTGCTAGAATGAAAGGTTTTGTGTTACCATGCATTTTCTGAAGGATATGAAGCCTGAAAGTAAAACAGCTACCATTATTTATTGTATTCTATCCTCAATGATTTGCCAGAAAGCCATAAATTTTATGAGGTTCAGTCTAAAAATATGAATAAAAAATTTGAATATTCTTTGTAAATCGGGACAGTGGAGAGGTGTGCTGCAGAGGTATAGGTAGGGAAAGTAAATGAGAATAAATGGCCTGTAACAGCCATATTGTTTGTGGTCCAGCCATAGGTTTATGTATAGTTAGTAATTTAAAAAATGGTAATTTAGCACATTAGTCTGAAATTGTTTTAATCATATCTATACTGTAAAATATTTCTTGCATGTATTTGAAAAGTAAAGCCACCTGGTATAGATCATACCACTTTCCATTAACCTTACCATAGTGTATGGAAAATAAAGTTTGAGCCAAGTTTATTATACCTACTTAAGCATCTTATAGAGGTGATATGTAAGAATTATATACTGCAAAGATAGTTAAGTTTCCAATAAGCTTTTTGCTTAGTAGTTAAACTGTAAAATGTCACTTAAACTTTAGCTGAATGTTCAGTTTATAAAATGGCATGAGCTACTAATCAGGTTTAAAATTTTGCATTATTCTGTCATCTGAAAGACATTAAGACACAAACGTGTGAGTCATGCATCAACATAAGAAATAAAGTGTGGCAAACTAAGTGCAGGGTTTTATAAGAACATCTATGGTTTATGTGAGATATGAATGCAAATTAGTGACACACTCCGAACTACTTTTTAATTACATGGTGTGATTTTTTTTCACTAAGAAATGCATTTTCATTTTTTTATGAAAAGAGGTGTTAATTAGTTTATAAATGTGTTATTCTATTCTACCTTATGGCTAAACTGATAATTAATGAAGGTTGTGACTAAGGGTAATTCCTCTTCAGTTCTGTATCTCACTTAAGAAGTTCATTTCTTATCAAAACTCCATTATTTTAATAAGATTAACCCTAAACTACATAAGGAATTCATGGGGTAACACAAGATTAACAGAAGACATATACCTTGTAGTAGAGCCTGGCTTCAAAATGTCTCAGATTGTGAAGAACTTTTATAGTGCGACAAATGAGGTATTGTATAAAATCAATTGCTAAACAGTAGACACCTTGTGAACAACTGATGGAAATTGGCTTATGAAATGATATCACAATGTGTGCTGTGCTGAAGATTACAAAGCTAGTCAAATGTATTATGTCAGATTATACTGAAAGATAATTGCATTCATTGGGGAAGCGACAAAAACAACTGCATTTTTGTGATGCTTAAAATAGGGTCAGAGTATATTGTTTCCATTCCTGTCAGGTTGCCTGTATTTATTATATTTTATTCATTATATTTTAGCATAGGATTTGTCTGGCACAAACATTTCATATAATGTGCTGCTAAACCAAAACCCTCTTGGAACCCTGGGTTTGACTCCCACAGCCTCCATTTGCTTACTGTATAACTCTAGGCATGCAATATAACCTGACATTGCCATAAGTGTGCCACTGAAAAGGTACTATGTATGCTGTGGGCCTACTTGGTTGATGAGTAAATATTACTGCTATGTCAGTTTAAAAGGAAGGTTTTTAGCAGATGGCTTTCTACAAAGTCAGATTGTTTCATCCCTATTTTACAATGTAACAAACAGTTTACTTAAAGTGCAGAAACTATCTGTGTATTTCATTCTCATTTATTTTTTTATTTTTCAGTTTATCTGTGAGTTATTTTCAAGAGTAATATTGCTTCTTTTTTAGGGAGCTGAAATCACATAGCAGGGCAGACAACATTACAATGCTAGTGACAACTGCTCAGGAGAGAAAAATTAGCCAAGTTAATGAGAGATGGAAAAATGCTCTTCAAGAACAGAATTTTGCTGCATTACATACGCTCTATGTCAAACTGACTAGCTAAGACATTATTGCATATGATCAAATGCTTAAATAGATTCATTATGCATCTTACTACAGTGGTCGTAGTTCTCACTAAGTTTCTATCATGGTATAGAAGCCCACAGCCATACAGAGAATACATTACAGAAGCTATAGCATACATAAACCAAACTGTGCTGGTTGCACCATTTGTTAACTTGCAGAGTAAGCTGCTGGTGATGATGCTTTGCTCTTGATTAAATCTGTTGAATGACTCATCATCAGAACTGAAGTGAAAGCTGTAGTGTCTGACAGCTGAAATACCAATGAGAGGAATTTTGATGTGTGACCACCTACATGGGCTGCTCAGTCTCTAGGAGGCCAAGTATGGGAAGTAAGAAGGTCATTCAGTCATTGCTAGGCTTGCTAAGCGAGGCAGCAAACAACTACAGCTACTGACAGACATTGTAGAGTAAAAGTGAGAAAGGTTCTGACTGGTTACAGGTTGGGTAGTAAGAAAAGTGGGTTAATTGCTCTGATCAATGACAGATGATAACTTAGGTTGTAGGCACAGATATCTGCCAGGCTGTATGGGAGTCAGGCAGAGCATATTCTAAAATCAGAAGTGTGGCAGAATTTGGCTAGAGGTAGGGAGCTAAGCAGAGCATAAGCTATAATCACAGGTGCAGAAGAATTTAGATAGAGGTATGGCAGTCAGACAGGGCACATGCTGTAATCTCAGGTGCAGCAACATTTAGATAGAGGTATGGGAGTCAGGCAGGGCATATGCTATAATCTTCTTCTTTCGGCTGCTCCTGTTAGGGGTCGCCACAGCAGATCAACTGTCTCCATTTCTTCCTGTCCTCTGCATCTTTCTCTGTCACACCAACCACATGCATGTTCTCTCTCACCACATCCATAAACCTTATCTTAGTCCTCCCTCTTTTCCTGTTACCTGGCAGCTTCATCCTTAGCATCTTTTTCCCAATATACTCTGCATCCCTCCTCAGCACATGTCCAAACCAACATAATCTTGCCTCTCTGCTTTGTCTCCAAACCTTCCAACCTGGGTTGACTCTCTAATATATTTATTCCTAATCCTGCCCATCCTCATCACACCCAGTGCAAATCTTAATATCTTCAACTCTGCCACGTCAAGCTCTGACTCCTACCTTTTTGTCAATGCCACTGTCTCCAACCCATATAACATAGCTGGTCTCACTACCCTCTTGTAGACCTTTCCTTTCACTCTTACTGGTACTCGTCTGTCACAAATCACTCCTGACACTCTTCTCAACCCACTCCATCCTGCCTGTACTCTCTTCTTCACCTCTCTTCCACACTCACCATTACTCTGAACTGTTGATCCCAAGTATTTAAACTCATCCACCTTTGCCACCTCTACTCCCTGCATCCTCACCATTCCTCTGTCCTCCCTCTCATTCACACGCATATATTCTGTCTTAGTCCTGCTGAAATTCATTCTTCTCTCTAGAGCATATCTCCACCTCTCCAGGGTCTCCTCTACCTGTTCCCTACTCTCACTACAGATCACAATGTCATCTGCAAACATCATAGTCCACGGGGACTCCTGTCTGATCTAGTCTGTCAACCTGTCCATCACCATTGCAAATAAGAAAGGGCTCAGAGCTGATCCTTGATGTAATCCCACCTCCACCTTAAACGCATCCGTCACTCCCTCTGCAGACTTCACTGCTGTCACACTACCCTCGTACATATCCTGTATCACTTTTACATACTTCTCTGACACTCCCGTCTTCCTCATACAATACCACAACTCCTCTCTAGCCACCCTATCATATGCTTTCTCTAAATCCACAAAGATACAATCACAGGTGCAAAAGAATTTGGATTGGGGTATAGAAGTCAGACAGGGTATAATCACAGGTGTCGAAGAATTTGGATAGGGGTATAGAAGTCAGAAAGGGCATATACTATAATCACAAGTGTGGCAGAATGTGGCTAGAGGTAGGGGTTAGGCAAGGCATATGCTATAATCACAGGTGCAGAAGAATTTGAATAGTGGTACAGAAGTCAGACAGGGCATATGCAATAATCACAAGTGTGGCAGAATTTGGATAGAGGTAGTGTTTAGGCATGACATATGCTATAATCACACATGCATAAAAATTTAGATAGAGTTATGGGAGTCAGACAGGGCATATGATATAATCACAGGTGCAGAAGAATTTGGATAGGGCTATGGAAGTCAGGCAGGGAATATGCTAAAATCACAGGTGCAGAAGAATTTGAATAGGGATATAGAAGTCAGACAGGGCATATGCTATAATCACAGTTGCAGAAGAATAAGTTGATTCTCAATTTTCACACTTTATATCCAGGGGGCCTGAATTTAGATGCGGGTTTGTCTTTATGAAATATGATATGATGTTTTCTGAGTTATTCTGAGAAAGTTTTTGCATTCTATATTTTGCATTTGATATATTGTATTTGATATTTTGTATTTTAAAAAATACTTAAAGATATTTTGAAAATATTTAAAGTATTTATAATATCTAATATTGTTTAATGTTGTATGACATCAAATGTTCAGAGTAGTTTTACCATTTATTCATTTATTTAAGAAGTATTGTATAATGAAGTTGGATTAAGTGATTTATTGATAAACTAGTATCTAAATATTTATGGGCATTTCTATGGAAAATGGTATTAAACTGTTTTGTAAAGTAATTAAGCAAAAAGGAGGGAAAAAAGTTTCTACCAAAAATTAATTGGTTGATAGAATAATGAGTTTGATGTGTTTGTATTTAAGAAGATGGGTGCTATTTGATTTATTGTTCCACTGAAGGCGAATTGCCGAGGTACTAGGACATGTGAATAAAGCGTTGTGGTTTTCCATCTTCGTGGTTGGAGTTTGCTTTTGCTATGTGTTGGAGTTTTTGAGAATTTCTTTTCTTTTTGGAGTTTTGTTAACTTTGAACACTACTATGATGGACAAGGTGCAGAGTACACATTAAATACTCAGGATAAGGGGAGAGGCCTGTGGAAATCCACTGTAAGGTGTGAAATTTGTATTAATTTATTAGAGGGATGAAACAACTTTAGACATTTTGGAAAAGTAAATGGATTTAGTCAAGGTTTTAAGGGTGGTGTGGAGGTTTTGTGTTGGCTGTCAATCTAGGTTATGCATCATTTGATGTTAAGTTAGATGCATTACATACATCAGTCACTCCTAGGTTGTGTGTATTACCTGGAGGATGGCTCTATCTGATAGCAGGGTAGAAAATAGACACAGTGCCATTGGTCAATATATATATATATATATATATATATATATATATATATATATATATATATACTGAAAAAAACAGCATATGACACCAGTATAACTTAATAAAGCCATCGCTTCGTGAAAATTGCAACCATCTTTAGTGGCACATGCAATACGTTCTTTCATTACTTAATGGAAAAAAATTACATTGTATCATGGCTAGATTGTGGGAAAATTAATGCAAAGAACACTTGCATGGCATTTCTTATTCAAAACAAATGAAATCACATTTTTGGTGTGTGTGTGTGTGTGTGTGTGTGTGTGTGTGTGTGTGTGTGTGTGTGTGTGTGTGTGTGTGTGTGTGTGTGTGTGTGTGTGTGTGTGTGTGTGTGTGTGTGTGTGTGTGTGTGTGTGTGTGTGATGACTTGCTGAATATTCTCATCACATTTCCAATTTTCAGCTATAGTTACACGTAGTAGTATCATGAGAGTTACCTTTTGTATGGTAACACTATTACCTGATGCAATATTACAAGGCTGTTTCAGGGCAGAGAATGTTTTGTGCGTGAGTAATCCCCCACTCAGAAAATCAACACCTTGAAGTGGCTGTGTCTTGCTTATCAAAGTGACTTAAAGACCTATGCTATCAGGAGCTTAGTCTCATGGCAGGGCCACCCAAGCCAAACAGGTCAAATGATATAAGCCAGATGTAGCACAATCCACTGGTCCTCCAACATGGGTACAAGGCTAACAACCCTGTCCCATAAAAGAAAAGCATTTGTTGTGGAAATAACAAGAACCACTAAACCTTCTGGGCATGAGGGACTTCCAGAGTCTCTGCATGAGATAGGCAACAATAATAGTAGTCAGAGCTGTAAGGATACTACTGGCAGGATGATGAAGGTTCTATATGCCAAGTGCAGGGCCAGAATCTAATTCAGGAATGTGTGGATTATGCATGACAGGAAAGCAGGTCCAAGTGACACTTGAGATGAGGAGCTACAATCTTGAATTTACAAATGACCTTCCCTTGCTCTCTGTCTCTCTCTCACACACACACACACACACACACACACACACACACACGCACACACACACACACACACACACACACACACACACACACACACACACACACACACACACACACACACACATACCCCAGAGCATACAGGAAAACACAGTTCATCTCAACACCTGTCTGCAGCAAGAGGGCTTAAAGATCAACATGAGAAATCAGAAATCATATACTCAATATGCCAAACATTCATTAATCAAAGTGGTTGGAGAGGACCTAGCCATGAATGAGGAGTTCACTTACCTAGGTAGTACTGTCAGACATGATGGAGGAGCAGGCAGTAACATCAAGAGCAGACTAAACAAAGCCTGGGGTGCCTTCAGGATGCTGAACAATGTGTGGGGGTCCTCTCAGTATGCATGAACACCAAGCTGAGGCTTTACCAGAGCTGCATTCTGTCCACACTTGTGTATAGCTCAGAATGTTGGTGGATGACAAAAAGTCACATTAACAAACTGACATCTTACAAACAAATAACATGAGAAGAATCCTACACATGTTCTGGCCATGAATCATCTTCAACCAGGAACTACTCATCAAACGCAAGAGAGCATGGACACAATTATTATGAAAGATGATGGAGCTAGATTGGACACACCATCATAAAAGAACAAAACTTTACCACAAGAACATCACTGTATTGTTTAACCTAGGCCTGAACCCGTGCCTTTATTTGTCTACTCTGTTTCTTTAGGTGGGGTATCTACCTGCATAGGGGTTTATTGACACTACTTTGAAGATTTTTACAACTAAACTCTATTCAGGTGATTACACACTCAAGTTTTGAAACTATTGCCAAACGTAACTAATTATGTTCCCTGAACTTAGATGCTTCCCCTCAGTATTAATGATAGTACATTTTGTGCTCTTGAAATCTGTTTTCAAACTTTGATAAATAGTTGTTGCAGCAGTACAAGATCTTATAAATGAAATTTTAAAAATGACTGTATTGGAACTCAGATGACCCCTATGCCACTATAATCCTTAAATTAGTGATCACATTCTGAGCATTTGTACGGCCTGGTGATTATGTCAAGAATGTTGCTCTCATTCAGAATTCATGTGCTGCATTTCCCAGTCTGCCCAAAATAGGTGAAGTCACGTAATGAAATAGTAGGAATGTGGTATATTATAGAATGTAGTGTATTCAGAATTTCAGCAAACTGGTCTGAGTTAATAGATCAAATTCTATAACAGACAACTAGATTTTTTATATATATATATATACCATTACTTCAGCTAAGACATTTTGCCTGACTTGAATGGATTTGTCAATAAATGCCAAATTCCAAACTAATACAGCTTCTCACAGACCTTAATAAAACAAACAGAAATAAAGTAACATAGAAAGTTAAGCATGCTATTTGAGAGCAGGTGCTATTATATCCCCTAATAATAAGTGTACACAACTGCAAAGCTAACAAAAAGAAACAGAGACACGAAGGATGTTTGGCACTGAGTTGTCAGAAAGGTAAATGATGCTACAGTCGCAAATATAATGATATGCAGTTGTACCACTCCAGCCTACTTCATCACTGGGAGGCAGAGGTTAGGGTTTTTTGTGACAGCATTTTATATTTCAATATTTTTACTTTGCAGGTTAAGTGGTGTTCTAATTTTTTTTCCTGCTTTATTTTGCATTGTATGAGCAATGTGAGCTGAACAGGGAAGCTTGACTCAGGAGGAATGAATGTCTCTCTTGTTATTGTTGTTGTTATACAAGAATTATGTACATTACTGCATTGTACAATTGTTATTCTGTTTGTAGATTACATACGTACTGATGTGTTTTGTCATTTCTGATTTTTTTTTTTGCTCTGCAGGTATATCTGCTGTAGAGACAGAGCAGTGGCAGCAGTCATCTGAATCTGCACCAATTTATGCATTCCATCTTGTGCTTGGTCATTAGGGATCAATAAGCATGCCTCTCACCATGACAGTGGAGGTCACCTTGTGAAAGACAAACTGTGGGGTTCATTGGTAGCTCCCATGGCCATCTATTAGGAGGGGGTAGAGGCTCAGAGGGGTCCCCTGTGCTCAACCAGCAATAGTTGAAAAGATTGGTTGAATCTGAGGTGCACTGCCAGTTGCATACCTGCCTAGACACAGCTAAGCTCCTCTGTATGTGGCTGGTGGAGTAATGCAACCAACCAGCTCTCAATATCAGGATCCCTGAGGCACAGCCTCTCCATGATGTCATCAATGGAAGGCCTATCTAGCATTCCCATTTGTCCTTCCATATCCTCATCCAAGTGTTCATCTCTTTATTGTGTCTTTGCCCATGCTTTTATTGTCATTCAGCCCTCTGCATCATCAGCTGTCCACCCTGTGTCCATAGCAGCCCTTTCTGTCTGTGCCTAAATTTTATGTTTGCCTACCACTGCAACCTTTCCTTCTTCCTCTGTCATTTCCATGCAACTACCACATCTCCTTCCCCACTTATCTTACTCTATATATTTATATATATTTTTTGATTGCCAAATGAACTAAGGTTGATATATTTCCAGCCATGTAGTATATTGTCTTGTATAAAATCACAGACTTAATAATCTACTTAATAATTTGGTTAAATAAGAGGTACCACATCATTATATAATTTTATTTAAAGTACATAAGGGTTATATATTATTATGACAGCTACTAAGTAGGGCAGCACCAGCTCGAATGTCACACTGATGGGGAAGGGATGTGAATTTAACATGTGTACCAATAACACTTTGTTTTACAGCACAATAAACCACTCCCATACCTGACAAAAAGTATATATATATTTAGAAAGCTTGTGAGGAAATTATTACTCTATTTTTGTTTTACTTGGATCGCTTGTCTGTGTACTTAATAAAGGATTTTCGACTGGAAACAGACTGCCTGCCTTGCTTGGATTACTTTCGAATACTTAGTAATGCTGTACAATTATATATTTTCTATTATTACTTTTTGTTTTGTTTTGTTTTGACTTAAGACGAGTTTATGTTCGCTACTTCTACTACTATTGTCTGATCTGATTAATATACAGTGATTAACTAGAAATATATAGACTGAAAATCTTCCAAACAGAGAAGTTTCTTACACTGTTTTGTACTCTTCATATTTATAAAACATGCATATATCCCACAAAAAATGTTTTTGCCCTTCTCCTCTATTATTACTTATGGTTACCCTTCTGCTTTTTTTGTTTGTTTAAGGTAACAACTTTATTAATTCACTGTCACCATTCAATGCATAAAACATAATGCTTGGGAAATATAGAAATAACAGTACAAAACATTTGTTAACAAGAACAGAAGACCAATTATAAATGTTCTTAGCAATGATAGAACCTTGGATAACAAATCCATATTAATTGTATCCCTCATTTAACAAGAATATTAAAATGAACCAGTATTCAAGCCACTCCTTCATATTAAGCTTGCTGTTGTACCTCACACTTATCTTGTGCTTGAGTCTGAAAAATAACCCCCAAGACTTATCATCATGACATTTCTGATTAATGAACAGATAATCTAGTAATACAGAAACTACAGTTTTTATCCAAAAGAACTGAGTTTATTCAGGCAAAAATATTGTAGACTAGATCCCAAATAACTACAAAATGGTATCTTTCCAGAGAAGAAACTGCACTCTCAATGCACCAACTACATTTCTCAGAATAGTAGTCCAGATTTCATATAACCCAAGGCAGTCCCACAATAAATAGAAATAATTTGCCCCTGTTTGTTTACAATTCCAGCATAAATCCTCCACACATATTCCTGTCTGAAACATAATGCCTAGTGTAGTGTACCATTGATATAAGAATTTTACAAATGTAAACCTCGATAGCAATGTCTACCTATTGTTGTGAATATAAGTTCCACATCCATGCCAGTCAATAGTTGTGAATGGATTAGGAAGCATGTTATTCCTTACTAACAATGGTCTAAGTTCTACTGCCTCTATGTCTATAACTAGGGAGGTATATAGCAGTCCTAATGATAATTTTCTTATACCACACTTGAAAAGGTTTGGTTACCTCTATCTACCATTTGATTGACTACGGTAGTAATACCTCTCATTTTACTGGCTGCTTTCAAACGCACTCTGAATTGAACCAAACTGTCACCAATATGGAGCTAAGGAGGTAAATTTAGTCTTAAATGGATCCCAATTGTACCATGATTGTGTTTTCTCATCCCAGAGTTCCCTGACAAACACAACTTCAGTACACCTATCCTACTATACAGTCTTATTATGAGTTAACAGCTTTGACAGGTGTCATAAAAGGGATAATTCTGCCTCCTTATAATTTGTGGGAAGGTTCCTTCAAATCAGCTATCCGTGCCTCCCACCCTAGGGTCCCATGAATGATGAAGAATTGTTTAGGGCTTCCAGGGAGAAAGATTTTAAATATAACTTGAGGCTAGACAATGATAGTTTAGAGCTTCCTCGTAATCTGCAGTAAAAACACACAGTCACTGCCTTGCTACACAGCAGATCAAAAACTCCAAAACCTTGCTTGATAGGGGTAGACATCAGCATTCTGCTTGTTCTGGGTTTCTTCTTCACCCAAATGAAAACAAAATCAGTTTTTGGGCTTTCTTAATGAGGGGGTATAATGTTACATATGGACAATCTTTTAGTATGAACAATAACTTGGGAAAGATAAACATTTTCATAACTTGAATCTGACTTAGAAAATGAAGATGAAGTTCTCCCACTTATAAAATGCACCCTGCATGGCATTTTTAATAGGTTTAAGATTAAGGTTAGTCCATGTCAATATATATCAGGACTTACTAATCCCCAGATACATAGCTTTTTGAATAACTTATACAGATAAAAAGAAGAAGCGTCCTCCTGCCAACATCAGATAGATACAAATGGAAAAAAAGAGAGTTTTATTCCTACTGAACTTCAGTCTTGTAACAGTGACTAGAGAATCAGACTCCAATAAAATTTGATCTAAAGATCCAGCAGGATAGCCAGGAAAAATAACATACAGTCATTTGTGATCCATGTACTACATGGATGTTTATACTTCCTAGAGATATACTGATGTGGGCAAATTTATGATGCACATATTTATCAATTACTGACACTACTGAACTAAGCAGCAGCAGCAATAGGGGAGGCTCCGCCTTGTGCCTTGTATAAGGGAAATGTTTCCAACAATTATTCATTGGTAAAAACTCTAGTTGTGGGGTTAGTATAAAGGAGTTGTACCCAACTAATAAATTCTATAGGGATTTTATAACACCTCATATCCTATCATAAAGTGGGCCAACTGATAGCGTCAAACACTTTGTGGAAATTCACTAACAGGCACCCACATCCTTATAGTCTTTCCAACATTTGTTTTTTTTTTTTTGCAAATTTATGTATAGTCTAAGGGCATCTTTTCGACCCCAGTGACCCTTAATAAACCCCAAATGGTTGGCTGGTATGACATGTGATATCACAGGTTCCAGTCTCATTGCCAGGATTACCCAAAGATTTTTTAGGTCATAGTTCAATAACAAAATTTGCCTATAACTAGGCATTTATAGTGATGCTTTTTGGAATTTATGGAACATTAACACTTTGGTGATATTAAAATTTGGTAAAATGGTGCAACTGATATACCTCAGTGATACTGTGATACAGTGAAAGAAGATGAAGGGGTGCTATTTACTCTTTAACACTTTTATAAAAGTCAGAGCAATGAGTCCACTAGCTCAGCATAGCTTCTTTAGCCAATTCCCAGATGAGTGCATATACATCTGATAATGTAATCAGGTTACCGGGCCAGCTACTGTTTCAGAGAGTTCCTTGCATGGTGGAATTTTGTTTATTAGCCATATCATTTCATTGGCCATGTGAGTAACCACTAAGTGGGAGAATTTGTTCTTGAATATGTGGCTACTTTTGTAGTTGTCGAGACATACCTTACTCTCTTAATCATTGATAGCCAAAACATGTATTCATTGATGTTCCTTGCACTTCCAAGCTAATAACTTTTTAGACATGTCTGCTAGATTTACCAGAGTTGAGTATGTAGAGTGTGTGGTTTCCCTGTATTTGAACTCTAAAAGTGGCATTTTTTACATGAAGAGGGATTTCTGACTACAGTCTTGTGGCAGAAGTGGGATATACAAACCTATCTGAGCTGGACACTGCCAGCTGAAAGCTTATTGTGTGTTTTCCTGATTGGTCTGTAAGCCTTGCTGTTATAAAACCTGCTTTTCTGATTCTATACAAGTCCTATAGACAGCATCTGACCAATCTAAATCCAGGTCTAGCCAGAAAAACAAGTCACCCTGGTGAACCCCTGGCATAAATAGACTATACAAGAGAAAGAAGACATTTCTGTCTAGAATTAAGAAGGAAGGTGCACAACAGAGAAAAAAAATCCCTCATTAGTCACAATAGGATAATCAGGGAACTAGTCAAGTCTTCAATTCCTTAGTGCTGCTCTTGGTTTGGTTACTTCACCTGAGAGTTACAGAAAATCTGTTGCATCTAAAGCAGTCTGCTGCTAAAAGAGCAAAAATACATTTATTTGTATATTTCTGCTGAGAATGATTAATGTATTTCATAATAATCCTGTATTATTTGTTACATTTCTTGTGTTTTAGTAGAGTTTCAAAAGGGAAATGTTTCTACTGTTGCTGAAATACTTCATTGCATTGTGTCTGCTAGTTTTACAGGAATGCAATATCTAAATTCTGTGGTTTCTCTGTACTTGAGATATAAACCAGCATTTTTTTGCATTAAGAGGGATTTCTGACTGCACACTTGTAGCAAAGATTTGCTGTAGCAAACCTATCTGAGATGGGGGCTGCTGGCTGAAAGCTTACTGTGTGTTTTCCAGAATAGTCTGTAGTAAATGTTACTGTTGTAAAACTTGTTTTTCTGATTCTATAAAAGCTCAGTGTTTGCCCTAAACTGCTCTCTGTGCAGCAGTAGATAGCAGTGCCCTGGAAAGATGCAAATGCTTTTGAGTTAAAATTTCCATTAGAATAACTATCTCTGCAACCTTCCCCCTGCTGTTCTAGGGGCATCTGAGTTATGCACAGAACAACATCACCTTGGTGGAAAGCTGCAGTTCACATCATCCATGTGTTATCATCCAAGTCCAGTCAAATTTGCTCACTCCACTCCCTTGTTAAACCCATAGTATAAAACCTAAAACCATGGTTAGGCACTTTCCTGCTATCTCTGTGGCCAGCCTGGTGGACATGAACATTCTAAGGAAATGTCAAAATTGTCTCATGCATATTTGAAACCACTTAATCCTGAAATAAACACAGTATGTGAGAGGTGTAGTTAAACTATGAAAATTGAGGCATGACTGTCACATACTGACAAATCAAATAAATGGGTTGTCAGCACACACATATCATCTCTGTCACTAAATAAGTTCTCAACACATAAACCCACATATGCTAAGGTAGTCATAAGTAACTCACCAAAATCTCAGAAGCCTCACATACAGTGCCCTCAGAAACCATATGCAAACAAAACCAAGTTAACACCAACCACTAGAAATAAAAATACACATCAAAGTGTCTCTGCAAGCAAAACCCTAAGACAAGACACCACACATTAAAACAATTTGGTCATTGGAGACTCCATCGTGAGACACACAGACACCCCACCTCACCATGTTGCATAAAGAGAGGGTTACAGCCAGTTGTTTGTCAGGAGACAGGATTCATCAGACCATGCAGGCACTCAGGTCACTCAACCACAAGTACCAGCATGATTTAGTCATAGTTCCTGTGGGTGTTAATGACCTGAGTTATATCTCCCTGAACTATGTGAAGAAAGACATGATGGACTTCTCTGAATATGTGTGACAGGTAGGTGTGAGCCTCGGATTGAGTAGCATTCTACAATTACGAAGAATGACCCCACAATACAAACAGAAAATGATTGTCTTCAATAATTGGCCTAGCTACTGGTGTCATTCCAAAGGGATGCATTATTTGTCTGCCTGGGATGACATAACCAACAAATCACACTGCAATGCCAGAAATGGTCTACACCTGTCACTGCTTGGCTTTTGAATACTGTCCAAGGCATTAGCCACCCCTATATTGACTTTTTTAGTCAGTGTCAAATCAACAGACCTTCCAACATAATAACTTCTTCGAATGCTAAGCTGAAGGTACTACTGCTCAATGCTAGGAGTCTTAACATGAAACTGCACTCCTTGGAAACTCTCTGCACCCTATAGAATGCTGACATCCCTGCAGTTACAGAGATGTGGTTCAAGGCTGCGGAACGTACCTCAGCAATCAAGATCGCAATTCCTATCCCACATTCAGACCACCCCCTGAAAAGGAAAAAAAATGAAAGGAGTAGGTGTTTCCATTTACATAAAAAACAATCACACTTCAAGATTGGTCAAGCAGGATGAGTCGCTTAAGCTACTCCATGTCCAACTGACCTAGGCAAAAAAACACCATATCATTAGCTATAGGTCACCAGCCATGAACCATGAAAACCATTCTTCATAACTGCAATTACTACAATCGCTTACAATTCAGTAAACCACATTACTCATGGGCTATTTTAACTAACCCTGCATATACTAGGAAACATATATGGCCACTAAAATGTAGGCTCAGTGATTCTAGACTTTTCCATGCAAATGCTCCGGAACAGCTGGTCTACACTCCCACTACGGGCTCAAATATCATTGACAAAGTACCCACAAACACAGGGGGAGTGTTGTACCCCCCCCAGCATAATGTCCTCATTTGTAAGATCAGATCATAAATTGGTCTCCTTTGAAATAAATGTAATGGTAGAACCCCTATCAAACCCTAAAACCCTAAAAAAAAATTCCAAGGCAAATTACCTTCTACTAAGTGAAAGCATAGTTTTTAAAGCCCCCCTCCAGCCCTAAAAACTCAGAGACTTATGCAGAAGTATACAGAATGCTCCATACAACCACTTAAACAACAGCATAGAATGGCAGTACTTGACCAAATTAAACCCAGGTCTAGCCAGAAAAACAAGTCACCCTGGTGAACCCCTGGCATAAATAGACTATACAAGAGAAGGGAGAAATTCCTGTCTATAATTAAGAAGTAGGGTGCACAAGAGAGAAAAAAATCCCTCATTAATCTCAATAGCAGAATCAGGGAACTAGTCAAGTGTTCAAAAGTTAAATATGAGACTAAAAGTCTCCCACATGATGATAACAACAAAACATTTTTAGTTATGTCCAAAATCTTAAGGGAAACACTCAACAATGTGCTGAGCTGGTTGAGATGACACTATCTATACTCAGCCAGAAGAAATAGTAAACCAGCTAGCTGATAAATTCAGTTCAAATTTCACCCCCTCATCACCCTCGGTTGCTCCCTATGAAATAACCCATTCCATTCCTTTGCCTGTTATCACAAAAGAACAGGTCATAACTCACTCTCTAATGCTAGAAACATGGCCTCAATGGGCCCTGATGGAATCCCAGAGTGTCTAAAGGTATAACATAAAACATGATATAGCAGACCTGCTCAGATCTCTATTTAACCACAGTCTCCAGAGAGTCTTTGTCCCAGTAGAGTGGAGGACAACAGCAGTCATCCCTCTGCACAAGGGGGAGCCATCAATAGACCCAAGAAACTACCGACCCATAAGTCTGATTAAGTACAGTCATATGCAACGCTACAAAGTAAAAAGCCAAGTAATTCACTACCAGTGTATACCAAACAGAACCAGAACAAAACACTGGAAAAAAACTCCAAAGGAAAGAACCGATTGAAAAACTTTAGCGTAAACCACTTTTTTACCGCTATTTGACTGAAGACTTCATCAGACACTAAAAAACACTTGCAAAACTACATATTAGGGCATGTTGTATTAGGAACTATATATTCAGAAATGTTTTAACAATAGAGCTAAAAATGCATTTTATAATTTGAATAAGTTTGAGACTAAAGCACTAAATGGATTGAAGAGTTTAAAAAATGTATGTTTTATGAAGGCTGATAAAGGGGATGGATTATGATAATGGAACAGGAGAAATACAATGGTGCAATAGAAAGAATGTTAAGTAATACTGAAGATTATTTGGAAGTAGTGAAAAGTGATGTGTTAAAAAGTCACAAATGTCTTCATGAAAACTTGTATGAACTTTGGATGAATGGTGACATTAACATGGATCTGTACAATTTTTATATGTTGAGAATCCTAGAATAAGAGTGCTATTTGGCATTCCTAAATTGCACAAAGACATTCACAACCCCCCTTTTAGGCCTATCGCATCAGCGGCTAGTAACAGCACAGAGAACATTTCCTTATACCTTGATCAGATGCTTAACCCACTAGTTCAGTATAGATTCTTATATTAGTGACTCCTGGAACTTTTTGCACAAAATCAGAGAATTTTATTTGGAGTTGGTTCATTCTGGGGGAAACACCCTCCTTTTTTACATTCACAGTAGACATGACTTCTTTGTACACATGTATACATGACACTGCATATATATATAGATTTTTATGCAAGTATGGAGATTGTGATGCTCAATATGTCAATTTATATAGGTGCCTTTTCGAAATTATTTTAGAAAATAATTATTCATCTTTAATAAGAGATTTTACAAACAAAGAAAAGGTGTAGCAATGGGGGCCACAGTAGCCGCCACATTCTCTAATTTAGTGTTGGGATGGTGGGAAAAAGAAATTTTAATTAATGTTCCTACTTACAACAAAGTAATATTGTCGTTTTGTAGACGATTTTGAGTTAGAAAGATTCATTGTTGAACTAAACAATACTACTACTTTTTTAGATTTTCTGTTAGATGAACATGGTTATAAAGCAAGCTTTTTGGATGTAGACCTTAAGCGGACTGGAACAAAGTTTACTTCTAACATATTTAGGAAAAACATGTGTTGTAATAGCTATGTCTACTATAAAAGTGGACATCCTGTGTATATTAAGAAAAACATCCCTAGGGGTCAGTTAATTAAAGCATCGAGGATGGTTGGTGATGATAAGGATTTTTTGAGAGAAGTAGCATTCATCAAGAACTTATTTTTAGAAAGAGGTTATTCCCAAGAATTATTAGATGAGACAGCCAATGAAATAATTAACAAAACGGTCACTGAATTTTCACCAATTGCATTGAATGGATTTATTAGTAAGAAGAAAAGGATAGATGAAACAACAGGAGATACAGATAAAGATTCTAAACCAAGATTTTGTTTTGATAAGAGTGTCATACCCCTCAGCTGTCCGGATTTTCACAGAATGTCCCAATGTTTGCCTCAAAATTTAGGTCTATTCCTCATAAAATTTGTGTTTTTTTTTGAAAATTACTGGGATGAGTGGAGGAATAAAATCACTAAATGATGACATACATTTGTGTTTTAGACTTCATATCCCTTAGGAAATGCATTTTAACACAAAACCTGTTATTCTAGTTACTTTTTAAGAATGTAAGAGCAATATTTAAAATCTGTCCCTGTTTTTGGGCATTTGTCCCCCCATTATGTCAGGCTTTGTCCAGATTTCTTTGGCTGAGAGTTTGAGAGATATGATGAGTGTTGACACTGTTGCTGTAAAAATATTATACATGACAATTGAAAATTTTTGGTAGGGCATGAAGGATTGGCTAAAGTGGTGAATGATAAACCATGCTTTGTTAAAAATAAAAATGTAAACATTAAACAGATTTGGAAAGATCTAATAAGAAAGTACAGTTACCTATTACTAATAAAACAAATGGCACCTATAAATGTTTTAACTGCAATATCTGTAGATTTATTCATGAGGGTCCATATGTAGCTTTGTCACATTTGGATTGGATTATAAAAATACCTGGTAGGTTTAATTGTTCTACTTCTGGGGTTGTATACTTTGCCTTATGTATGTCATGTGCGGCATTTTATGTCAGCATGACTACAAGAAGTTTAAATAAGTGTGTAAGGGAACGTATGTATGCCATTAGAGCACAAGATGGAAAAAATGCCTTATTTAAGAATTCAGTGAAATGTGTAAGTTTTAAGAAATTTACTTATGTTGTTATTGACATTGTGTATGATGGTTTAAGAGGGAGTAATTCTAAAAAACAGGTAGAGACGAGAGAGGTAGAATAGCAAGTCTGTTTGCCCACACATATTCCACCAGGTTTAAATGAAAATGTGAACATAAAATGTATTTTCTCAACAGGAAATGTAATATTGACTGTGTCTGACTTTAAAAGGGTTAAATGCATTAAAGAATTGGTAGCAAGTTTTTCATTGGTTGATGTGTTAAATGGTTTGTATATAATAATATGTAGTTTATGAGTGTTGTTTAGTTTGTGATGAAGTTTTCACACAAATAGCAGGAATAAAGTGGTTTTACGCTAAAGTTTTTTTAAAGTTTTTTTATTGGTTCTTTCCTTTGGAGTTTTTTACAGTGTTTTGTTTTGGCTCATATGCAAGACTATGGAAAGGATAATCATGGACCTGATTAACAATGACATAGGAAATCTCCAAATTTTAGACCCAACCCAGTTTGGCGTCATCAAGGGGAGGTCCTGCCTGCTCAGTCTGGTTGACATCTTTGAGAAAGTCACCAAGGCAATGGATGAGGGCAGAAAAGTGCATACTGCCTACCCTGACCCGAATAAGGCATTTGACATAAATCCCCCCTTGGGTATTATAGATAAACTCAAAAATTGGGTATAAACATGTGTGCCACCAGACAGGTAGCCAAATGGCTCACAGATAGTACACGTTATAAGAGTTGAGGAATCCACATCCAGCAAGAAGCCAGTCACCAGTGGAGTACCACAGGGCTTGGTCCTGGGCCCCCCTCCTGTTTGAGATATAGTTCTCAGATGTCAAGGCAAATGTAGATGGCCTTTGGCTGACTAAATTTGCTAATGACTGCAAGTTGGGGGCAATAATTGATCCCCCCAAATGATATTGATATCCTCTAGAAAGGACTGATGGAGAGTAATAATTGGTGTCAGCCATGGCCTCAAATTAAATGTGAAGAAGTACATAATAATACCCTTTAGGAAATCAAATACCCCTGCAAATTACAACATTGATAGCACCCCCCAACAGTGGTGAGAAATATTGATACTCAGATAGACAGTAATCTGAACTTTGACTGCCATGTGTCCACGGTAGTGAAGAAATCCTTCTATGTGGCTCAGCTTATAAGTAAGGACATGGCATCCAGATCTACAGATGTCACTGTACTACTGTACTCGGCCCTCATCAGACCAATAATCGAGTTCCTTGCCAGTCACCTGCAACAGTTGGAGCATCCTCATACATTTCTTACCAAAAACATATATGTTATTACCAACATGGCATATGTGCAGACTGATTAAAAGCCCTATCACTGTATTCAGTTTCCTACCAATTACCGAGAGGTAATCAATGCCTGACCTACAAGGCAGTCTCTGACACAGCCCTGATGGAAAAGTTGCATATTCACAAAAGTAACTGCATGAGGTTTACCCGCTTCAAGGATCTAATCCTGGCCTCTGTCATGAATAGATTGTGTTGGAGAGACAGATATGTGTCCCAGAGATTGCCCCTCCTCTGGAATAGGTTGCTTATTCGCACAAAGGAGAGCCATTTCCTGATCATCTTCAAGTGCAATCTGGACCAATGGATGGGAAATCTCAGATTCCATCCTGGGGTGGTGCTCATGTCCATTATGGACAGAGGCAATCTGTAAAAATTGTAAAAACTCTTGTACTGACTCTTGTTATCTTCCATCTAGGGATAGAAAATTGGTTAAAACCTGGGTAAAACCAGCAAGGCTTGTAAGGGCTCAAGAACCTTTAGGCTAGTAATCTCCTATGAACCTATGAACCTATGAATGTAATGCCAGCAGCCCAGTAGAAACACTTAAATCTTTCCAATTTATTATGTAGCCGTAAATATTAAGTTGATTTATGTCCTGTTTTCACTTCCTAATCTTCTATAATAGCTCCTTGTTCTTACATCTCCCTAGTTTAAATTTAATTACCAAGAAACTCAGGTTAACAGCATGTTCACATTATTATGTTGTTTCTCCCTCTGCAGCTTCTCTCTACCACAGTCATCTGTCTACATCTATTATTAAACACTCTCAAGTTACCAAATAAATATTCCTCCTGAAAAAAGAGTGTTATCTACCAAAAATCCACTATGGTCTCTTGTAATATGTTTTTACTTCAAGGACAACCCAGCAGAAAAAGATTCAATGTCCACACATACGAAGAGGGAAGATACGGACTGTGCTTTAAATGAAGTGTAATCACTGCATGGTCTCGGAAGGGGGTTGGGCAGGATGTTGGTCTGGGTTATCGCCAAAACAAGAATGTTACTATATAATGTGAATATTGTTTTGCTCAGCCTTGTTCTCTGCTTGTTGACTTTGAATTCTAATTTTAAATATTGGCTCTGTATATCTAATATCGGTCCTGTATATCTAATATCGGTCCTGTATATCTTGTACTTGCCATGCCTGTTGTACAGTTACCTCTTTGTATCTACCAGATCTGACTGCTGTGTGCCAGTAACTCTTCAGTGTTTAAAAGTTTCTTTTCATGCAACAAGGATAGGATTTTTCTTTGTTGTACATCAGTTGCTGTTGTTTTCAAGAGATTGGTCATTGAGTGCAACATTCACCGTATTGTTTTAAGTTCCTCTGCAGAGACATTGAAAGCTGCTATTTGCAAACACTCCCCTTCATGATTGATTCAGAATTATTTAAATTATTCCAATTACCTTTTGCCGAAGAGGGGATTGGATACAACCACTGTACTCAATAAATGTTAATCCATACTAGGATTGTCCAGTTCTTGGATAATAGTGCTGTGTTGGCTATAGTCTTAACTTTTCCTGGTATAGGTTAGCCATATCTCAAGCTAAACATCTTTTCCCATTTATAATCCTATGCAGTCCCCTGCTTCCCTTATGTGATTTCCTCAGATTATTTCCCCATTGTATATCATTATTGTGGCAGTGGTGCTGCGGTAGCATTGTTGCCTCACAGTTAGACGTTTCCCGCTCAATTCTCAGTTAGAGCGTCTTCTGTGTGGCGACATGCGTGAACGGGCATTCCTTCATTGAAGGTTGTGCGTTAGGCCCGGCAAGCCAGCATGTAAAACTCTACTGCCAATCATTAGCGGACCGGAGTTCCGCTGTGGCGACCCCTAACCGGGAAAAGCCGAAAGACACAAACAAACTGTCATCCCCTCATTTAAATGATAAAATGTGATAGCATGTTACTGGTTAGGCCTTTTATGACCTGCTCACAGTGCTTGAGTTGCAGTGATGAAGCAATTTGCTGCATGTGAATGCATTTGACCTCTTGAATGCTTCCTTATATGTTTATAAGTTCATACTAGGTGATTTATCAGACTAATCATTTGAGTCCTAATTGTAACAAACCTAAACTGCTTTCTGTGAATGGATTACAGACCACTTATACCTTTGTTTATAAGTTTCATAATGGGGTATTCCACAGTTTTGTCAATAAGGCTAGTTAGGGTTTCTTGCTTTAGTTTCCAGGGACAGTGGTGGGCCCGACTTGTTGGAGTGAGATGAATGGCACCTGTTCTTCAAACACTGGGGTATGCATCTAGTGGAGAGGCTGAGGTCAAATAGACTTACTAGTGAATCAGTAGGGCTGTGTATAGTGCTGACCAGAGAGCAGCCTAGCACATGGTCTGCACCCAAGGAGGCAGTGTGCTTGGCCTTGGAGATTGCCCTTAGTACTTGATCAGAGATGTGGTCCACCTGGATTAGGGAAATACCCCAATCAGCACAGGAGAAATAAAGTAAAAAATAATAAAATAAAGATTTGAGCTAAATTCATTTGCTCATATATTGGCTATGTCCTCTGTACTAAATGTATGGTATGGTTAAGTATTAGCTCAGTGCAGTGCTGGATTTGGCCTCTCAGGTTTCTAACATAATATAAGAAACATAAGAAGATTTTGCGATTGTATTTTACAATGGTGGCAAGTTTCAGTACTTATTCTTAGAGGATTTGATTCTGAGCTGTTTAGCCTTTTGAGTTAATTTTTGGTGGTTGGCAAATTTAGTTTATTCTTATAGATGAAAAGTCTATTTCTGTTTTTTTTTTTTTTTTTTTTTTTTTTGCAAAGTTTGTTTATACTAGGATTTGTTCCTGAATTTAGCACTTTATTTGCATCAGATGGTGGCTGATACTTCTATGCTGACACTGAGATGAGAATAGAAATTATCTGTGAAAACAGCAGTATGTGATAGTGGGTTGTCAAGGGGAGGGGAATTAAATTTCATCAAGGCATCAGCTAACTGCAGCAGAATTCTCTTTAAGTAATCTCTAAAGACAGTAGAGTTTGAGGTTAGATCTTATTTTACCACGGTAGTGAATACTAATGAGCAGTATTTAGATTTGAATAGTAAGGGGGTAACTATAGGTGTAGAGCATAACAGGGTCATATTTGTGAGGACTTCCTTTCTTGTAATGTTGATGCTATGAAGTATAGTAAAGTGGCCATTTTATTACACTTCACTGACATGACTGCTGCCTGTAATGCACCTGCTCTAATTTGCTATGTAGTGTTTTCTTGGAATACCATTGTTTTGTATGTCTTATTCCATGGCTAAGCAGCTACAGGCTATATGTAACCATGGAATCCTTAATACTTTTTATTACACCATTGCAAAGCAAATGTCCCTAAATGCTCCCATGTCTATATGTAGGTTTAAGGAATCAGTTTAGATAAGATGGGATGTTGTGGGCTTGTTATTTGGTATGCATGAATTGTATGTGCAATGCCTTAGCATTTGTTTTAGTTTTTACTAGATAGCATAAATATGACAGGCTTATAAGATCTTTAGTAGTTTGATGGTGCTTCAAGTGAGTTAAAAACACTGATGATGCAGTGGTTAGCTTTGCCACTTCATAGCAAGAGGTTCTCTGGTTTGATTCTCAGCTGGGGTGCCTTCTGTACAGAGTATGCATATCCTCCCATGTATTCATGTGGATATCCTCCAGGTGCTTGAGTTTCCTCCTACATTCTAAAGACATTCAGCAGGCGGATTGAACACTCTAACTTGGCCATAGGTGTGAATGTGTGTGTCAGTGTGTGGTACAAATGAACTACCATGGCAGGGCTAGCCACCCAGTGGTGTAAACCTACACTCTAGATGATTGTCACTGTTGAAGTGATATTTCAATTCCATGTGCAAAAATGGGAAAAGGAGTTGAAGATGGATTGATGAATCCCTCTTTTATGCAGTGGACATCCTTTGGATAAGAAGCTAAGTAGCTCCCTTATCTTCTTGAAATATAACATGGATGAGTCAATAGGCAGTTGTAAATGTACTGCAGGTCTGGCCCCTCAAGTCCTTTTGAAAGGGGTCAAAATTAGATATGAATTATTCATGTGAATGGGTATCTACAATCTGTGGTATTGTGGCTAGGCCATTAATGGTCTTCTGGAAAATGAATGCTTCACTGAAAAGGTGGTAACTGTGATGATGTATATGATCACATTATGCCGATTAGTTTGTATGTGTGAGTGTCTGCATATTAGGGTTTGAGTACGAGCTAGGTAAAGGGAGAGATTTAGTGTTGTGCCTGTTAGGTTTCATGTTTGATCTGTGTCCTTTTGTCTTGCAATATGGTACAGAGAGGAAAAGTGGTTTTAGTAATGTAATGTTTTGCAATGTAATGTAATGACCAAGGTTGAGTTAAGGCAGGCATAGTGTTAGGATTAGGGTTAGCTAATAAGTAAGGAGGATAGGGGGTAACTTAGGTTCTAAATAAACAGTACAGACATGCAAGTGTCCAGCCATAAAACTAATATAGTGCCTAGGGGTATGCATAATTCAAGGAAATGCTTTTCTAAAAGAATGGTAGAATTAGATGAGATAACGACGATGGATGCATTTAATAGAGTTGTGTGCAGATATGTTATGATATGTATGACTGTCTATCTCTTTAATATAAATGTCTGATATAAATAGCAAGTATAAATTCTATGCAAACCCTTAAACTGCAGTGTTGAAATACCAACATTTAAGCATATAACTCACCGCATTGTCTGAGTTCTCTCTCTGACAGCTTTATATGTATCCTATGCATTATTATTCCAAAACCCACGTCTCCTACAGAATCTTCTCTTTCGCCATCAATTGTTTCTGTTGTTTCATACATTATGTATTTATTTGTTTGTTTGTTTGTTTGCTTGCTTGTTTGTTGTTTATTTATTCAAGACATTATCCACTATGGATTACCCTTAGACATGCCTCTGAGCTATCCAGAAATTTGCAAAATATACACAATTTTTCTTCATATTTTGCCCTATCTCTGGTAAAATGTTTGATTTTCTTCTAAATCACTTATGATTACAGTCAGTCAGTAATGTCAGTAATGTCAGATGTTAGATCTTCATACTCTAATGTTCAGAAATGCAATTTCAAAAATGAAATTTAATGTTTATACAATGCTCTGAAAATGCATGTTAGTGCACATCCTCGTGTTCTATTAACATTTTATGTGAATGAGAGTAATATTTAAGCATTGTCCTTGATTTTTGACCTATGTACCCCTCTCTCACATAATTTCAGGCTTAGTCCAGAATTCTTGAGGAAAGAAAAGAAGTTTAGAAGTATGCCCAGAGACGGTTGAGAGCTTCACTTGAAATTTTCAGGAATTTTTAGCCAGCTTTGTTTGCATAGACAGGTAAAGTGCTAACTATGACCCAGGTGACCACAGAGTCCCATTGTATGGACAACCTCTTAGTCATCATTGAGCATGCACATGTGGGGATCAGGGCTTAAGGTTTAGTCCCAAACTTTCTCATGGAAGATAGTGGCACTCCTAGTATGCTTAACCCTCACACCCAGGCAAAGAATTATCTTTATGGCTCTCTTCCAGTGGGAATAGGTAGGTTAAAACAATAGTTAAGGTAGGGGAAGGTTTTATGGCCTAGTAGGGACTGTGATAATAAAAAAAACAAAAACAGTGGGCAGAGAATGGACACATAGTGAATCTCCTCTTCAAACTTTACCCTCGTCTACCGTTGAAAGTATGAGATTTTGTTAACATTCATGTGTTCTATCTGTATGACAACCATTAATTGTTTTCCTTTTTGTTTATAATTCACTTTAAATGGGATTTAATCTATTCCATCATATTGCACACAAGACATTTCTATTGCCAGTGCTGAACTTTTTCAAAGTACAATGATATTAGTCATCTAGGTGAAGGAAAGCTACTTCTATTCATTATGTTTTTTTTGAAAGCAGAGCATGAAATGACTCCAGCACTTACCACCATCAAACATTTATTTCCTTCCCACAGTATATGAAAGTCACTTCTTTTAAACAAATCTCAACTCCTAATACATCAAAACGGTTTTATGAAAAACACTCAGTCTGCCCTGTCTTCCAAAATATGTTATTTTATCATTATTAATATATATAGCCCTTGAAACATCAAAGCCATGTAGAATTTTCTTAACAGTAACTTTTTTTCCTTCACTGTTATTCCTATTATTTAGTCTTCATCATCAGTTTGACAAGTTCTGATAATAGCATCTAATTGCACATAATTTCCTATAAATTTATTTTAATCAGCTTCAGTGGTAAACCATAGGTTAGTACCATATCCAGAATCTTACAAAATCAAGACTAAAAGGTCTTAGGTTCATCTATAACTAATAGATGTTCCTCCTTGTTTTTCAAAAGAGTCCAAAAATGGTTAGCAATCACCAAAATTCAGAAGATGTCCCATTCTTTTCTTGTTTTACGCACCTTTGGCAGTATCCCATCTCCACTGTTTTTTTATATTTTTTTTCATTTTCACTTGGATAACTAACTCCATATTTTCCATCCCATAGTAAGTAGTGTCATATATCTCCAAACTGGAAAATCTGGAACATAAACCAAATAAATACATGCTGTTACAAGTGGTCTCAAAATTAGACTGCAACTTTATTATCTTAAGAGATTTTATCCCATCAATATTGGAATTTATCAGAACAACCAACTAGTCTTTCATCTTAATTTAAATATCCTTCCATCACATGATCATAACCAATTATGTCTCAGGAATGTATAAAACCACATCAAAAGAGTGATATTCACATAATTACAGAGAGTAAAAAAGTATTAAATGTAATACACAAAAACCTTTTGCAAACCCATCAAGTAGCAAACTAACCCATATATAAATGTTATATAAAAATACATGTACCTTATATCTTTGCAGCCCTAACTTTTAAAACACTAAGAGACATACTCATTTACTCTTGTCGATTCTAAGCATCTAAATGTAAGTGTCCCAGTAATTCTGTATAGACAATAGTTTCTTGCCAGTGTTCTCTTTTAGTTTTAATTCAGTAAAAAGATTTCTTTTAATCTTTAAATTCTAAGGGATGCTTATTCAAAGCACTTTTACTATTTTTCATCATTTTATCGTATACATCTTTGTTGTACACTTCCCTAGGTTATGTTCAGTTTTGCTAACATAAAAGGTATAAAAAGGAAAATAAATCTAAAACATCAATAGCCATGAATATATAATATGAATTAATAAAAATTTGGGTTAATCCTTTGATTACAAAATGCCAAGAGTCCAATAATAAATGTGCATGTAACTCATATAACCTCTTAAGTTTTTTATCAATGAATATACTCAAGGTCTGAGTAACAGATCCACCTATGTCATCAATAGGATGCAAAGGGGGTTCACTTAAATTTCTGTGACCTTTGAATACACCAAATATATTTACTATTGTCGCCTCAAAGTTAGACATTGCCCGTTCGATTCTCAGTTAGAGCATCTTCTGTGTGGCGACATGGGTGAATGGGCATTCCTTCGTTGAAGGTTGTGCGTTAGGCCTGGCAAGCCAGCACGTAAAACTCTACTGCCAATCATTAGCGGACCAGAGTTCCGTTGTGGCAACCCCTAACCGGGAAAAGCCGAAAGACACAAACAAACAAACAAACAAAACTGGTTTGTTAACTTTCAAGAAATTATGCACTTCCAAAGAAATCTGCTGTTGCATTAATAAATTGTGTAACCAAAACTCAATCTTCTTATATGCAATTTTGATGTCATTGCAAGACCCTTGTTCATAAACCTCTTCATTATTCAATATTACTAACATTATTCCAATATAAACAGATGGGTCCATAATAGTAGGTCTATCCTTGTCAAGTTTCAGAATTCTAGTATTTCTTTTATGCAGTAGTTTAGTCATTAAGTTCCTTTCATTAATATCCAAATTAGAACATATTTGCACATTATATTTTTATATAATGCCTCAATATCTTTCTTACAAAGTCTTTCAAAACAGTTAACTAGTGGATGTTAAAGATAGGTTGTACATCTCTTTTTTTTTAAACAAGCACCTTCACATTTGTTGTTTCAGTTATTAAGTCCTTGATATAAAATTCTTAAGTTCAACTTCCTAGAGAAAAGATGCAGTTCAATCAAAGCTGTCCCCATATCAGCTTCTTGAGTCACTACGAAGGTATTCTCATCTTAGAAGAGTTTATAATATCTCATCAATACCTACACTAATGTAATTAAGTAATCTTGAGCATACCAACACAACTTAGCCCAAGCTGGTTTTGCCAATCCACCATCTATATACAAGTTCCTCTTCATTTTTTGTCATTCTATTACTGCTTGCATAAAAAGAGTTATTTCCCTTCTTCTAAGTCCCAATAATTCACATAAGACAAGGCATCTAAACTCAGAGTACTAGCTACTAGTCTGTAGAACCCTCCCCAGTTTTTCATTAGGAATTTACACCACTAATGCCCTTTTTCCTTTGTCCTGCTGTCTTCTACTTCATAAACCTATGTCTCTTCTTTCTTACTTTTGTTTGTGCTCAGGCAAAGCAGTAAAGAACTTGTATACTTTACCCAACACTTTCTTACCTTTGTTTTTTAATTGTAGACTCTTTAACTTTGAGCCTGTACATGCACACTCACTGCTACCGAAACCACTTTCAAAAATGAAGAAACTTCCTCAATGAATTCCCTCTAACACTTTGTTTCTTCATTTGTTTCATACTCACACTGCAGGCATTCTTTGTTTTGCACATTAATGCTTGTGTTTGCACACATACCTTTTTTCAGGTACTCTTTTCAGCCTTTTCCCTTAGTGTGATATCTGTAGCTATAGTCTTTCTTGCACTTTTCATGTATACTAGGCTCCTTCCTCACCCAAAATTTGTAGAAAGGCCTTATTTACCTATGATTCCCTCCTCGATCTTCAGTATGTCTTGATAAATTCCTTAATTTATGGCAACTTCTGCATACATTCTGAATGTGGCTATACCCATACTATATGGGTGCCTCCCTGAAAAACTGCATAAATTAATTTATTGTTCAAAAATTAGTCAGGATAAAACTTCAGCCCTTTGAACCCATGAATATACTGCAAAAAATCTTTTATGTTCTTAGGTTCTTAGTAAGTTTATGGTCAAGGAGACCATCAAGAAGCTCAGTCACATGCCGCTAATACTAGTGGGGGAATAATAATGTCTGCTGTTAAGCTGAATTTTTCCCTACATACCATAGGTGGAACTTTGTGATCATTATCCAGTTTTCCACACTGAGTTTAAAGGTTGCTATGGAAGTACTTTGCTTGATGTGTAAAGCCAATCTATTCCAGAAAAGATGAGTACATTGTATTATGTGCCTGCCATGCTGTCAGGTATTGTTGAAATGGTAGTATAAGTTAAGGTCTCTGGAGTGGGTGTTTGCTCTACTATTGGTTCTGGTGAAGTGAAGGAGTTCAAATTGCTTTATCATTCAAAGCATGAAAGGATCCGTGAAGATAATCCATCAGGAATCTGCATCTGCATAACAGTGAGCAGAGGGACAAGGCTTTTAGTCTCTCTGAATAGTTAAGCGTAATGAGACCTCAGACATTTTTGGTGAGGAAACATTGGAGTGTCTCAGTCTGGTTTAGCTGCATAAGAATAGGAAGTTAGATATCAAGTAGGGTACTATATGGAATGACTGACAAGGTAAAGGAGGAATAAAGAATATGGTTGTTAATCTGTGATAGTCAGTTTGTAGACTACATATGCAGTAGTGTATAGCAGTCTAGTGTTAATCAGACAGTTAACACTTCTAAGAAGAAGAACACTGAAGATTTAACTATTAAAAACATTACGTATATTTTTAATAGCTAAGCATATGCAGTATTATTATTGCAACTGTACAGCATTTATTACACATTAACATGTTATCACTTTTCTGAGTCCCAGCTGTATCAATGATTATCATACAATGTAGTACAGTAATTCATCTCTAACATAACAGCTTTTACATAATCTGTACAAAAAGATTAACAATTAAATTATGCTTAACCATGAAGGTAAATGTTTAGGTGTCATACACATGCAGATGCACAATTTGCACTCACCTCTGGGATGAGCATCTATGTTCCTTTGTATGTTTCTTTTAATAAAATATACAGTCAACTAAATGTGGAATAATTGCATGTAGTTTACTGTTGAAGGCTTTATCAGTGTGCATTGTAACTGATAACCAAGTAGCTGTTTTGTTTCTATTTCTTTTTTTTTTCAATTTACTACTGAGCTCAGTTTAATATTCCATTCCCTAGCACTATAAATCTTCTGCATTTTAAAATGGGTTGTGCTTATATATTAGTCTCTCTAGCGACTGGCAGCATGGAAACACTGTGTGTTGCTTTGAGATGAAATTTCTGTGAGACTGTATACTGTAAATGCTGAAAAAGCAGCAAGTCTGTTACTATTTTATTTTTAATTATTTACTATTGTATTCAGTTTTATTTTTTCATTCCTTAGCACTTTAAACCTTGTGCATTTTAAAGAGGGAGGGGTGTGTCTATATATTACTCAGGCTAGTGAGCAGCTAGAAGCTGAGTAGCGATCGTGGCAATGGTGGGGAGGCTAGGAGGCAGGTAAACCGACTTATTTTTGTTTTGTAAATTTTACATAAAGTGGAAGAGATAATAATTTTTGTTTAATTAGCTTGGTGAGGCAGGATATTTTAATACAATGTGAAATCTGTAAGATGTATGCAGTAGATTCAGATGGGTAGGATTTACAAGAACATTTCTTAAACTAAATGTAAGGATGAAGCTGGTAACAAGCAAACAGTATCAAACAAATCTGATACCAATGAGGATGGAAATGTTCTTAGTGTCAAAGGAAAAAATTCACTTTCTCCATTCTGTTAGTATGCAAACTGTAAACAATCAATCTGAAACTGCCATGAATGTTATACAAATGGACAGGGAAATAGAGTTTAATGGGGGATTTAGATTATTTCCCATATCTGGTGAGAGGAACAAAGAAGCTAATGTATGTCTCAGTAGCTCTCTAAATGAGTGCATAATAACATAATCTTGACAGGAATGGTACCACTATAATTGAGGAAGAAGGTTTAACATTTTTGCATGGAATACCTTTGGAGGGAAAGGTAGTAATGAGTGACAGGCTAAACTGTAAAAGCTTGCAGAAATGAAGTCAGAAGAGAATTCATAGTAAGTAGGCTTGGATGACAATGAATATGTGAATGTTGAAACAGATAGGAGAAATTGAAGGAGAGCTCATGGAGGGGGGAGTGACATTAACAGTGGTATAATTTGTAACCTTTCTTTTGAAAATATAGGTATGAGCATAAATCAGATGAGTAAGGATTTTAGTGAACAAATAGGGATCGACACTGAAGAGAGGGAAAAATAGATTTTGGTTATTGGTGATTCATTGTTGAAAGGGATTTAGAATGTGTTGCAAAGAATCAAGTGTGATGGTATTATTGTTTCTTCCTTAAGATGTGCAGGAATTGAAAATGATAGTATAGCTACATAGGAAAAAAATTAACAGGTCAAAGATATAGGACACTGTCATAATTGTAGGGAGACTCGATAATGTTGGTAAAACCAGTAGTGATATTTTTTGAAGATGAAGTGGATAAGATATTCAAGTTAGGTAAGGAACAGGGATTTGATGTTCTATTTTGCAATTTTTCACCATTCCCTCATTATAGCAACAAGTTATTAGATGTTGTTAGGCGGTTTAGAAATATAACCAGACAGCACTGTCTGAACTATTCACATAACAACATTGCATTATGGGGAGAAACAATTACTAAAACTAAATATTTTGCAAGTGTAAAAATTTTAAAAGCCCTCACATTACTGCAAGGATGATAAGGATTTATTTACTGCAGCAATGAGCAAACTTATGCATCACAGCAGGTAACATAAATGCCCATAATGTCAACTGGACATTTCAGTTAGAAAACTGTAGTTCACTAAGACAACTAGCACACCTAGTAAAGATTTAGGTTATTCACAGGTAGTCACAAAACCAGCAAGAAAGGATAATATATTGAATATAATTTTTGTGAAGCAAGGTATAAGCACTGGTGACTGTATCTTGTTGCAAGAGCTGAATGGATCAGATCCACTATGTCTCTGTTGGGAATTGGTAGGAAATGACTATAAGAGGTCTCATGTGACTGATAGCCATAGAAAGTCCTTATATTTAGCTAATTATTGTGAAATAATAAGAAAAATTCACAAGTAGAACTGGAGTGAGAAGATGAACCATAACAGTATTTTAGTCTCTTGTTTACTTTTTTATGATTTTTATGAACCATTTAATACAGAAATTTATTCCAGTGGTGACTTACACTTATGGTAATAAATCTAGTATTTGGTGGACAACTAAATAACAAAAAGAAAAAAAAAACTGAAGAAAAAGGGTACATGGAAGGGATATAAAAGAAGACAGAGTGAACACACACACACACACACACACACACACACACACACACACACACACACACACACACACACACAAAAAACACATCAAATAGTCAAGATAAAGTTTAGGAAACCACTAAAATATACTTGACATAGTTACAAATACAAAAATTGCTAAAATACAATTGTAAATAAGAAAGCATTATTTTTACACTTGAAATGCTACAGGAAGAACAATCAATCTTACATAATGTTAGAGCATCAAGCAGTTAAACTATGCTAACTAAATTAGTTGTGGGCGCATTAAGACTTGTAAGAGCCCTAGTGGTTATTAGCCACCTATCAATCTATATTATCCTAATTAATAGCCCTCCCACAAATCTTTAGTTACCTCCCTACTAACATTCCCCTTCCCCCATAGACATCCATGATACTCGGGACCCAAATGGTTTGGGCTGCATGGCTAGGTTTGGAAGGGCCCTAGAGGTCATTAGCCTATTAAGAACCTATGAACCTATTTGCAAGAGTAAATGCACTTCTTGATCTGTTGTGTTATTTATTGGTTGGTCTGGTGCAGAAATGTGTCCAACTATAACTTTAGAAGAGGTGCTGAAAGTTCTTAAAGTTATTATACCTACCACCAGAACAGATCCAGATATCTGAAAAGGGTTTTTCTTATCATAATTTGTTGGTCATCTACTTCCACTGTTTTTAGTATTTTTATCAGAATTCATTTAGCTGTGGTAATGTTCCACAACTATTAGGCACTATCCCTATCACTATCTTATGTTTGGGGGGGGGGGGGTTGGTGAGCATTGATTAATAACTACCATCCAATACGTTTGATGTGCATATTGGGGAAATGTTTTGAGCATACTATTAGTAACTTCCACACTGAACATATACATGCAGGCATCTTTTTTTTCAGCATGGTTTTATGGACTATAATTGTTTTTTAATCAACCACTTTAGTTTTTTATGACATGGCATGGGAAGTAATGGATTACAGATAAAAAGTGGATGTGGAGTATATGAACCTTGCAAAGGCTGTTGAGTATGTACTTCACAATGCAATTTTAACTATCATGAGAAAAACATGATTAATAACTATTTCATAAGATGATTTAACTGTTTGGCTAGAAGATAGAACTTGCATGATTAAATATGTAATGATCTGTCAGAAGCAAAAGTCTGGTATTGGTGTTCCGTGTGGTTCGATACTTGCACCAAAGATGTTACCTATTTTTATATCAGGTTTATGAAAGAATGACAAAATGTGGTATAGTAAGTCTGCTGACAAAACAAAGGTTGGTTCAATAATGTCGAATATACAGGATCAGTCGAGGATTCAAACTTTACTGGATACTTTGGAGATCCTGGCAAAAAGCAGATTTATGAAGTAGAGTGCAAAGAAAAAGTTGATCCACCTTAGCAACAGTAATCCACACTATCCTTATGCATCGACAAGCAATATTCTGAAAGCGGTGCCAAATATTACGGCTCTTGGGTTAGGCACCGATAAAATCTTCACATGTGTGGCAAATGTGAGGACCATCTTAAAGCAAAGTTATATGGCAACATGAGACATGCTAAGAATTCTTAACAGTGGGGATAAAAAGTGTTACTTGCACTATATAAAACTGTTGTTAATCCCCATATTGAATTCAGTGAATCATTTTGTTTTTAGAAATGTAGCCAGCTTGAAAGACAAGCAAATTAGACAGAAGGAATACAAACAGACACCAGAAGGGTTGTTGCTGTATTCAGAAACTTAAAGAATAATTAGAGGTGATTTGTGATTTTATTTTAATTTAAAAGTGTGCCGACAATACCATATTTGCAACTAATATGGGTCTGAAATTAGAAATCATTCTGTTGAGGCATAATATCAGAGAAATTGTGATTGCACCAAATTGTGTTACAAGAGGAAAAAATTTGTTATTTTCACTGTAGAGCTAGATGGATATGGAATGCTCTTCTACTATGAATTAGAAAGATAGACGGCTTGGCATCTTTAAAGAGAAGCCTTTACAGTTGGCTGGGAAATAGGGTATATTATCTCTCATTGATAGATGTCAAGCATATAGAAGGCCTATCTTTAGGTTATGGGTTTGCATTTCAGAAACATATATGCTCTGTTTTGAGTTTCTCTGATTCAGAATATGAATTTCCTTTCATGGCTCTTCAGAACTGAATGAAATACACCATTTTACTCTCACATTCCTCTTGTGTTAGTCATGACAATTATTTTTCTTCTTTATTGTCAATATCTTCAGTTGTGCCATACAAAGATTGATATGTTGAAGGTGCCTCCAAAGATGTTCAGATACAGCTCATATTTCTCTCTCTCTCTCTCATCTTTTGATTTTAGTAGTAAAATGTGAAATAATACACAGCTTGTGTCATTTGCCAATGCCTATCATGCATGTAAGAATAGTGCTAAAAGAAATAAACTGGCCAGACTGCAAGATTATTGTTTAAAGACATATTCAAATAATAATAACCATGCAAGAAATGTGTGTGTGTGTGTGTGTGTGTGTGTGTGTGTGTGTGTGTGTGTGTTTCTGTATGTAGAGGGATAGAAGGTAGAAGTCTACAGGCTCCATGTTGTAATTTAATGTGAAACCAAATCTACCCAGACAGGGTATTATAGGAAATATGACAAGAAACATTCTTAAATTGGAACCAACCTCTGAGCAGAACCAGTTGAAGCCAAGGAAAAAGCTTAATAAGATGAAGGGAAAACATGTAGGAAAAACTAACTGAATATATATATGTAAACAGCTAGTTTTTCTATAAGTAACACATCTGGAAGAGAGCATATTTCTGACTTGTTAGCAAATTTCTTTTAGCTATCTTACCAGCCATGTCACTTTTAGTGGAAGGGAAGTAGGAAGTAAATAAAAAGCTAGCCAGACTATACTGCATCTATAAGGCTGATGTCACTTGCAGCCCAATAACACGCAAACTGTGCAAATGACAATGGAGAGGGGTACAGGTGCACTGATAAATGATCTTTAACAACCTGAACTGTAATGTTGGGAACATGGCATTTGCTGGATTGTGCAGAAAACAGTCCAATGAATGATGCGTCTTCAGGTGCTAGCTTGTATTTTGCTGTGAGACCAATATAATTCAGAAACATGACCAAGAAAAAAAAAGTGTCTGAATTCAATGATTTGGCTATTTCTGCCAGACAGGCGAGGCAGTTAGAGAAACTAAAAATATATTTCTGCATTAACAAATATGCATTTGCTTACCTTACTGAAGGGGATGCCTACCATTGCTTTTCTCAGATGGTCACACCCTATATCACAGTTAAAGACTTGAGCCCAGATGCATCCAACTGTAGAAGTAAATACAACCAGATTTTATCAAAATGCTTTTGTCTTTCCATGATGGTTGTCAAAACACATGCAGAACATAATTTTCACTGCTTCCCTTCTTCTTTATATCTACATATACCACTGTTCTAGGTTTGACAAGAAAAGATGCACATCTCCATGATAAACAATAATGGAAGTGATCCATTCAATCTGGATTTAGGAAGCAGAGTTAGCCTCAGGAGATTGTAACAAGTTGGCTTATGATGGGTTATCCTCCTTCCTGGCTGCCATTTGGTGAACATTGATGGCAGAACATGCAGAGTGAAAGAGCTGACAATTATTGCTTCAGGCAGCCAAGCAGCACAAGGGGGTATTCAACAAATGGTGTGATAATCACAGTTTTGCATAGCTCCCATCAATCCATATGGAACAGTAAAACATTTTGCTGGATGGCATCAGTCATTTCTGGCTTTCACTTCCTTCTCTTGATGTCTTCAGATAGTGTATAAAATGGGTTATTAATGCAATAAAATGGGTACTTAATGGATGCTGTACAACCAAATAAAAATGTAAATAAATAAAATATAAACAGCAAATGCATATACTGTTCCTTATAGGACCATACAATCAAGAAGGTATATCAGTTCATAGACTATAAAATCTTTCTAGCAGCTACCCTAATATGGCAATTCCTACATGTAAGAGGATGACATAAGTTAGTTCTTTGGAGAGTCCATGGCTACTAACCCAGTTATCATGGTTCACCATAAAAGTGGTGAGAGATTTACTCAGTTTAATATGAATAGGTAATATATTCCAGTGATGGGGTATAGAGCTGTTATATCACCACATCCTATTTACTTCTTGGTGATAATTGAAATACTTAATATGGGTGTTTCTGAAAGAAAGAAAGCAGAGTTTTTAATTATCCTAAGTCCTAAACATAGATCACCACAGATGAATATGTATGACACAGAGTACATGGCTAGAGATTCACATTTGTTTGGGTAGCTTGAGGCACTCAGACATGTTATCTTTTTGGTTAGGAACCACAGGGATTTTCCAGCTGTGCAGTGTTTTTAGACTGATACGAGCAAAAAGTGCTTTGTGTTCAAAATCTAGTCTGATAGAGAAGGATAAAAACGTGTTTTTTATCTAAATAAGATTACTTTAGATATTGGATGAACTAGATGGAAGGATATGCCAATGAAGGTAAAATAGCAATAACCCAAGCCTGGGTGTGGGTAATGCTAAATTTACCCACGGTTGGCGTGGTTTGGTCCCGAGGGCGGCCGAGGGACCAAACAGCCAACCGTGGGTAAATTTAGCATTACCCACACCCAGAAGTGGGTTATTGCTATTATACCATGACATTATTTAAGAAAAGAAACTATTACTTTTCTTAAATAATGGCATATTATAATGCCTGTTTACTGCCCTTCCGCAGATGTCTGGCATCCGCGGCAGTTCTGATGTAAAGCAACGGAGAAAGCAAGATCTCCGTTGCTTTTTTAGTGTTCACTATGTTAAATGAGTTTAACATAGCGAGACAGTTTAAAATAAGCAACGGACATCTCCGTTGCTTATTTTAAAACTGTCTCGCTATGTTAAACTCATTTAACATAGCGAACACTAAAAAGCAACGGAGATCTTGCTTTCTCAGTTGCTTTTTAAACACTGCCTCGCTATGTTAAATGGGTTTAACATGGCGAGACAGCTTTAAAATAAGCAACGGAGATCTCCGTTGCTTATTTTAAAGCTGTCTCGCTATGTTAAACCCATTTAACATAGCGAGACAGTGTTTTAAATCGAAGTTATACTAATGGAAAAAAGTCCGGGCGACCGGACCTTTTTCCATTAGTATAACTCGATTTACAACGGGCACGCTGGCCAATCAGCGTGCACGTTTTGGGGGGATCATGGTATAATAATCAATAATCCTTGATAACTGAATCGATTTGGAAAAGGGCACATTCTTTTATGTACATTATAGAGCAGCTTTTATTCTTCAAAATTTAACAATACTGCATTTTTTTAGCATTTACAGCCATCCCATGCTCTTTCCATCATAGGTCTAGGTTTTTTTTTTGAAGACTGGACAAGGAAACGAAGACTAGGAGAGATCCAAGCAGAGTGCCTTGAAACACAATATCGGTCACGTTTTTGCTTTCTAAGATGGCACCTATATTAACTATGTGTACCCTGCCTGCTTGAGTCTTTATTTTTACTGGCAATACCAGCATGGAAAATCATGCTGATTATTTAACCAGAACAAGGTTTGCTGTGACAAGTTGTTGACAGCATCATCACATGGAATCATGTCAAGAGTTTTAGATTAATATATGCTATATGAACAACATGAATGGCATTTACAGTTTCAGTAACAATTTCAAGAAAAATTTCTAGGTTTAGTAGGTTTGACCTACTCTTGACAAAGCAAAATTGGAACTGGTGCAGAGCAACAAGATTTTAATAATTAAGCTTATAACATCTGATTGATGCATTCTGTGGGTGTACAAATTAGGCTATTTAGGATAATGGGTTATTGTCAAAGAGGCTGGAGGTAGGGACACCTTTGTTATAATGGCCATTTTGCATGCAGCAGAAACATTCCCAATCTGAGGGATTATGTTAAAAAAGGTTTATGAGATTCTCTGATTGGTGTACTTAACACTAGTGGCCATATATCCACAAAGAATAGCCAGGACAATAGACATGTTATTTTTGGTTTTGTAAAGGGCAGTTAGGATCTGATCCATAGTAATTCTTCAGTAATTTGTGAAATTTCTATAAGTGGAACTAGTGAGAAATTAGCAATAAATGAATATGCTAATTTACTTGCAATATGCTTTTGTTGGGGGTGGGGTATTTTCATTGTGAATTACCATAAACCGTTATTTTTTTCTCAGTTTTCTGATACAGTTAAAGAACAATTTATAATTATTGGTTTCTTGGACGATGTTCACTTAATTTTTAGCTTTACTTTCCTAATTATGATTTTTTAGCTTTTTAACAATTTTTTTGATGGAGTGCATTCTATGGAACAATTGCTGTTTGTCAAAGGAAATAATTTTTCCCCTTTATAGTAGAATTTCTTTATTTGTGTAGACTGATGTGGCAGTTTATGTATAACATTCCTGTTATATTTACTCTTACCAAAGACTGTTTTTTTTTATGCATCTTAGTAAATGTGAGTAAAAGTATAAGATATAGGATATAGCACTTATGGGGGCATCTTGGGCAGAAAGGATGGAACAGAATTTCACTTTTTTTCCTTAAATATTGTATTAGACAATCTTAAATTTGCAGTTGCATTTGATTTGATAAACAAAACAAATATGAATTTAACACAATGTTAATACAAGTTAAAAATACAATATTTACAAGGCATATCTGAAATAAAACAAATACTGTTATTTATAGACTTAATATTGATTAATATTTATTTTATTTTATGTTATTTACATTTGTTGACCAGGGAGGTCTGACTGGGTCAGAAACCCATTTTCAGAGGAGGTCAGGGGAGAAAAGCTCAAAGTACATAAAACATAAATAATAAACATTTAACAATTGGTAGGTATTTATACAGCTTGAGTTTTGCTCTAATACAGATACATATTGTTTTGTAAAATTGATGTGTTCTAACACAGAGAGTTAATAGTATTACCTTATTGATTTAGAAATACACATAATAAGCTTATTTGTAAAGAGTAATAGCTAATTTCAGATAGGGATAATTCAAATGGAGCAAGTGTATTAGAAGAGGGAAAGATCTGATTAGAAGGGTAGAAAGGGAGCAAAGAGATAGATTGTTTGGTAGAAAGGCTAGTTAAGGCAGAGAAGACTGAGGGGAAAGCAGGGAAGATAGTGGGTCTATGCAGGTATTGAATTTGTGAAAGAGGACAGGACAAAGTGAAGCAGAGGAAAGCCATGTGAAAGGGTTCTAAGATAGCAAGAGATAGCTAAAGTATCACAGCAGTGTATGTTAGTTTTAGGGGGAGATCAGGGACAGATATGGGTGCTGAGAAGATTTTTTTAAAGTGAATTTGAAGGTCCTAAAGGAGTCAAAGATGCTAATGTGTGAGGGGAGGGTGCTCCAGACTTTTAAAATGGAGAAAGAGTAGAGGCTTTTGTTGGCTCTTTTATTGGGTTTGTATACTTCTGCGAGTTATTTATTAGTGGAGCAGAGACTTCTGGATGGGTTGTAAGGTTGCATGATATGCTTTAATGCTGGGGAACTGTCGGGTTTGTATATTAATTTATGTGCTTGGGTTAGTTGTACATAGCTAAAGTATTGGGAGAAATCTAGCCAATGTAATTCCTAATGCATTATTCAGTAATTGCAACAAAATAATCAACTTTTATATTTGTACCTTATCATCTGTTTGAGTGAGGAATTAAAAAGGGTAATAAATTCAGACATTAGAAATAGGAGATGTACTTATTCCTTAGTAAACGTCGATTAAATTAAGGCAGCAATCTTTTACACCCCACCCTACTTACATTCTGCATCAGCCTATAATTAACTTAATTTCGTCCAATGAGCTTTATTAGACTCTGCTCTTATTCTAGTACATATACTTGAATATTTTTGAGAAAATTAAGTTATATCCCAAGTTTAAAACAGACATTTATATCTTTAGGACAATAAGTGTTATTAACATTTGTAAGTGGAAAATTGCTTTTTTACAGAGGTCATATTCAGTAGACTCTACAAATGCATTTTATAAGTCACAATAACACTACACACACACGGTAAATATTTTTTCAGTAATTCAGCAATATCTCAGCAACCACTCAAAAGCTGCGCACTTACTGTCAGCAGTATTTAGTTTATCCAGCTGATAGCTTTTGTATGACACTAAACAGTTCTTTCTTAGTCACTAGATTTTTGAAATATCTGGAAAATCTGAAAATTATGACACCATAAATTACTTATCTTTGTCACTGCATTACACAGAGATCACATAACACTGTGGTTGTGTTGCCCATTGTGTAAGTGTTATGATGATATCTTCAATAGGATATACATAGCAAGATTTTGGAATTATTCATTTAAACATGAACACCTGATGCCTAGAGATACCAATAGGCTGATCCTTGAGAATAATCATGAGGTATCACTAGGAATTAAATAGTTAACTGATGGGTATGTGTACCTAACAATGCAGCTGGCAATTACTAAGAAATTTACATTTGTGAGTGTAGATTTATTGGAAGTAGACAATGTAGTGTCTGCAACCTTGTGACTCTCTGTACTGACTTTATTTTGTGTGTGTTAGGCGGTGTGCTACTGGTCTTGTAGAATTGGTTTGGATGAAGCTTGTTTTTGAACTACCACACTTACTCAACTTCCAACTTTCATGTCCCTTTGTTCTAGTCCCTAAAATAGACTTTAGGCATTTGTCCTTTCTATATACTACACAAAGTTTTTCGCCGACCAGTTCCCTTATGTCCTTGTTGTTTATAATAACCAACCAATTCTTGGCCAGTATATCAGCTATGTTCCTACTCGAGCTGTTGAATGTAGTAACAAATGCAGTATTAAAATTACTTGGTTCCTTACGTTCCACACTTTGCAAATGCAGTGTATTAGAACATTGTGTATTTTCTAAATAATTATCCAAGATGTTATCCACACTACAGTTCCCCGCCTTTTGATTCAAAATAGGCAAAAAATACCCTATTTTAGGCTTGTTGATTACTTCCAGCATAACCTCATTTACAAGACTGAATGGATATCCCCTACAAATAAACATGTCTTTCAGCTTGTTACATTCATCTAAAAAATTGTTAAAGAAGGTGACCATACGTGCAGCCTTACAAACTGCCCTTTAACCACAGCTTTTTTTCGTTTGTAAGGGTGGGAACTATCATAGTGCAAATAACTATTTGAGAATGTAGATTTCCTAAAAAAATTCTGATCTGAATATTTTCTGTTCCCTGTCTTTCATCAGTCTAATATCCAAATATGAAAATTCATCAAGGCCAATGGAGTGGGTAAATCTCAAGAAACTTGTCAAGTTGTTCAAATAATCTAAACACTCTGGAATTATTTCAGAAGGACCTGTCCAAAAAATAAAAATATTGTCTAAAAACCACACGTAACATTTGCAAAATGAAAAGTAAGGTGCATTTATTAGAAATCGTTTTTCCCATTGGAGCATTACCACATTTGCATGTAGACCTCCACATGCTGACCTCATCGACACACCTTCCAATTGTAGGTAAAATTCTTTGTTGAATAGAATAAAATTATTATATAGCACAGTCTTTATCAGTTGTTCATAAACATTACCTTTATTCTGAGCTATTTTCTTCTCCACAGAATAGTCACAGTACCACTCAACCCCTAGTTTGTATATTTATATTTTGCAAATGTTACGTGCAGTTTTTAGACAATATTTTTATTTTTGGACAGGTCCTTCTAAAATAATTCCTGAGTTTTTAGATTATGTGTACAACTCAACAAGTTTCTTGAGATTTACCCACTCCATTGGCCTTGATGAAATTTCATATTTGGATATTAGACTAATGAAAGACAGGGAACAGAAAATATTCAAATCAGAAATTTTTAGGAAATCTACGTTCTCAAATAACTATTTGCACTATGATAGTTCCCACCCTTGCAAACAAGAAAAAGCTGTGATTAAAGGGCAGTTTGTAAGGACTACACATATGGTCACCTTCTTTAACAAATTTTTAGATGAATGTAACAAGCTGAAATACATGTTTATTTGTAGGGGCTATCCATTCAGTCTTGTAAATGAGGTTATGCTGGAAGTAATCAACAAGCATGAAAGAAGTCATTTTTTGCCTGTTTTAAATCAAAAGGCAGGGAACTGTAGTGTGGATAACATCTTGAATAATTATTTAGAAAATACACAATGTTCTAATACACTGAATTTGCAAAGTGTGGAGCGTAAGGAACCAAGTAATTTTAATACTGCATTTGTTATTACATTCAACAGCTCAAGTAGGAACATAGATGATATACTGGCCAAGAATTGGTTGGTTATTGTAAACAACAAGGACATAAGGGAACTATTTATTTTATTTATTTATTTATTTATTTATTTATTTATTTACATATTTATTTATATATTATTTATTATTTATAAGGGAACTAGTCGGTGAAAAACCTTGTATAGTGTATAGTGTATAGAAAGGACAAATGGATAAAATGTCTATTTTAGAGACTAGAACGACGCAACATGAAAGTGGGAAGTTGAGTAAGTGTGGTAGTTGCAATTATTGTCTATATATACAAGAAGGATATAATTTTAACATTAATAATATAAAAGTGAGTTTGAACCAGCAATGTTCATGCAACACTGAGAGTGTGGTATACTATGCATTCTGCTTAAAGTGTCCTTGTTTTTATATAGGCAAGATGGAAAGGAAATTTAGGAACCACATTTATGAACATCTCAGGGATATATATGCTGGGCAGAGGCACAGGGGAACTAATCTAAGTGGGCAGCGAAAGCCAACACATTTTGGCTAGGCTTATAAATGCCTTCTGCAGATAGCCTAGTACCTACCTATGAACCTATGAACCTATAAAAAAACAAAAATGCAAAGAATGCATTGTATGGAACACATTGACCATGGTTTTAAATGTATTATCATTGAGACACTTACCTCAGACATAAGAGGTAGTCCATGGACATTAATTTTGGAAAAACATGAGGCTTTATGGCAACTGAGAACAAATGTCACACAGTGGCCAGACTTAAATGATGAATTCTCATTGTCCTGTTTTCTAAAACATAAGGCATTAGAAAGATGAATTTTATTTATTGTGTGCTTTACATGAGATTATACTAATACTGTTTCCACATTTATCATATATATATATATATATATATATATATATATATATATATATATATTTATAAAATGTTAGAAAAATATGTATTAGTGTATGTATTAGTAATATGCTTAGTGCATTTAAGGTTTGAAAAGGGTTAACACATTTATTCTATTTCACACTGCATAAATCTGCACAAACTGCAGAAGCTTTCCAATCTTGCATTGCCATGAAATATGCACAATTATAATCTTTGCTTATGCTCTGGAAATTTACAGGGAAGCAGATAATTTCTGCTTGTGTCAGGAAAATAATAAATAGATGTATCGCTTGTATTAATGTTATGAGATTTAGACAAGGAGTTTCGCTTATGCTGTGAGAAAATACACAGCTGCAGAAGCTATTGATAATAAGAACAAAGACTGCTTGAAAATATGAACTGCAATCAGCGTTTACTAGTGTCTAAGCTAGAAAAGTACCTTGACATGTAACACATGTATTAGAACTACACAACAGAAACTTGTAGCGGGCTAAAGCCCTCAAGGTCAGGTTGTTTTTCTCAAATGTTTTTCATAAATCCAGTCATGTCAGCAGAAAATCTGAGTAACATCTGCTGTAGAACAATACAGGAAGTTGTGTTTAATTACATCAACTATAGAAAGCAACGTTTTGTAGAACAGTATAAGAAGAGCATACTTCCTGTTAGTAGTTAGGCAAAATCCTGTATTTGCATGTTTTTGTCTCCTTGCAGCAAGTAATTAAATGCCATATCTGAACCTTACGTAAATAGGTCTTTGAAGTTTTTTCCTTTGACAGATTGGTCCTTCGGACCGGAACCCCTCACTTCTCCTCGGATCAGACGGGCCAGGTGGCTTGAAACTGTATGGGGAAGAAACCACATTGGTTCTTCTTATTTGAAAAGCCCTCCGACTGAATTGCCGTACAAAAGAGGCCAGCCACTTTCTGATCTGCGACTGAAGGATGGGATTTCATGAACCAGGTGATCAATCACGAAGGCTCAGGTAAGGTGAATCTACTTTTTTCTGTTTTAGATCAGGGACTAGATTTGTATTGTTTTTGTCAAGACTGTATTTTTACAAGTCAGGGACAGAAAAGATTACTGTCTTATCATAGATCAGGGAAAACAGAGTAGGTAGGCAGTCATTCTGAAGAGACTATAACAAAATCCGTGGTACCACGTTAAAAATAAGACAGGTTACATAATAATTAAAAGGGTAGAACAAAATGGGTAATAATTGCACAAAAAGACCCCAAAATCCACCGTTAACAGAAGATGCAAAATACATGCAGTCGCAGTGCGCTGATAATATTAAATACTATTCAAAATGGGTTAATAAGTATGAATTCGACGGTAAATTAAAAAAATCCTCACTTGTCAAACTTGTCAAACAGCTCAAAACCAATTCCAAAGGTTGGGTAAAAAAGCACCGCCAATTAGAAATTCCTCAGGCAGATTGAGGAGGTAAACCGTAGGGAACAAAAGAATAATAATTCAAAAGCAATGTTTTTAGATAATGAGGACAATAACTTAGTGATAGCGTCGGCACCTCCGCCTCCCTTACCAGAATACGAAGCAAGTGAACAGGTTAGTCCACCCCCACGATATCCTGTTGTCACTGAAAATAGAGACATTACAAGAGCAAAACCGTTTATTAGAGATCCCATCGAGACCAGGTCTCGAACACGGGCAGGTAACTCAAAAGGAGACATTGAATTATATCAAATGGTTAGGAATTCACGATCTATGAGTGAAGAAGAAATATGCCCACTTATAAAAGTACCTAATCCTCAGGCAGGGCAAGAAGGTCAGGATCCAACTATTCTAGTGTATAGACCCTGGACTCCGGAAAATATCCGGAAAGCCACTGAGGGAATTCCCCATCCAAAAGTTAATTTTTAGAAAGTTCTCAAAAGATTTACAAGGAATGAGGCTAAGTTATAATTTAAATGGAGAAGAGGTAGAAAAAGTAGTTAGACAAATTGTGGGACCAGATTGGCACATGATCAGTGGCAACTGGAATCCCCGTGATGCTGCACACAGACCCCTCCCACATAGCAGCACAGAGCTAGATAACAGAGTAAAAGGTCTTACAGACCGCATCTCTGAGAAATGAAAGCCTAGGGCAGACTGGACTTGCATTAATCAATGCATCCAACAAAAAGGTGAAACTGTTGACAGATATTATGCCAGACTATTAAAATGTTTTAATAACCACTGTGGAATGCAGGTTCCTGAAGATCAGACACAAGATTCCCCATATGAACAGCAGTTAAAAAATGCATTTTTAAAAGGCAGTATTGCACCCATAAGCAGTTTTATTATGAAACACATGGTAGATCATCGTACAAGCCGGTTACAGTCATTACTTAAATATGCTAGGCATGCCAAAAGGCATTTTAATAGCAAAAAGAAAAAGAAAGCCCAAGTATTTTCTGTAGAAGATGGAGCAGAAGTTTATATAGTACAGCCCGGGAAAAAGGGCAATAAAAATGCCCAGGGAATCAAGCAATCTGCTCAGCGATCAGAGAACTTTGAAGGGCGGAAGAAAAGGGGTGAATGTTTTAAATGCGATAAAAAGGGACACTTGGCAAGGGATTGCAAAAAAAACCAAGAAGGCAACCACGGAAGACAAAGAGGGAGAGGACTGACTATATAATAGTTAGGAATCACTAGAAGGGGATAACGGAGAAAGGACAAATGAGAATGTGATAAAGGGAGTAGAGGATGTGACAGAAGAAATAGAGAAAGTGCAGGAAGCTACGGATAGTGAAGAAAATGAAATATTGGATTTAGCTTTATTGAGCTTAGAGCTCTATTTAGCAGACACAAAACCAGAAGTTACAGTCTTGGTAGAAGGGAGGGAGGTTACATTTTTGTGTGACTCAGGGGCATCACGAACCCTGATACATCCCTCCAAACTGCCAGAAAATTCAGAGTCACCTGATTATATACTAGTAAAAGCAGCTAATGGACAGCTGTACCAGGAGCCTCTCTCCCGTGGCATCGCAATAACTGATCCTGTTTCAGGATTGACCCAGAAAAGCAAAATTGTTGTTTCTGCAAAATGCCCAGTAAACCTCTTGGGCAGAGACCTTATGCAGCTATTTGGTATAGCGGTAGTTCCGACCATGCAGGGTATGGAAGCACAGCGACAAATTGATACCTTTGCAGTGCAATCGGAGGGTGAAGTGTTTTATTGGTACAGTCAGGACTTGGTTACGACTGGTTCAGGGACTGTGACCGAAGAATTAATAAATATAGCCATCAGTAAGTTCCCCTCCCTTGACATTGACAAACAGCACCTGTTGCACTGTACTCTGTATTACTGTTACACACCAGGACCTGATAAAGAATATGAGCAAGAATTGTTTAAAAATCATGCAAACAGATTGGTATTATGTAATCTGTACTGGGACATGAAAGGGAACAGTGTAGCCAGCTGTTCATTGCCCCAGGAGTTCTTTGCACTTTATAAATCTAATCGATTACCACATGTTAGCTTAACCAAGGACAGAAACATAAAATGGGCAGACTTAGGAAAAAAAGTTACGAGATGGGAAAGGCAAACAGAATTAGAACTGTCCAAACAAGGAATACAAATACAGAGACTGAATTGGATAACTCAGACCCACCCAGCCATGCACTTGCAGTCTAGCAAGGACAGCTGATTAGCACTCCTATTAAAGAAGGAAGAGAATGCCTTACAGAATATACCAGAAACTCTCTGGTCAACAGAAAAGTCAGATGTAGGACTTATTCATACAGCGGGACCAGTTACTATCATGCCAAAGTCAGCATTTAGACCACAGAAAAGACAGTATCCCTTAAGAAAAGATGCAGAGGTAGGAATCAAACCTATTATAGCAGCTTTACTTAAGGAAGGGGTACTGGTGGAATCTCCCAATTCACCATGTAACACACCCTTATTTCCTGTTAAAAAAGCAAATGAAAAATGGCGTATGGTCCAAGATTTACAAGCTGTAAATGACACAGTGATACCAAGGGCACCTACAGTGCCAGACCCACACACCCTGTTGAATGATTTAAAACATCAACAGAAATATTTTTCTGTGGTAAATATCAGCAATGCGTTCTTTTCGATACCGATACACCCTAACAGCCAGTATTGGTTTGCATTCACATTTCAGGGGAAAAGGTATACATATATGTGACTACCACAGGGATATTGTGAAAGTCCGACAATATTCTCAAAAGAAATGGCAAGCAAATTGGCAGGATTTACCCCACCAAGAGGCAGTCAGATTTTACTTTATGTTAATGATATCCTGCTGGCGGCCCCCACCCAGCAAGATTGCAAAGAAGATACCATAGCGTTATTACAATTTTTAGCCACTGAAGGACATAAGGTAAACAAAAACAAACTGCAGTTTTGGAAAAAAACAAGTTAAATACCTAGGATATGTAATATCCAAACAGGGTAGAACATTAGATGAGGAGAGAAAAGTAGCAATTTTACAAGCACCAAAACCCACTACCAAGAAGGAAATTATGTCCTTCTTGGGTACAACTAATTTTTGCCGGAGCTGGATTCCAAACTATGCTTTGGAATCTGCACCACTGACTGACCTGATAAATAAAAATCCTATGGCAGCACAGGACTTGTTACAATGGACACCAGAAGCAGAATCTGCTTTCTGCAAACTGAGACAGTTAATAGCGTCATCATTAGTTCTGGGATTAGCAAACTATCATAAACATTTTTTCCAAACTGTAGATTGTAAGCAAGGTTATATGACATCAGTGTTAACACAACAGCACGGGGGCAAGCAATGCCCCATTGCTTATTATTCATCACAACTAGACCCAGTGGCATGGTCTTTACCTCACTGTGTACAAGCAGTAGTTGCAGCTGCAATGGCAGTACAGGCTTCAGCCTCAGTAGTTTTGTTCCACCCTCTCACATTGAGAGTGCCTCATGCAGTCGCAATTATTTTACTGCAAGAGAAGGTAGCATATCTTTCCCCTGCTAGGCATCTTTCCTGCATGACTATATTGTTGAGCCAACCTCATATGACAATTGAACGATACACGACTTTAAACCCTCCTACCTTGCTCGCAACCCCTGCAGATGGCACACCACACTGCTGCCTGCAGGTGATTGAGCAAAAGACACTGCCTAGAAAAGATCCCACGGATGTCCCCTTAGATGATGCCGAGGTGACATACTATGTGGATGGCTCGTGCAAAAGGGGTCCTGCAGGACAGAACCTAGTAGGATATGCAGTAGTTTCTGATACTGAAATTATAAAAGCAAAACCTTTACCACACAACTTATCTGCACGGGCAGCAGAATTGATTGCCTTGACACAGGCATGTACCTTAGCAAAGGGTAAATATGTAGACATTTTTACTGACAACCAGTCTGCTTTTTCAACTCTACATGTTTTTGCGCAACAGTGGAAAAACCAAGGAATGATAACATCTACTGGCAAACTTATTAATCATGCACAGTTTATTCTAGATCTCTTAGAATCTATTCAGTTACCTCAGAAAGTAGCTATTTGTAAATGCACAGCTCATACCAGGCAACAGGATAGGATTTCAAAAGGTAATGCAAGAGCTGATACAGCTGAAAAGCAGGCAGCTTCAGAAATATTTCTTTTGAATGAGGAACTACAACCCTCTGAGATTTTAGACTTAAAAATGTTAAAGACAATGCAAACACTCACTATGTAAGTTGAGAAACAAAAATGGGTAAAAAGAGGATCAATTCTCGAAAAGGGGCTGTACATCTCTAAAGAAGGGAAACCGATATTACCATCTAATTTGTTTAGATATGCAGCTTTGTTGAGCCATGGGCAATGCCATGTCTCAACAGGGGGGATGGTACAGCTGGTGAACCGAGTGTTCACAACATATGGATTTACAAACTATTCTAAAAAATTTTGTTTGATGTGCCACATTTGTAACAAACATCATGCACAAGGGGCATTAAAGCCCAAGCAAGGGAGTTTCCCTACACCACCATATCCATTTCATACTATCTGTATGGATTTCATAGAAATGAACAAATGTGAAAATAAGAAATATTGTCTTGTCATTGTAGATATGTTTTCCAGATGGGTGGAAGCCTTTCCGACCAAAAATCCAGATGCGGCTACAGTAGCTAAAGTCCTTGTTAAAGAAATCATCCCTAGATTCGGCATTCCAAAAAGTATCTACAGTGACAACGGTACACACTTTGTAAACCAAATCATACAACAGTTAAGTAAACATTTTGGTATTTCTTTAAAGAATCATTGTGCATACCATCTCCAATCTGCAGGGCTAGTTGAGAGGCATAATGGGATTTTAAAGAATAAACTAAGGAAATTAATAACAGAAACAGAAAAGAATTGGGTGTACTGTCTGCCCTGGCACTGTTGAGCATGAGAACTGTTCTGAATGCAAAAGGATTGACTCCTTTTGAAAAACTATTTGGAAGAGCTTATTATATACCTCAGTGGAAACCTTTCATGCCCGCAGACCAGGAAGCCGACTGTACACTAGCAGAGTATATGAGAAATTTGTTGAATTCTTAACATCTGTTGCAATCAAATTCTGTTTCAGATAAAGAACAAACCAAGACATCGAAAGTGGCAGTGGCCCCTGGGGAGTGGATCTGGGTGAAAACAATCAAAAAGAGAAACTGGATGACACCAAAGTGGGAAGGTCCATATCAGGTGCTCCTGTCGACATCTACTGCAGTCAAAATCGCAGAGCGGGCCTTGTGGATCCACCTGACGCACTGCAAACTAGTTAAGAACTTTGAACTGGACAAAAATCTTGTCACATGTCAAGAGCAAAAATGATAGAATCCAGAAAAATCCAAATAAAACTACTCATAAGAGTTGGAGAAAACAGGAATGCAGAACAACCATTTCCTCAGAAGTATTGCATAATCATCCTGTTAACTGTACTAGTGACAATAATCTTTTTGTTGTGGCCATTCCTTTTCCCAGCCACACAAACTGAACTGAATAAATGTGAAGTGTTGCTCATAGACTGGCACCCAAACTTCAACACTTACCAGGCCATCAAATATGTGTATGCTGAGACTTTCAATGTTTCGAATTGCTGGATTTGCACAACTTTGCCGACAGTATACGGGGGGTTATTGATAACTTCAGTCCCCCTAGGAGTCAATGAGACCTGGGAAAACTTGATTTATGATACATCAACTGTTACATCACAAGATAAAATAGCATTACACTTGTCTGTTCCACAAAAAGGGACTGTGTGTTTTTATAAAAATGATACTGTTCAGGTGGGTTGGAGCAATTGCAATGTGACTGTTCCTTATAGATGCTACACTAAAGCTAATAACGCAGGGTCTTATTGTAATACAAACTATGATTCATTTTTTGAATTGATGCACAAAACAATTGATGAAGTAAAACATGATTCTGTTCTTTATAAACAACTGTCTATAATTGATAGAAAAATGTTTTATGCAGGACAAGTGTATATTCATAGTAAAGTTACTACTAAAGTAGAGGATTGTTATTTTGTATGTGGTAGAAAAGCATACAAGTGGTTACCTGAGAATTGGTCCGGCAGTTGTTTTTTGGGCTACCTGGTTCCGGCCATACGACACACAGCAGTCTTACCTCAAGGAAAAATTTGAAATGTCCGAGAAGTCATCAAGAAACCTGTAAATCCAGTGGGGCAAATCAATGCGCGCTGGAAAAACCATCATTCTATAGGCGATAAACTGACACACATGGACTTGAGTGACAGTGTTATATCGTGGGCAGGCATATCACCAGCATATGGAGCAGTGAAATCGATCTGGGAGCTGAAAAAACTGTCTAAACTTCTCGAAGTAATGAGCAACGCAACTTTTTCCACTCTAGAATTGGTGACTGATGAACTGAATGCCATGAAAACTGTAGTGCTTCAAAACCGCATGGCTCTCGACTTCACCCTAGCGGCGAGAGGTGGTACTTGCGCTTTAGTCCAGGAGGAGTGCTGTTCGTATATTCCTGACCATAAACACGAGATAGATAATCATCTTGAGGTAATTCAGCAAGTGTTGGACATGACCAAACAGGACCAAACCCACTGACGGACTTTTTCAAGAAATGGTTTGGGGGGTGGGATACTATCCTAATGAACATCCTGATTGCCATTTGTGTAGAATGATCCTACTGGGAGTATGTGTTTGCTGTGGCATCCCCTGCATGAAAAGACTGATTAAAGACCTTATAGACATGTCAGTTTCAGAAACCTTATATCAAAGTGCTGAGTTTAAAAAACTGTTAAAAAATTAAAAATGCTTTCATGAGATTAAACTGAATGACTCTCTTTACTGCAAATCCTGAGTAGGAAGAGGTTAGGGGAAGAAAAACTGTTTATGCTTATTTTAAAAGTAGAATAAAGTATTAAAAGGGGGGAAATGTTAGAAAAATATGTATTAGTGTATGTATTAGTAATATGCTTAGTGCATTTAAGGTTTGAAAAGGGTTAACACATTTATTCTATTTCACACTGCATAAATCTGTACAAACTGCAGAAGCTTTCCAATCTTGTATTGTCATGAAATATGCGCAGTTATAATCTTTGCTTATGCTCTGGAAATTTACAGGGAAGCAGATAATTTCTGCTTGTGTCAGGAAAATAATAAATAGATGTATCACTTCTATTAATGTTATGAGATTTCGACAAGGAGTTCCACTTATGCTGTGAGAAAATACACAGCTGCAGAAGTTATTGATAATAAGAACAAAGACTGCTTGAAAATATGAACTGCAATCAGCGTTTACTAGTGTCTAAGCTAGAAAAGTACCTTGAAATGTAACACATGTATTAGAACTACACAATAGAAGCTTGTAGTGGGCTAAAACCCCCAAGGTCAGGTTGTTTTTCTCAAATATTTTTTCATAAATCCAGTTATGTCAGCAGAAAATCTGAGTAACATCTGCTGTAGAACAATACAGAAAGTTGTGTTTAATTATGTCAACTATAGAAAGCAACATTTTGTAGAACAGTATAAGAAGAGCATACTTCCTGTTCGTAGTTAGGCAAAATCCTGTATTTGCATGTTTTTGTCTCCTTGCAGCAAGTAATTAAATGCCATAGCTGAACCTTACGTAAATTGGTCTTTGAAGTTTTTTCCTTTGACATATATATACTTTTTGATACTCGTTGTATTATTATATATAGGTTTTTACATAGTTTTTTAGTATTCACAGATTTGTGAAGGTTTTATGCTTCACTATGAACTGAGTGTGCTGGTGGGTGTGTTTTAACACTAATTAGGGACATTGGTTTAGTTGCATAAGCTGTAATTCAGTATTTAAAAAGTTGTTTCATCCTTATTCCTTTGTCTGAAGAAATCTTTGAATCAGCACAGATGAAAACGTTTATCTGATTGTGTGTATCTTGCTTAAAAAAAATTTCATTGTACTACAGCGGCTTCTGGAAAAAGAACAGATTTTTTACATCACTGTGATCTCTAGCTCTGCTTGTGCTCACTTTTCTTGCTATTTTTGTGACTTATTCGTTGTTTTGGATCTAAGGGTTCAGAGGGTTCATAGGTTAGTACTAAGTTAACTGCTCTTGCGAGCCATTTTAAACCTAGACAATTATCCTTTGTGAGACTCGAATCCTGCATCTTGTGTTTGTAAAGCAAACACCTTAACCATTAGGCCACCCTCCCAACCTATGAACCCTATGAACCCTATGGATCTATTATACTCATACAACAGCAGGAAATAGTAACTAAGGGAAGCACTCAAACAGAGTGTGTCTCCTGTAGTAACCATGTTAGACGAGTTGAAAATCAGAATAATTCAGGAAGTGATAGTAACAATACCATGCAAGACTGTTAAGTTAAAACACAAAACATTCTGCTCACCGTGGCACATTATATTCCATTTGTTTTCGGCCTATTTTGTAGTCATTCTGATGGTTCATGGTCAAAAAATAGGTGCAGAGCAGCCATACATTATGCAACCCAGAAAACCAGAATATACCACAAAAGGCCACACTGGCCAGTCAAAACAAACTCTGCTAAATGGCATTTAGTGATCATTGGTGTTCAGAACAAAAGCAGTTTAGTTTCATCTCACAAGAGTAAAACATGTTTCTTGGATGTTAGCTGAATGACTGCCAAAGTGCAAAGCAGTATTTTAATCAGCACAAGCACACTCAAAAATAATAAAACCCTACCCCAGCTGATATGGGCCTATGTTTGTAACCAGTCTGATGAGAAAAGGCCAGTCTTCAGTTTCTTTTACAAAATCCCTACCACTGAGCATTTATCTTCCCCAGTTAACAAATGCCTTCTATTCTCCATATACAGCAGCATGGGTTTGTTAAGGGGACATCTTACTTTGTGAATCTTCGGGCATTCCCTGAAGCAGTAATGATAGATCTTGAATGGCTGAAAGTGTATACTGCTTCCTGCTGAGATCACTTAACATAGCTGCTAGAGTAAACATACTAAATGTCAGTCTATATGTAATTCCATATATAATTTAGTAGGACAAACATTTGTTAAACAACATGATGCCCTAACTTAAAATAGGGGATGGTACCTATCAGTCTCAATAGATGGTTACCAGTTGTATCCCACAAGACTTTTCAGTAAAGTGAATTCTTTTTGGTCTATTTTTCTTAGACATGAAAGTGGGGAAAAAAGACATGGGTTAGCACATATGTTGATTATAGCAAACCAGGTAGCATAATTGCTTTAAGTAAATTAGCTAAAGTTCTCAAAGATGGTCTACAGAAGAGGCATCTCTAATATAGCAGTACTGATCTCATCTTAATGTCTGTAATTGCAAATAAATAAGATTTCACAATAAGCACATAGATTATGATTAAAAACAAACATCTCAACTGTACAGATTTTTACAGAATCTCCAGATTTTTACCTCATATTTTGGTCCATTTTTCATAAAAGTGTGGTTTTTCTGGCAAATTAATAGCAAATCATTAGAAATTAAAGTTAGAAAATAATGAGAGACATTTACATTTCAGACTTCATACTCTTCAGAAAATGCATGCTAATGCAAAACCTGTTATTCTATCAACTTTCTAGGTTTGTAAGAGCAATATTTAAAACGTGTCCCTATTTCGGGCCTTTCTCCCACTTTTATTTATGCCTTTGTCCAGATTTCTTGCTTCAAGAGTTTGAAAGGTATGATTACAAAATAGTCTAGTCATAAGAAATGGCTTCATTATTAAAGATCAAGGGTGATACTAGACAACAATTTAAAGTTTGGTCAAAGTAATAAAATCATATTCAGTTGTGTTGCTTCTAAAGGTCATGTATAGACTCTACAGAAAGATCATTATACCCCTTTATATCTCACGTGACCTTCTGTTAAACACAGGACTATGCTTCAAACCTTGAAACAAGACATTTGGAAGAACTATTGAAACAGTTTGAAAAGTGCAGAGATTCCTTACTAAAGTCAAAGGGTTGAAAATGTGAATAATTCAGAAAAGCTCCAGGAGAAGAAGTGACCTCTCTGTTTATAAGGCAATGTCTGATGTAGTTTTCTTTGCAGTTATATACATGGACTGCACACCAGGAGGAGGTAATATTATTTATTTATTTTATATCTGTTGACCGGGTTTGTCCAACTGGGCTACAAATGCCCATTTTCAGCAGAGGCCTGAGGAGAACAGCTCCAACATTGCTCCAACTAACATCTTCTTAGGTTCATAGGTTCATAGGTTGGTACTAGGCTATCGGCCCTAGGGCCTATACAAGCCTAGTCATAACAATTCTCTGGCTATTTCTTCCCACATGATTTACTTCCCTGTCTAGCAGGGTGACTGACGTGATCCCCGGGGTGAATTTCTTTTCTCCCATCCAATCATCAAGGTTCCTTTTGAAGAGGGCCAAAGAGGTGCTCTGCTTGACATGTATGGACAGTCTATTCCAGAGTCTAGGGAGTCTCTGGATCAGGAACCTATCCCTCCAGCATGTTTTGTTTATTGTGATGACAAGGTTTAGATCCCTGGAGCGTGTGGCTCTGAGGGATTGGGATTTCTTTAAGTGTAGCATGTCCAACAGCTCTGGGTTTGACATGGCCTTGTATGTTAAGCAGAGATCACCTCAGAGTAGACGATATGCAACAGAGTATAGCTGGAGTTTTTTAAGGCGGTCAGCATAGGGCATCGCTTTAGGCCTTTGATTCTTTTAGTGAGGTATTTCTGCGGCCTTTCCAGTTGTTGCAGATGTCTTGAGAGGTACATACCAAATGGGGCATTGTATTCTATAATGGATCTAATGAGGGATGAGTAGAGTGGGACAATAACCTCCTTTTTTCTGTATGAAAAGCCCTTAGTGATGAGGTATGCCACATAGAAGGATTTCCTGATTGTTGTGGCAATGTGGTTATTGAAGGTGAGGCCACTGTTCACCTGTGTCCCTAAGTCTCTTATCAAACTTTTGGTGTTTAGTGTACTGCCACCTATGTGGTAATTCACGGGTACATGTTTTTTCCCAAAGGGGATAACTATACATTTCTTGGCATTGAGCTTGAGCCCATGGCTCTGGCACCAAGCATCTGTTTTTGTAAGGCCCTTTTGTAGAGTATCAACATCATTTGGGGATTCAATAATGGCTCTCAGTTTGCAGTCATCTGGGAACTTTGTTAGCCAGAGTCCCTTAGTATTGGCCTGTACTTCAGAGAAGTAGATGCCAAACAAGAGAGGTCCCAGGACTGAACTCTGAGGTACTCCACTTGTCACTTGTCTGTTGCTGGATTTGGAGTCAGCTATTTTTACAGTGTGGGTTCTGTCAGTAAGCCAGTTGGCAACCCATCGAGTGATGTAGGGATTAATGCGCAGCTTAATAAGTTTATCTATGATTCCAGAGTGGGGGATGGTGTCAAAGGCCTTGGAGAGGTTCAGATAGGCTGTGTGGACTGCCTTACCCTCGTCCACAGCTCTGGAGACTGATTCGAAGAAGTCAGTCAGGTTCAGGAGACAAGATCGGCCCTTCATGAACCCAAGCTGGGTGGGGTCCAGTGTTTTAAGGTTGCCAATGTCTTTGTTTATAAGTTCCATAATAATACGTTCCATGGCCTTGCAGATCAGGCTCGTCAGACTGATGGGGCGGTAGTTCCCGGGATCCAAGGTGGATCCCCCCCTGTGGAGTGGGATAACTGTAGCTGTGCGCCACTCAGTGGGCATGAAGCCTGAGGTGAGGGTATGATTAAGCATGACACTTAGGTGAGGTGCCAGTTCATTTTGTAGTTCATGTAGTACACAGCTCGGGATGTCATCTGGTCCCATGGATGCTGTATTCTTAGCTTTGGAGAGTGCGTTTTTACCTGTGTGGCCATTATTACCGGAATTTGGCAATCTTCCTGTATTGAGATGGGCCATTTAGGGGGTGAGAGGAGGGTGAAGTTGGCACTGAATCGATCTGCCAGGATATTGGCAATATCCTTGGGATCAGTATATTTAATGCCATTCTTTTGTAGCTTAGAGCAGATCTGAGCATTGCCATTTAGATTCTTGAGATAGTTATAGAATGCCTTGTGGTTGTCTTTGGAATCTTTGGAAATTTTATTTTTGTAACTAGCTTTGGAGGATTTTATGAGGGATCTCAGCTTCTTACTGAGGCTGGTAAGGGAGTTTTTTGCATCCTGGGATTTTCCTCTTTTCTGCAACAGTTTCTTCCTTTTGTTTTAAAGTTTGTTTATGGCTTGGGAAGCAAAATACTAAGTACATATTACTAAAAAAGCATAACAATACTAAAGTACATATTACTAAAAAGCATAAAAATACTAAAGTACATATTACTAACAAAGCATAAAAATTCATATCAAAAGTCATAGATACATTATAAAATGTCTTCCAAGATTACAAAATAAGCACCTCCTTCCAATCAGAAGTCAGTCATTACCTTCATTCAAAAAATGGTGAAGTGTCTATTGGAAGTAGAAGGTATCAACATGAGGTTAGAGAAATCATACTTCCTTATTGTCAATAAGTCTTAAGATTGTCAGTCAAACCTGTCAGCATATGAACCTTAAATTGCACTTTTTATTTTTGCCTCACCCCTCTAGACCTCATTCTTACCGGCTTAGTCCCCATTACCCAATGTCCACTCTGGGTCTACTAGCTACTCTCTAACCCCCTGAACTTTGTTCATATTTGTTGGGCCTGGTCAAGGATCCTCAAGGTGTCCTGGAAGCTTGGCTCATCTGTGCTTCTTTCTAGGGGGGATTTTTGTTTATGGCCTACCCACTCCATTTCCCTGCCCCAACACTCATTGATTATAGCTGAGGGCAGCACCCCTCTTTGAACCACACCTCCCATTTTGGAGCATATGAAGTGTTCTCCCACATGGGGTGGGCATGTCCATCCCTTCCCTGCTACTCCATCAGTCATCAGAGCCGCTAATGAAACCTGGCTTGGCTGGGTTGTAGTCAAGGCTTTATCCCATTATGACACTGGAGCAGCTTGCAAACTGCATTTTTTTTGCAATAAACCCATCCAAATTGTGCAAACTTTTCATAATAGAATCCATCCATGTATTTTATAAGGAGTTAAATAATAGTAGTTGTACAAGTCATAATAATTGTAGTAGTAGCAATAATAGTAGTACTAATGATAATAGTGGTGCTACTGTTAACACTACTATTATTACTACTACTGTTTCTTTTCCTACTATTAATACTGCTGGTATTTCTACTAATTATTGCCACTGCTTCAACTTCTACTATTGCCAGTATTACTGCTGTTGCTATTATTACTACTACTATTGCCACTTTTACTACTGTTACTACTATTACTATTGCTACTACATATTTGTATATATTTCTAAATATAAACTATTCTTTATAGGCTTGAAATTTGAGACTGTAACTTGTATGTTAATACAATATGTTTGTGCATATCAAAATAAAATACTGGTAGGCACCAAAGCATGGCAGGTAAAAACATAAAAACTTTATTCACAGATACATAAGAGGTTAGTGCTTTCACAGCCAATAAAGTTTTAAAGTTTTTACCTGCTGTGGTTTGGTGCCTACCAGTATTTTACTTTAGATTGCTCTTATTTGTGGAGGCCCAGTTTACCTGTTACTACATCTTATTTTTTGTCTGATGTTTGTGCATATACTGTGACTTGCTTGTCTTTATCTGTTTGTAAATTTGGAGCTTTTCTCCCCAGGCTTCCACTGAAAATGGACATGTATCCATTTGGACTATCCTGGTCAACACATGTAAAATAAATAAATAAATTACTACTACTGCTACTGCTATCACTAGTAGGAGAAGCCACAGAAGGAAGAGTAATAGTAGTAATTGCAGTAACAGCAGTGACTTTCAAAGCATTTCCTACTTGTAGCAACAATTAGGTCTATACCACATTTTATGTTATGAACAATTCTAGCCACTGCAAGAGAAATTGCACTGCATATTTACGGTGCTGGTAGTGACATTTCCTCTGCATTATGATTTTCCTCATATTTTATGAAGTGCATTAAGACTTCATATGTACCATGTATAGTTCAGCAGTCAGCCTCTATTTTAACTATGCAAAGTTCAGCATAGCAAAGGTCAAAAGTATCCAGGTTGCCTTTGCATGTGATTACTGGATTCCAATTTCCCTAGTCACACAAGAATCAATTTATCTCTTCAAATACTGCACTCTTGTTCAGCCTTTCCAGTGTTTAGTTATTTACTGGGTTTTATTTTTTGTCATATGCACTGGATCATAAAAAAGAAGTCACCAACCAGGTTTGCATGGAGTAGGGATGGTACTGACAGTCTGGGGCTTTGCATTTTCATAACAGTGATCCATGAAGAGTGGTGCTATGTGAATATGCAAAGTCAGCATGTATGTAAAGCTGCAAAGGAGTTGCTGTAAACACACCTCCATCTCAAAAGTGTAACATGCTTAACGCATAAGTGACAGACCTCTCAACCAGTCGGGGACAAATTTCAACAGAATCAGGGACAAGTCAAGAAAAAATCAGGGACAATCAGGGACACTTTTAAAATATTAGTGCTATTAACTTGAAACATTGACAGAATCAGAGCATATGAATTAATACACATTTTCGGAGGTAAAAGAAGTCTATAACTTTTAATTATTGTCATTATTCATTAAGTGTAATTCGTTACCTTTCCTCCAAAAGTCACTAGTTTTAGAAGGGATTAAGAGGGACAGAGCTAAAATTTGAGTCAAAATCAGGGACAGTTGAGAGGTATAAGTGATACGGAGACAGTTACTACACTGTTAAGGGGCTTTACACATATGCACATGAGTTTGATTCATAGACATGAATCTGTAATGAGCTCATTTGCATACAAAGTGTATAAATACCCCTGAACTTATGCCAGTAAGTAGCAGTTTTCAGGGAGAATATGGAAATATGAGGGGAGCTTAGTTGGTGCTTCTGCATAACTGAACATTTTACTGAAAGGGCCACCTGGTTGAATGTTTCACTTTAGTGCTTATGCATACCTTGACATTTTACTGAAAGGGGTCCCATGAGGAAAGTTTTATTTTGGTGCCTGTGCATACTAGGGCATGCTACTGAAGGGGATTGCTTGGGTGAATGCTTCATTTTGGTGCTTATGCATGCCTGGACAATTTACTGAAGGGGTTGCTTGGTTGAATGTTTCACTTTAGAGTTTATGCATATCTGGATGTTTTACTGAAGGGGGTCACTTGAGGAAATGTTTTATTGTGATGCTTGTATATACCTGGACCTATTACTGAAGGGGTTACTTGGGTGAATAGCTCATTTTGGTGCTTGTGGATTTCAGGGTGTGTTCCTGAAGGGGTTGCTTGGGGAAATGTTTCATTTTAGTCCTTATGCACATCTGGACATTTTACTGAAGGGGTCACTTAGGTTAATGTTTTATTTTGTGTTTGCTACTGAAGGGATCACTTGAGGAAATGTTGCATTTTGGTATACATACTGAGGCAGGCATGCTACTGAAGGGGGTTGCTTGGGGAAATAATTCATTTGTGAGTCAGGGATGTTCTTGGACATATATGGTCAGATTGCTGAATTAATCACTAGGCAGACTAATTTATTGTGTCATTTTAGTGCCTGTGTATACTTAATTCAACCTAATGAAGGGGTTACTGGGGGAACTAATTCAGTTTTATGTCAGGGAAGTACTTGTGCATACTTGGACAGACTACTGAAGGGATGGCTGAGCACATGTCTGTAGAGTGCAAGTTGAATGTCAAAGGCAAACAAGGCATTTAACAAGGGATGTATGTACCGAGCAGATGTCAGACTATGAATTTCAACATTTCTCATTTGCATCTCATTATTTTTCAGGCTTTTTGCATTATTGTAAATGGTTTCTATGAAGCTCGTGTTTGTTATACTCATTCATATGCATCAGGAGTACCCCTATTGCATTTGCACAAGTGACTATGAATGCTAGCCAGAATCTCCAATAAAATAGGAACAAAGTTAATGCTTACTATTTGTCCCTTTCCTACTGTTTATGAACATTATAGTCCAAATTGTGTGCCACTTTCTTTAGTATGACATACATACAGGCCAAATGTCTTTTGTGAATTCTTAGAATAGACATTTAACATATGTGGAAATTATAGGTGCTCTTTCATAATACTTTTAGGTTATTTAGTGATTATGGAATTTTCACTGAAAACCATCTTTTACTGATAGAGTGCAACTCTCCAATCCATATAGGTGGCCTTGCCCAAAATCTGTATGGTACCCATAGCTATACCTTGGCAACCTATGACACTAGCAAGTGTCAGTAAATTTATCACATTATGGAGTGCCTGTTTATTGATTTGTTACATCTGTGTGCTATACAGAAACATATTATACTCCACTGTTTTCCAGGATATGCATTTGAAGGATGTGTCTAGTATCATTAGTGCTCAGGACTGGGACATGCTAGTATTTCACATTTAGGTCAGTTAACTGCTGTGTCATCTAACATGTGGACACATATTGCAACATTTTTGACAAGAAGAATAGACCAAACCTGTAGACTGGCTGGTGTGATGTCAACCCAGCAATTGTTACTTATGACTTCCAGCATAGTTCTATCTGCCTTCAGCCCATCAAGAACCTCCTGATTTCTCAGCACAGCTAGATATAATGGTAATGAGACTGAGGTATTCTTCTCGATCTGCTTGGGTTTCAATCAACTGTTCCACTGAAAGTTTGCTGTTCATTTTTGAAATTCTACTCGGACTTTGCAAGATGTTACTGTCAGAAAAAGACTTATGGAACTCATGTTGTATACTAGATGTAACATTCAAGTCACACTTTGCATTGTACACATAGTACAACTTACAAGAATTTCAGTCTTCAACCAAATAAGCTAACTGCAGATGCATCTGGTGTGAAAAATTATCACTGAGAAGATACTCATAGTTATGGACACAGGGTAATGTACCAGAAACACTCATTTCATAATACTGGAATGTATTTGTGTATAGATTTGTTATTGGCAAAGAACTGTAATGCAGCCATATTTAAGTACTGAAGGTATAAATTAAACTGTTAGCATTTGTTAGAAGTAAAGAGGCCATTTATTACAACAGTCTTTTCTGAGATATTGCACTATAGTATGCTTTTGAGTTAAATCTATAAATGTGAATTCTTTAATGCAGTTTTCTTTTATTGGAACTGCTGTAGAAATGTGAGCACTCAGAAACACACACACACACAAAATACAAATGCACATTCTCAGAGATGATAACTGACTTTTAACCTTTAATGTTAGTCAGTGAATGTAAAGAAATATTGTTTCCTGTAGTTCTGTCCTTCTAAATTTCCAAGTACTTTTTTGGACAGCTTTAGACTCATCGGATATTAAAGAGTGATTTAATAAGAGTTGTAAGACTCACTTTCATTTGACATTAATAAAATTGCAATTTTATGATGCATTCAGAACATGTTAATTTTCAGTTTTTATGAGAGACTGCCACCTTACACTTCAGCAATGGGGATGATTAGTTGTATCTGAATTAGTATTCTTTTTTCACAAAATGATGCATTATGGTACTTATCTGCAGTTACAACATGACACAGTTAAAACTGAAATTTATGTGCCTAAAACTTGCAAATCTGGCCATGGATTTGCATAAGATGTGCAACATGGGCATTTAAAACATTCCTAGCTTGTCTGAAAGATAAAAACTTGGCCCAAAGCATTAAATTTAAGTGCTGCTCTTGTACTCAAAATGTATGAAGGTCAGTAACCAGTACAGAATGTCATATATAATTTACTTTCAATAACAACAGGTATAATTTTGTGTGTACATATGTGTGTGTATGCCCTCTCTCTCTCTCTCTATATATATATATATATATATATATATATATATATATATATATATATATATATATATATATTGTTTTTTTTTAAAAACTTAAAATGTAATTCAATTATACTGAGTGAATTATTTACTGTTCCAAGTGCAGTCACCTAATAAATGTGATTTGAATTCATAAACAGAAACAACCAAGAACAAATTGTCATCTGCGCCATACAATTATACAAGCTAACAATATTCTTAATATCATAATAACAAATGTGGGCTCCCAATTCACATTTTTTGATGTTAGGCATCTGTCATTGAATCTGATCATGAAGCTCATAATTTAGGTTAGAAAAGGTAAAAAATAGTTAAATTTAAAAAAGGTGCATTTTTGATACTTTTAACAAGGATTACAATGCAATGAATAAAACCATGGAGGTGGGGGGCACAACAAATGAAGCATTACTAATTCTTTGTCAAACAACACATCACAATTTGGCAAAATTTTAAATCTAAATGTAAGGATAACCCCAAAGGTGAAATTATAAAATCATTAAATTATTCACGGAAATCAAGAGACCTTGCTTCCTTTTCAGAAAGGATCTAGACTCTGTAAACAAATCCATTGATCAATCTACAACCACCTTTTCCTATTTTTGCACGCAATGTCAGGATGTCATTTCAACAGTAACAATTATCATAACATCGAGTAGCTAATCTTGCTGGCAATTAGCACTCAAAATAAACTCATTAATCTGATTAGAGAATTAAGGGATAAATATGCAATCTGAATAATAATAAAAGCTGTAAGAAATAACAGCTTTGTAAAAGTATAATAGAAATATCAAAGAACTAGTTAAGAATGCAACATATTGACAATAAGCAAAACAGTATTTTCTGATAATAATAGCAAACTATACTCTCACAAACAAATGTGTCAGCTTTTAAAACCCCAAAACATTAAAGGATTCTTGTGTTATCTGAAATATCATATCACCCCATAATATTTAATTAAAGCATACATAAACAATATTGAAAATACAAGCATTATGGGTTTAGCCAATAATCCCGATAGGTTTCAAAACCAGGTCAGAGATGACCCACTTCAAATTTCATGGTAATTTATGACAACAAAATAAAGTGTCCTCTCAGTCAAAGACATCATTATTTCAGGCCGATATATTTATGTATTTATTTGTTTGTTTATTTATTGTTATTAGTTTGCACTGATCTATGACCTTTTTCAGGAGAGTCCTGGGGAGATAAGCTTCATTATACACACATCATGGACATAATTTGCATTGTTTCATTATTTACAGTCAGTTTCATTCATGAGCAATAGTTCCATTATTCGGACAGCCTTGACTTCAGTTGCTCATTTACAAACAGTTTCAATTTAAAATAACAGTCACATGGGTTGCATATGAATATTTTTTTTTTAAATACAGGGAGGCATATGCAGTTCAGTATCATCAGTATGCATAGATTGTTTAGTTAAGAATATTTTTTACTAGAAAAACTTGTTAAAAACATAGACAGATAACATAATGAGTTACAGCAGTCCAAAGAAAGGAAGGAGGAGAGGAGACCCAAGGAACATAAAGATTAGACAATAGAGGAGGGTGTAGTTTCAATAATAGTGCATCATGTTTTGTTCAGCAGAGAATTATGCTACAAATTTATAGTTATATTAATACTAGTTAAACCAGGGGAGATGCAGGTGTAGAGCCATTTATCAGTTGTTGCTTCACTTGGCATTTAAAGTTTTTTCAGGCTGCAGACTGTTCTTACATGTAATGTATACTATTCCAGCTATTAGGAATGCAGTGTGAATACAGGGAGTATCCCAGATTGTTGTTAGGTTTAGTTATAGAGAGTAATTATTTGTTATTGGAGTGTAGTGGTCTCTTAGTAGTGTAAGGCTGAATGATGGTATGAAGAGCTGGGAATTTTTCAGGGTTGGGCAGTAGCTTGAAGGTAGTCCTTAATTGTGAGTACAATAAAGAATGATTTAGTTCAAGCCAGTTTAGTTACTATAGAGAGAGGCAGTGGTATGATCTATACTGCCAGATGGCTGCAAATTTGGCTACTTTATTGTAGCATTGTTCTTGTTTGGATGGTAGAGAGGACAAGCATATAACAAGGTGGAGAATTTAAAATAAGTGGCTATGTTTTGTCTAGCAGATTTAGTAAGGTAGCTTTTACTCTATAAAGGCAGCCTAACTTTTGGTGTGCATTCTTTAGAGCTTGCTGAAGATAGAGATCAAATTTCAGATTGTCTGTAATTACATCTAGTAGTTTGGTGTGGGACACCATTGTTGTCTTTTTAGATGACAATATACTAAATGTATTTTTTTCTGGATGAGAGTGAATTGAGGCTGGACAGTACTAGTTTACTTTTTTTATTCAAATGTTGTGAGTTGTCAAGCTAAGCTTTGTAGTATCCTAGCAGTACATTACTATGGTGGCCTCTTTGACTGCTGTGTTCAGGTTGTTTAGAAAGAAGTTAAACAGTAGTGGTCCTAGAATGGAGCACTGTAGGACTCCAATGGATATAGAAAGGAAACAGGAGAAATCATATTGCCATTTCACTGATTGTGACCTATTAGTTAGGTGAATAAGAAACCAGTTAAGTGACAGGCCATAGGAAGAGAGCTTAGGAGAATTTGAGGATTGACTGTTTCACATACTTTGGATAGATCCGGAAATAGGGCTGAAATTGGAAGACCTGAATTTCTGTTGTGATTGATTTATTATATCTTTGAACCTTAGAAGATCTGAAAGAATGCAATGAGGAAGAGATGAGGTTATGAGCAGTAATATATATAGTAAGTCTAGAGGGAATGTATCTTTCCAAGACATTGGGTATGGTTATGAGAAAGGTGATTGGTATTTTGTTTGTGAGCTCAGATGATGAACAAAAGTATAGACTTGTACAGCATGCACAATTTTGAAATATAATGAAAATTGTAGCAATATAAGTAATATAGACATGCACTGTGATAGCACTCCATAAGTGTCAGTAATAGGGATGTGCAGAGATTCCTGGGATCTGTAAAAGCTTGTGTATTTTATTCTGAGCATTCTATGGAGGTCTTACTGTATACACATCCTACATGGATTTGGCTAAGGTCTTCAAGACAATTACACAAAAATTTATTGTTGCAAGCTAAGCATACTAAATCCAAATTGCCCCATCAATATGTGGGAAGTAGTGGTAAATTAATAGAATGCTGCAATGTAGTAAATTCTCTAGGGTTCTAACAGGGAATGAGCAATGTCCTGTACTATTAGAGATACTATTTTTCAGAAATTAAGCTAGAAAATAACTTTATATCACTAACTAAGGCGATAACTGCAAACTTCCTAATATAGAACAGAACCAAATATAGCACTACCCTTTGTAAATGTGGAGCAGCTTCATGAAGGGTTAAATAAAATATTTATACCTGGTGTCACAAAATACATTTATATTTGAGACCTATGAAATGAAGCACAGTAAAATTGGAAAGGAAAATATCAACTTTGTAATACAGAAGGTCAATCACTAAGACCAGACTGCCATGTTGGAGACATCCGGACAACATCCCAGGCTGCGTTTTACACGAACTTCAGAATGAACTGGCTCCCCACTTAAGCACCATGTTCAATAATAGCCTCGCATCAGCTTTGTGCCCACTGAATGGCGCACAGCAACAGTTATCCCACTCCACAAAGGGGGAGCCACCACTGATCCTGGGAACTATAGACCTATTAGCCTGACGAGCCTGGTCTGCAAAGCCATGGAATGTATCATCATGGAACTCATAAACAAAGACATTGGTACCCTCCAAACTCTGGATCCCACCCAGTTCGGGTTTGTGAAAGGCAGATCATGCCTCCTGAACCTGACTGACTTCTTTGAGGCAGTCACCAAAGCCGTAGATGAGGGTAAGGTGGTTCACACAGCCTATCTTGACCTCGCCAAGGCTTTCGACACCATCCCCCATTCTGGAATTATAGCTAAACTCAATAAACTAGGCATAAATCTCTACGTCACAAGATGGGTTGCCAACTGGCTCACTGACAGAACCCACACTGTAAAAGTTGCAGACTCCAAATCTGACCTCAAACCAGTGACAAGAGGAGTACCACAGGGTTCCGTCCTGGGACTGCTCCTGTTTGGTATCTACTTCTCTGAAGTACAGGCTAACACAGAAGGCCTCTGGCTGACGAAGTTCACAGATGACTACAAACTAGGAGCCATAGTCAAGTCCCCAAATGATGTGAACATCCTACAGAAGGGCCTCTCTGAGACAGATGCCTGGTGTCAGAGCCATGGCCTCAAGCTCAATGCCTAAAAGTGCAGTGTCATCCCCTTTGGTAAAAACTCTGTACCCATGAACTACCACATAGGCAGCAATCTACTTAACACCAAATGTGTGATAAGAGACCTTGGGACCCAGGTGGACAGTAGACTCTCCTTTGATAGTCACATCGCCACAGTAGTCAGGAAGTCCTTCTATGTGGCACACCTCATCATAAAAGTGTTCTCATCCAGGAAAAAAGAGGTCATCGTTACCCTCTACTCATCACTCATTAGACCCATTATAGAGTACAACGACCCTTTTGGAATGTACCTCACAAGACATCTGCAGCAGCTGGAAAGGCCACAGAAGTACCTCACAAAGAGGATTACTGGACTCAAACAAATGCCCTACACTGACCGCCTCAAAAAACTCCAACTTTACTCCGTAGCATATCGCCAACTCAGAGGTGATCTCTGCCTAACATATAAAGCTATGTCAAACCCATAGCTGTTGGACATGCTACACCTAAAGAAATCCCAATCCCTCCGAGCTACATGCTCTAGGGACCTAAACCTTCTCACCACAATAAACAGGAAATGCTGGAGGGATAGATTCCTATCACAGAGATTTCCCATACTCTGTAGAGACTACCCATCTATGTCAAGCAAAGTTCTTCATTAGCACTCTTCAAGAAAAATCTTGATGAGTGGATGGGAAATAGGAAATACACCCCGAGGATCACTTCTGTGTCTCTGCTCGACAGTGGCACAGGAAAATAACTTTCTTGGGTGGCGTAAGCCAGGGAACCTTGTTGGCTAGGCTTACGTTGGCCCTTGGGCTGATAGCCTAGTACCTACCTATGAACCTATGAAGAACAACAGTTGGTAATAAAGTCAGCTTTGATCAGAATTTGGCCAGAGTAACCTAAAAAGTTTATGAAACTGTGTACATGATACTTGAGTCATGTCTAACCCAAACTATAAAGTTACTGTTTTCCTATAAATTTTATAATCCAACCTATCATTAAATACCTTCTGCAGCTTCAGAACTAGGTTAGAAAATGTACAAATATTCCTAACTCCCTGTCGGTAAAACAAACTCCCTGACAGTAAGGGTGAAGTAGTGATGTGCCTAAACACAACAGATGTCCTAAGAACCTTAAGACATGTCAACCCAAGAAAAGCAGCTGGCCCTGATAACATTATGAGCAGGGTACTAAAAGACTATGAGTCAGAATTGGCATCAGTGCCCAGGGACATTTTCAACATTTTGCTACAACTAGCCACTGTACCGAGGTGCTTTAAGAATATGGCCATGAGTCCATTATCCAAAAAAACACAGCCAGCAAGTCTAAACAACTACTGACCAGTTGCTCTGACTTCACCAGAGATGAAGTGTTTCAAAAGGTTGATTAAAAATAACATAACCACAAGCATAACTGCAACTTTGGACACACTACAGTTTGCATATAGGCTGAACTACTGCACAGTAGATGCTATCTCTCTATCACTTCATGAAACCTTGACCCACTTGGAAGGTAAGAACTGCTATGACAAAATGCTATTTATTGACTCCAGTTCTGCTTTCAGCACTATCATCCCTCAGAATCCAGTAAAAAAAAAACTAGTACAGCTGGGCACCAACACCCTGTTATGCACTTGGATCCTAAGTTTCCTCTGCGACAAGCCTCAAACATTTTGTGTGGGTGACAACAGTTCTGGAAGTATACCTCTGAACACAGGGGTACTCAGGGATGTGTCTTGAATGCTTTATTATTCACCTTGCTGACACATGACTACGTGGCCAGACAGGACTCCAATAGAGTCATCAAATTCGCAGATGACACCAGGGTCATAGGTCTGCTCAGGAATGGAGAGGAAACAGCCTAGAGAAGAGAGGTACAGCATCTGATAGACTGGTGTGATAGTAACAACTTAGCATTGAATGTGAGCAAAACCAAAGAACTGATTGTGGATATCAGAAGGTCGCAGGAAGCACATACACACACCTCTCTAGAAATAAAAGTGGTGTTAGTGGAGAGGGTCAAAATCACAAAATTTTTGGGAATACACATCTCAGAGGATATTTGCTGATCAGTGCACACCAATTTCACTGTCAAAAAAAGTAGACCAGTGGTTGCACTTCTTAAGAAAACTGAGAAAACAAACTTGTCACAGCTCATCCTCCAAGCATTCTACAGAGGCAACATAGAGAGTGTCCTAACCAACAACATCAACGTCTGGATTAGGAATTGTAATGTCTCCAATCATAGGGCTCTCAGGCGAGTAGTAAGGGCTGCAAAGAAAATAACTGGTTCTTCATTTACATCCATGGAAGACTTGCACAAGACTCGCTGCATAGGAAGAACCAGAAAGATAATTAATGACCTTCTCCATCCTGCAAATGGCATGTTCTCCCTCCTATCCTCGGGTAGAAGATACAGAAGCAGGCACCACAAGTCTTTCAGGCTGAACAACAGTTCTTTTCCCTTATCCATTAGACTGCTGAACTCTGTCAACAGGCGAACCAGAAGAAAGTCACCTCCTTCATCTCCTCCCCCAATCACCTAGGCATGTATATCTCTGACTGATCAGGAATAGTGCACATTAAAGGCTCATCACATTCTACAAATTTTACTAATTTTACTCAGTTCATATAAGTGTAATACAGATAGTCACTGTCCATATTTGAATGTGCAATTCTGTCTGTTCTTCACCTGTACCCTTATATGAGAAATTTAAAAAAGTGCAATATACACTTTGCAATATATATATGTTGTTCTATCTATATGTTATGTTTTTGTGATGTCAGTTACTTTTTTTATAATATTTATGTGTATGTACATCCTTACACTGGGAATGAAGCAACACAATTTCATTCAGCTACACTGTGGTATAGATTTGAATGACAATAAAGTTTACTTCGACTTTGACTAACTAAAACATGTATTTTCTAGTTAACACAGCCTACTCAGAAAGAATAGAGGATTTTTAATTTCCATAGCATGTACATTCCTGAGGGGTGATCTATTCTCTGCCTTTAAGGCATTGCACAGCATGGCCCTGTTTGAAAGTCTGTGTGTGGAATGCATTACACACATAAGAGATGGCTGTCACTTAATAAACATCAGTGATAAGAGTACAAAATGAAGGCAAATGAGATGTACTGCATAAAGAATGACCATTTTATGGAAAAAAAACTTTCTACTAGCACTAAAGAAACCTGCTTCTTGCTATGTTTCACTAATTTTCTAAAGCACATTTCTCACACACATGGATAATAAGAAATGCACACAAAATTGCAATCAAGTTTCTTGTAGAATAGAAGGCTGTAAACTTTATGAAGCACTACTTCTGTATGTTAAAAATGGATATCACAAAAAGACTGTGTACTAACGTATTTCCTTATTAACCAGTTTACCTAAAAAGCAGTTAAGTTTTCAAGGCCCATATCTCTTTACAGGTTGATACAAGAATGACTAGTTTTGTTAAGAGACTTAGTGTGACAAACTACACATTAGGGGTTCTACTGCATATTTTTCAGCTGAAATTTAAAATCTTGAATTGTGTTATGAATAGCAAAACAGCACTAGTGTTAATGTGAAACTCACTGTAAGACTGCATGAAATACTGAATGAAAAGCACACATATACCCACACATTTTGTACTTCCTATAACATGTTTGCTATATTAGTATTATGTAAAAGATTGCACTCTGCCTGAAAATGAAATAGAATTCTGTGACACAGTCCCCAGCTCCTTGGCACAGGGGGATAAAGCCATGACTGTCCCAGATGCAATTAGTGGCACAGAAGCTGGATTGACAGGGTTGGAAAATATGAGAGTGAATGGTCAATGCTATCTTATTCATCCGGGGTGGGGGGGGGGTCTGTATTACTACAATAATAGTATGAGGATCCAAGGAAACTGTGCTACAAGAAGTGTGGTTAGGAGGTTGTACATTTGTAGCAGAGTGTCAGCACCTCCCAAAGACAGCCATAGTGGTGGTCATAATGCTGCTGTGTGTGTGTGTGTGGGGGGGGGGGTGCTCCCTGGCAGCATTTTGCTACTGCACCAGAGTCCACAAACTTGTCACTGATCTAAAATGTAGGTCACATAGAGCATGGAGGAGATTAATCTAGGTGCAAGGCACCTGGTAAACGAAGAGAAGAAGTGGTGGTATCTGATGGCCAGCTGCAGGAAGCTAAATAAAGTAAAATCTGTGTAACAAGGACTAAACATTTTGATCACAAGTCTAAGATCCATTCTAGCTCTTTATACTCTTGTTGTTAGCACAATACAGGAGTAAATATCAATATAACAGACACAGACAACATCACAAATTAAACGTCCCTACTTTTCACTTTAAAATTGACTCCACTAATACAGTAAAGACTCTACTGGATAAAAGAAAAAAAAATTTTACCATATGATACTCGTCACCTTTACTTCCTTAGAATACCTGACCTTGTAAAAGCCATCATCGAAACCCACATTTTCAAACTTTTGTTCATCACTGGTATACTTTAATTTTATAAAATTAGCTCCTAAATTCATAGCCAGGTTTTCTAGTATTTTGCAATGTTTTCTTTCAGAAATTTGACATGGTTTAGTTAAGAGTTGCATAAGGCCAGTACAGTTTGGTTGAAATGCAGAACTTAACAGTCTTGTAAAGTCTATTCAAACTGAGGGAGTTTATTAGATTAGTAAAATGTGATTATTATTGTTATTATTATTATTATTATTAATGTGTTGTTTATGTGACTATGTATCTGAAGTTATTGATTAATTATACATGAGACATGTGGGAGTTAGCTCCGCAAAATTGTTAGCAATAATAGCATGTGAGAGTATTTTATATTTGTTGGGATATAGTTACACTTGCTTGTTTACAACTGGCATTATTAATATCTCTCATTAGAAATGTATTAGACTTCTAGATTTGTGCTGGGTGAAGGAGTAATCTACAAATTCTGCTGATGTCAGGCATTTGCAGAGTTTGATGCAGTTCTGCATTATTTTCTAAGTTCTGAAGAGGTTTCATGGAAATTAGCAGTAGCTGATCTATTCCATTTTTTTAGCATTTATTAGTTTTTCTCATCAGAGTCTAAATGTCAGGTATAAGCCAAGGACAGGTCTGCCCTTTAAGGTGTTTTAAGGAACAGGGAAATAAATTCTCTTTGATAATCAGTAGTTGCTCAATAAAAATACTGATAGGTAAGGGTAAATTGCTTTATATAGTAGATGATAAATTTATATTTAATACATCCTGTGGTTTATCCGGAGAAGATTCTCGAGTACATCTTCCGAGCATTGGTCTTATAGGGGCTTTAAATGTTTTGAAGGACAAAAGTGACATGACACACAAGGGTCACTCAAGCAATTAGGGAGAATAAAAACTTTCAGACACCCCAGGACAATGCTGTTTTATTTAACTTAAACTGGGGAGTTATTTACAAAGGTAGGATCTTATCTTGTTGGATTTTTCATAAGTTGTTGACGTTGATTTTAATTAATATGTCTGTTTGATCAGGAGCTCTCTGGGCCAAAGCATTCATATTATGAAAGATCTGGGTACACAGGTTGACAGCAACCTTAACTTCAATCACCATATGAAGGGCATTTGTATTGCTCATCTCTTAAGTAAGGACATTGCATCCAGAAAACAAGACGTTGTAACCCTCCTGTACTCTTCCCTCATCAGACCAATAATGGAGTACAGTGCTCCCTTTGGTATGTTACTTTCCAAACATCTGCAGCAATTGGAGATAAAACAAAGGTTCCTTACAAAGAAAATTCAGGGTTGTCAAGATCTGTCTTATGTGGACAGAATTAAATTATTGCCACTTTACTCTATGTTATACAGACTGCTCAGAGATGACCTGTGCCTTGCATACAGAGTAGTCTCTGATCCAGCTTAATGGAAATGATACACATTCACAATTCAAATGGCACATGGGTCACTCACTCAAAGGACCTTAACCTGGTATGTGATATCTCAATGAACTTCCAGGAAAGACAGATTTGTCTCACAGAGGTTGCCCTGCTTTTGGAACAAGCTTCAATTCATGTTAAGCAAAGCCCCTTGTTGGCCCTATTTAAGTGTAATTTGGACAATTGGCTGGGTAACTGGAAATTTACCCAGGGGGTCCACACATGTCCCTCTTGGACAGGTGCAATAGGTGCTGATTTTAGTGTTTGCTTGAACCAGACACCCTTCTAAATACAGGTTGACCTTGTTTAGACTTGTAAAGGCCCTGAAGCCATTAGCCTAGTAACCTCCTAGGATCCTATGATCCTATAATTAAGGTCTCCTAATATAAATGTGCTGCTTGGAAATATGGTACAGTATGTGTCTATTCAAAAAGAGAATTGGTGATAGGAAGAAAAGTATATAATATGCCTAGGTAAAAGGTATGTGCTTAACTATCAGCAGGAGTTTTAAACCAGTTGTGGCATTGTCCTTTAGTTTGTTCAATTTATATAGCAACTATATGCAGAGAACTTTTGATTAGTAGCAGTATCACACCTGCAAATCTAGGCCATGATCTACTGTCTATATAGTGGAATTGTATTTGACTAATAAAAGCTGATAGGCAGAAGTTTTCTAAGGTTGCCACCCGTCCCGTTGTCAGTGAGACACTCACGGGATGAGCTGCCTCATCCTGTTGCCTGCTGTGCAAAGTAGTGGGACTTGAAAAGTCCCACGTTTCAATTGCACTGAATTGCCATGGAAGAGCTGCAATTACTTCCGGCTTTCCCATGGCAATTAAGTAACGTCACCAACCCAGACCTGCAGGCAAAGCTGCTGCCTGTTAGGTCCAGGTGCTTTAATTCATGCAGCAATTGGCTGCAATTTATGAAAGGGGTTGGATTGGGGCAGGAAGAGCCCTGCAAAGATCTTGGCTGTAGGAGCGCTTTGTTTTAAGCACTTCTGTAACTGCTAAAAAAAATGACCGAGATTTTTTTTCTAATGAGCTAGCAATCCATCCGTTCATCCAGCCAGCCAGACAACCTTCTATCCAGCCAGCCAGCCAGCCATCCATTCATCCAGCCAGTCAGCCATCCATTCATCCAACCAGCCAGCCAGCCATCCATTCATCAAACCAGCCAGCCAGCCATCCATTCATCCAATCAGCCAGCCAGCCATCCATTCATCCAGCCAGCCAGCCATCCATTCAATCCAACCAACAAGCCATCCATTCATCCAGCCAGCCAGCAATACATTCATTCATCCAGCCAGCCAGCCATCCATCCATTCATGCAGCCAGCCCTCCATCCATTCATGCAGCTGGCCATCCATTCATGCAGCCAGCCATCCAGCCAGCCATTCATTCAGCCATCCAGCCATTCATGCAGCCAGCCATCCATCCAGCCAGGCATCCATTCATGCAGCCATCCATCCATCCATCAAGCCATCCATCCAGTCATTCATCATCCAGCTGCTACTCCCACCAACCAGCTAGCCACTCCAGCAGCCAGCCAGCCAGTCAGCTAGCTACACCAGTGGCCAGCCAGCTAGCCACTCCAGCAGCCGGCCAACCAGCCACTCCAACAGCCAGCTAGCCAGTTAGCTACCCACTCCAGCAGCTATCCATTGTACCCATAAGAGCATCTCCTTCACTGCTCCTGTGGTGACATCATGGTAGAGGGTGCTGCCAGTGTCATATTGACTACAGCCACATGTCCCACTTTGGCCCGCTTAAAAGGTGGCAACCCTAAAGTTTTCTTTTTATTAGGATTCAGTGATGGCAGGAATGTCACTTATCTGCACACTCAGCTAAGACTTTAAATGTTTTTAAACAATTTTTCTTGAATATATTGCCATGACAACTGGTTATTTAGTACATAAACCATCAAAACAACATGTAGAATTTAGTCCAGTAGTCAGTGTCCATCATTCAATTTCACATACAAAGATGAGACAATATAACTGTGACAAATACAAATTTGCTCATTAAAGAAGTGTCTGTTAATAGTAACAAAGATTTTGTAGATGATAGCATTCCAAATACTCAGGTAACATTATCAATAAATGTTTTAACAAACCATTCTAGGGCTCGGCCATGTTGCAGCACAGATGTCTGAGTGCCGTTGCTCTATTGCTATGCAACCTATCACACAAGGCAGATAGTATTCTATTCTTGTATGGAATAATCCATTACAATTGCTATCAGGAAGCTTTCTCATCCTCCTTAATATGTTAATACTTACTTGTGCCATCTGATTGGGAATGAGTATAATACCTCAGTAAACTCTTGCAAGGGGGTAAACATAGCCACATGTCGAACCACTCTTCCTTATTGACACCCCCTAGTAGCTAACCCTTTAAAGTTGTTCACTTGTTGATGCTAATTTTTAAATAGTTGAATCCCTATTATGCTTGGAAGGGCCTTAATGATATCAGCAGGAAAGTGGGCAGGTATTGTTGGGCTTTGATTTATGAATATACCACCAGAGCACACAAGTTTCAGTAAAAACGTATATAACTTTGTGAAAACTTATTTGAAAAATTCTGGAATGTTTGAGTAAGACTGGATAAGGATAATCTGCATACAAAATTCTTCTGTAGGAGCCTTTCTGATAGAGTTTGTGGTATGTTTGG
>NC_056728.1:1653575634-1653725782 GCF_019279795.1 Protopterus annectens
AGTTTAGAGTGTCCAATCTACCTACAACATATGTCTGGTATGTGGGAGGAAACAGGAGCACCCAGAGGAAACCCATGCGACCACAGAGAGGACATGCAGACTCTGCACAGAAGGCACCCCAGCCGGGGATCAAACCAGAGAGCCTCTTGCTGTGAGGTGGCAACACTAACCGCTGCAACACTGCGGCCACCCCCTTACCTTACCTTTATAAATAATGGCATCATATTTGCAAACCTTTTCTTTAAAATTGTTAATTCCTGCTATCTTTTGCATGTATGTATGACTTCCTAATGTACTGCACATTTGTGTGACATCTGTATGTTGACACTTATACAATACATTCGTATCAGTGTTATTTGTGCAATTTTTTCCCCCTTTATGGACTCAGAGATGCCTGTGCCTACTACTGCTTATCCAAGTAAGCTTGTGGGCTCAACATTTTCAGTGAGTTCAAAGTAATATTTAAAATATTCTGTGACTTTTGTTTTTGCTCTATCTGCCTTTGGGTAAGACTGAAGTTTGTCTTCCACCCTGCTGATACATGCGTTTATTTTTTCTTCTTAATAAAGTAGGGAACAGGGCAACTGAAGCTTTTATTTTTAATAGTTACAACTGGTTGGATTGGTTATTGTGGGTAATGCTGGATTTACTTCTTCAATCAGCATGCGTGCTTTTGCAAGTCAATTAGTTTTCATTGTGTCATTAAGAAAGAATATCCCCAAAAGATCCGTCAAGTTACTTGGAAAATAATTGTGTGCTTTTCTATTATTCCTCAGTCTGTCAAAAAGTACAAAGACAACAACCTCTATTCATCCATGTACCTTGGCACTAGTACTGCCTTGCTTGAATTTTGAAGTGTGAAATTGCAGCTAATTACTAAATAGCAGCATGCAATCTGCAAAAAAAGGGAAAGGGGAGGCAAAACAATATTTGAAAAGAAAATAATTTATTCCTATCAATGCTCACTGTTTTCAGATTTAAATACATTTTAAGACTTACAATATCATAAGAATAATCATATAACTCAGCCATCACATAAGTATTATGTAAATGAGGTAATAATTTCCATTTTTGCAAATGATGTAAAATTAATTGCATACCTCTTTTCAAAACACAGTTTCTGGCTGCTGCTGTGTTTGACTTTGCAATTCCCAACCTTGACACTCTAATTATAAATACCTATTGTTCTGAGCATGAAAAAAATGACTGCTGTGGCACACTAAAGTTCCCTTTCTGACAGTACCAACTATAATATCCTCAGCACACTTGGCTGTCAGTAGGCTAAATTTAGCCTCAGAAGAAGACTGCCATTAACTTCTATCCCTATTAGAAACACTATCCAACCACAATCGCTACTGCATTTGTATGATCTTTTGTACTCAGGCTGGTGTATGTTTTTTCAGCTAGGAGGGATGTTCGTTATTTAAGCTGTCATTTACAAACTCACTCCAAAAGTAGTTTTGCTTCCCGGAAATCTTTTTATTCTCACTTGTTCATTATCTGACTTGTCTAGTTTGATGTTAGCTGTGCTCTCATTCCAGTTCTGCAAACACTGTGTCTGCATGCTCACTTACAACTTAAAAACCTGTCACTGCACTATCAAAGCAAAAGCTATTTTTCAGGTCAGCAAGACTTGCATTATTGCACTTGCTAGGCAAGTTTCAGCCTTTAACTTTCTAAAAATTTTTTTGCTTGTAGTTCCTTGCTAAGAAGTCTATTAATGCTCCCCTGTCACTTTGCCAGCTTCTCTGCCCTCATTTTATCACTGAATATCCTGTACTGTCTAATATGGAAGCAAAGTATCACTTATTTGTGTTGTTTAGCAAAGCAGTCTGGAGGCAGAAATTCTGAGACAGAACTATTTACACTGAAATACATGTCTATAAGCAAAACTAATTTTATAGCTCTTTACTTCTAAGACATCATCAAAACATTATTTTCGAAACAAGGGATGCATTCCTTTTCTTTCAATTAGCTTATGTAGTTAAATTGACAGTTAATACATTTTTAAAGCATGTCTGCAGTTTATCCTGTCACTGCTGCATTCTTAAGCCTTCATAATACCCGTGACTCTGTAAAACTTGACTCCAGAAAGATCAGTTAAATGTTTCTCTGATCCCATGTAATGTATTGAGTCCCAAATCAGAAATGTGACAGTTTAAACTTTTTTATAATGAAGTATAATGTAGAAAAAAGGCATTTATTATGCTCCAAACTGAAATGAAATCCCTATTTTCTTTGCTGTTATTAGTGAAAATGTTTAAAGACTGTAAAATAAACACTGTAATTGTTAACTTTGACTTTCTAGTTTGGCACCATATCTCTTTTTTTTTTCTTGTTCCTGACCCATTACTCAATTTCATTACTGTCCTTCCTCTATACCCTTTCCATTTCTAAAATGCAGGGTCTGTTCTAGGTCACTTATAGAGAGTATGTTTGCTTTTTTTTTCATGTTTTCTATACATTGAAGGCAAGACAGCATTATTTTCTAATTTTGGTAAAATGCCATAAAAAAGTAGGCTAGATTAAGAGTACACTGAACAAATTGCATGTAAATAACCATCTCTATCCCCTTACACATAGCTTTTGCATAAATATCTGTGTGTATATGTATATATATATATATATATATATATATATATATATATATATATATATATATATATATATGGGGCCCCTTCAGAATTTCGAATCTTAAAACTTCGAAAGCCATATGATCGAAGACCATATGTTCGAAGTTTTAAAACTTTGAAATTCTGAACGGGGATCTGCATACAGTGCGGACTGGTAGATTTCCTTTGTCCTCACTGTAGTGCAATCTCGGAGTTGGTATATTTAAGTTGCAGGGGGTGTGGGCGGTGCAGGGGGGCTTGCTCCCCTGCTATACACAGTTTATTTTTTGTTGTTTATGTTTTGCAGGTCTACAGCATATTTTCGAACATTCAACTGTTCGATCATATGATCTCGGCCATATGTAATTCGAACATTTGAATGTTTGAGCATGTGAAGTAGACCCATACATATATATATATATATATATATATATATATATATATATATATAAAATATATCTGTATGTGTGTGTGTATATATATATATATATATATATATATATATATATATACACACACACACACACACACACACACACACACACACACACACACGAGTCCCTGATGAAAGATCAAATGGTCAAAAGAGTGAACATTAGAACATTAAGCCTGGATAATCAAAAACCCAGAAGCTCGTACAACATGCATCTTCAATGTGTGGATTTGTACTACAGCTGGACAGTGGGGATCAGAATTGTGCTCCCTTCTTATTGTTTTGTAATCACAGAGTTATATAATTAGTAGGGAGTGCAGGGGGTTTGTTCCCCCTGCAAAATAGCAAATTTTGTTTTTGTTGCATTCCATTCAGGCTTCTGGGTTTTCAGATATCTGCCCTTGATATTCTAACATTTGATCTTTTGAGGATTCAGTCTTTCATCTAGTTGTTAAAAATTGCTGGAGGAAGTTGACTAAGACAACAAATTTTTGAAGTAGTATGTGGAAAGGTCTTTCGTACAACTAGAAGTATTCTGCAGTAGACTGTGAATGAAGGCATGTAAGGAAAGGTTTTGTACATTTCAGCTTGTTGTGAATATCTAGACCTTTAACTGCTCTGTGTATACCTTGATTTCTTCATCAAGAAACTGATAATGATTGAAAAAAATCGAAGTTATTACTAATAATTTAAGAAGTACTAATATGTGATTTGGTATACTATATTATTTCAGCATGCAAATCTGAATGATGGACATTTTGCTGGTCTTCTTTCTCTAACTTGTCTTTTTATCTTATTTCTAAACATGGCTATGTAATGCTTTAGAAAGAAATATATTTTCATCAGTGCTGTATTTAAAATCAATAAGATGTCTATAATGAATCTTATGTAATGTGATTCAATCAACTTAGTTATGCTAAATATGGAGCAGTAAAGTCTGAGTGCCTAAAACATCAGTCTTGGGCACTCTCTTGTAACTTTATGCTTCTTTTTTCTTACATTACAGTTCTTGTTATGTTGGATTATGCAATATTGCTTATTAGGATATTTTGTTGTTATGTTTGCTGGGGTGGGAAGCTTCCAACATGACTCGTTGAGTTACAATAAGGCAAAGAACCAACTTGTTGAACACAGTTGATTGGGAAATCAGCATAAAACAAAACTAACTTTGTATGAGGGTGCTGTTTCTTTTCAGGGGCACACCATCATATGCATGCCTCCATTGTCACACAGACATGAAGAAGGGACAAATCTCCCAAAAAAAGGAACCTGATGTACACATAACAAATACACTGACAATGCTTTATTATGGAAAACACTCACCACCTATGTAGGGAAGACTGACAAGATTCTTGGAAATAGAATGAGACAACACATATACATCATTAGGACAGGGTCACTCAACAATGCACTTGCCAAGGATGTGCTAGCATCAGGAAATGACCATACATTTAAATTTATGGTCATAAATAGTATTTGACCCAATATTCAGGGAAGTAATATTAGGAATCACACAGAGGGCAGGGAAGTAAAATGGATTTTAAGACTTAGGACGGATAGAGGTAGAGGCCTCAGTGAGAGAGGCTCATTAAAACCCATTTTGAAATTAAGGAGGTTACATATTAGATAGATATTTTGAAATCAAGGCGGTTACACATTAGATAAATACTATAGTGCTGTCCATACTCCCCCATATATAGCACCCTCATGTGCTTATTAATGCATTTATAAATGTCTCAAGTTTTATACATTTTAATACAAGTTGTTATTCATTTTAATATAAGCTGTCATTTGCTTCATAATTCATGATTGTTTTAAAAGGGTGGTATGTTCAGTCAGTGGCATTCAACCAATATAGCTAGAATAATTGGATATTGTTTTAATTGTCTTAATTGTGCAATGAATTTGATTGGCTGTTGAAGGATATATGAATGTAGTGCTACATGATGCTGGTTTGTTTGTTTATGGTCTGAAGAAGATTTAAGTGAAGGTGCTTACCAGTGTGCACAATAACTATTTTTGGTCTGCTAATAATAACCGGTTTATCAGTTATTTATGTGCTCTGCATGGTTGTCTCCACTGCTTGGATATTTGTGGGATTATATATTATCGTATTTTGTTGCAGTGAGACTTTTAGCTTAAGGACCAGTTTTTGGTTTTACAATTAATCATCTATGCTGCATGAGCATTTCACACAGTTATTATGCACACATATCAGGACAATAATGCACAATTTAAACTTACATATTAGGTGCCAGCTAACTGAGAATAGCAAAGTAAATATTTATGCAGGTGATGGTGTTGTGAATGACCCCCCCCCCAATCTATCAAGCAGTCTCTGTGGCCCAAAGGACTAAAGCAGGTAGCTTGTATGGTGGTGTTCAGGGTTCTAATCCACAGATATCCAGATATTTGGCATGTTAGGGAGTAATAAGTATTGTTTTACAGACTGGGATTCTGTGTGTGCTATACTAGTATTAACCTGTTTCACATATCAATTACACATTTGTGTCTACGCCTCATATCCAATACCTATTTAAGAAGTCTTAGGTAATACTAAATTAGTCAGTATCAGAACTGTAAAGGTAGGGACTTGAAACCCTATATCAGCATGCATATGCTGAAAATAGATCTAAGTGCCACCTGCAACATGAAGTACTATGACAATATAATAACAGTTATGAATGAAAAATTGTGCTGTGATGTAAATTATAGAGATTTGACAGGGTCATACACATATCACTGATCAATAAATTAGAATAACTAGGTAATTATGTACCCTTGATGAGATGGATAGCTACGTGGCATACATATAAGAAATGGCAAGTATCATACAGCAAGTGAAATAATTGGTTACAGACTGGGTGTCCCATAGGGCTCTTTCCTAGGCACAAACATGTTCAGATTTTTCTGTAGACCTACCCATTTCATCTATGTTGTTCTACAGTCTTTATACATATGACTTGGAATTTTGTGTACTGATTACATGTGTTACATATGGGGCATGTCTGCTAAATAACTTGACTGAATTGACCATTTAGTCATAGGAGTATAATATGCTGATAAATACATCACAAATCAAGCATATGAGATTGGGAAGACATAAATAGAAAGGTGAATATTACATACAGCACACAGTGACTGAAACTGTAGACTCATGTATAGACCGGAGTATATAGGTAGATCAAGCTTTGAGTTTCCCTAATCATATCATAATCCCAGCCTGGAGTTCAGCTAGCCTGTGGACTGGAGACAGTTTATGGAACATTAAGTCTCTGATGTAAGTAATGCACCGCCCATTTGCGCACTGCTTAGCAGTACACAAACAAGCCAAATATGCCACTGCGCATGCCCATACACTTAGTTAAGCAAAGTTCAAATATGTTGCTCCTTGCGCACTTTTGTTTAAAAAGTTACATATATATATATATATATATATATATATATATATATATATATTTCTCTCTCTCTCTCTCTATATATATATATATATATATATATATATATATATATATAATATTTATATACCTATATAAGTTCTATATTATATGTTCGAAGTTTGAAAACTTCGAATGTTGTTTGAAGTTTCAAACATTGAACATAAAAAAAAAAAAAAAAGGAACTTACCTGACTAGTGTAGGCAGGAGGACAAACTATACTGTGGTAAAGGGAAGATTTCCCTTACTGCACTGTAATGCAGTCTCGCAGTTGGTATATTTAAAGAGTGGGGGGGTGGGGGTGCAGGGGGACTTGACCCTCCTGCCTACAGCCATCAGTTTTGCGTTTTTTTTTTTTTTTGTTTTTTTTACATATGTTCGAAGTTTTATAACTTCAAACATTTAAATTCAATATTTTAATGTTCGAAGTTATAAAACTTTGAACATATGATATAGACCCACATATATATATATATATATATATATATATATATATGTGTGCATGTCTGTATTGCCTTAAATACCCAGATCATGGAGAGTAAAGCTGTACTACAACACTTATAATGCTGGACAATGGACCAAAAGGAAGGGGTCAACATTACAAATATGTGGAAGTAAGTAGAATAATGTGCTGCAATTGGATGACTATTGGGATATCTGAAGTTCAGGGTTCGGGCAGTCTTCACTCACATCATGTGTAAATGATGCTACATTTGACAGCAAACCACAATTGCATGTGAAACACACATAAGTATGAGTCAAACCTGTGTACTTGCTGCAAACATCTGGACAGTGGTGAGACATACCATGTCTCACTATTACAGAAACCTTAAAAATGTATGGCATCTTATATGAATATGTACATATATTGTCAAGCCATATTTATTTATTTATTTATCTAGTTATTTATTTGTTGCATTTTACATTTGTTTACTGGGAAAGTCTGACTGGCCATTGATCCCGTTTTCAGTGGAGGCCTGGGGAGAAAAGCTCCACAAAGATTAGTACAGCAAATAGAGTAAATACAATACACAAGTTAAAAAGTACAGTACAGAGTCAAAAACTTAATAAGGTTTAGCTTCAAGGACAAGAAAGGAGCAAAATGTATATATACTATAAGGAGCTCTAGGTGTTAGAATAACAATATAGTTGAAAGGACATTTTGTTTAGTCATTTGGTTACATACGTTTGCATGTATGGCTGCAACAACACCCACATTCCCTACAGCCCCCTGTGTCTGCTGGATTTCACCACACATACATCAACAGCTGAACATGCTGTGTAAAGTATTATGTTGTGTGCACAGTCATTGACAAGGCAAATTTAGTTTTTTTGCCACAGGTTTGCCTGTCAAAATGCAAACAGGCACATATGCCCAATACAGGTGCTGTTGTCACATGGCTAGGTTACAAAACAGTGTTCTGATTGTTAGTCTACTAGCTGCAGATGACAGTTGGATGCAATCGGACTCTTCAGGCCTCCCAGGCTGTTCAACACAGGGCTTGTTTATATTCTCAAGGATTACTTCACCTGCGGTCATTTACAAAACAGGCTTGAGCTGTGGCATGTGCATTAAATGCTGTGACCTGTAGTGTGTAACACTAGATAGGTAGAGGTTCTAATCTCACTCCAGCCCACCTACTGTGTGTGTGTATATCTCCCCAAAGACCAAGTGTGCATACTACACAGACTTCAAAGCTGGCATTGCTTTGCACTTTTCTGCTCATGCAGTTGAAACAGGCAGCTGTCAGCCTCCACAAGACCTGCTGATGTCATCTACCACAAGATTACCTAAAGCCATATTAATGTCAGATTTAAGCCATGTCATGTGTGATAATCACTGTGCTTTGTACTGTGTAAGACTAGATAGATAGAGATTCTAATCTCACTCCAGCCCACTTGCTGTGTTTGGGTGTGTATGTGCAACTTCCTAAAAACAAATATGAATCTCACGCTGACTTACAAACTACATGGTTTTGCACTGTTTTGGGCCTAGCAGGTGATGCAGGCTTTCAAACCCTTGTCCTCTACCAGGCCTGGTGATGTGATCTACCATAAGACTACCTAAAGCCATACTGATGCCAGATTTAAGCTGTGGTGTGTGCATTAAGTACTGTGATGTGTATTGTGTAAGACAAGTTAGGTAGGAGTTCTAATCTAATTGCAGCCTTCTTGGGGTGCAGCAGACATCATTAGGTTGGGTACTATCCTCAATGCAGCCAAGTTTATGTGTGTGGATGTAAGTCAGAGCATTTTACATCTGCCTATAGGATCATAGGCTCATTGGAATTTACTTGGCTAATGGCGTAAGTGCCCTAAAAAACTCTAGCCAAGTTGTTACCCTTATGCACATGATCGGCACCTACCACCCCTATCCAAGAGGGACACAGGTTGAACCGCTGTCATGAAATTATGGTCACCTATCCAATCATACAGATTGCATGTAAAGAGGGCCAATAAGGTACTCTGCTTGATGTGGGGCTCTGTTCCAAAGATGTGTTAAACAATGGTAAGCAATTTTCTCCCTCATGCAGGTTGTATTAAAGTCACATTGCAGGATATAGTCTATACAGCAAATAACCCATGTACCATTTGACTTTTGGATATGCAGCATTTCCAATACAGCAGGGTCAGAGATTGCCTCGTATGCAAACCAGAGATCACCTCTGAGAAGTCTGTATGGCACACACACTAATCTGACACTTATATCAGATGATCCCCATGGACAGATGCTGAAGATCTGAATTCCCCTTGTGAGGAACATATGTGGTCTCTCCAATTGCCACAGGTGCTTGGAAGGGTACATATTAAAAGGGCTGTTCACTCAATTATTAGTTTGCAGAGGGAAGAGGACATGAATGTTATAACTTCTACTTTTTCTGGAAACAATGCCCTCACTTATTACATGAGCATGATTGATTGCCCTTCTTACTGCTGTGGAGACATAGTGATCTAAGGTAAGTTAGCTGTCAACCTGAGTATGTATGTCAGGTGTTGCTATTGATGTGGTACTTAGTGTTTTACCTTTAAAACCATGAATTGCATTGGTTCGAGTGCTCATATGAGCTACTCAAAAACCACAAAACTGACAATGTCAACAAACCTACATGTTCGAAAAACAGCAAATCGAACAGCAGATTCGCTGTTTTTCTAACATGAAAGTCTAAGAAAAAAAAGTGTAAAGCAGGGGGGCAAGCCCCCCCCCTGCACCTCTATGTGTGGGGCTGTGCCCCCACACCCCCCACTTTATTATTCTAATTCTGAGATTGCACTACAGTGGTGAAAGGAACCATTTCCCAATCCACACTATAGTGCAATCCACCCCTGAATGTCGAATGTGCAATGAGCGAATCTCACTGTGCATCTGCTCATTGCACATTCAAACCTTTTTTCCAATTGGCATTTGCAAACCTTGGAAATTGCCTTTCAGAAATCTGCTGTTTGCCCTTCTGCAAATCATGGTTTTAAAGGTAAACCTACTTAGCAAGAACATCACTGTTATTGAAAACAAGATAATACATATATTTGCATTGCTTTTAAGGACATGACTTTGGCAACAATAATTTCTTCAAGTAAGACCCTTGTGTTGGATGTTGACATACTCTGGAGATTCTATGACTGCTCCCAGTTTCCAGGCATCAGCAAACCTTGTCAGTCACAGATATATACTTTGTGCTTGTACTTTGGAGAAATTGATTCCAAACAGTAGATGACCCATTACTAAACCCTGTGGAACACCACTGGTTACATCTCTGCTGTTGGAAGTGAATTTCCCTATTTTGACTATATGACATCTATCACTGAGGCAGTGAATGACCCCTCTAATGATATAAGGGTCGATACCTAGAGGGGGTGTTTATTAATGATGGCTGAGTGGGGGATAGTGTCAAATGCTTTGGCTAAGTCCAAGTAGGCTGTATGCACATATTTTCCTTCATCCAGGTCTTTGGCGACTGTCTCAAAGACATCCACCAGGTTTAACAGGCATGATCTCCCTTTGACAAATCCAAACTGTGTATGGTCAGTTGTGTGGAGATTACCTATATCTATGTTGATAAGGTCTGTGAAGATTTGCCCCATGGCCTTGCAGATAAGGCTAATCAGGATAATAAGTATATTGTTTCTGGGGTCAGTGGATGCACCACCTCTGTGCAAGGGGATAATGGTGGCTGTTTTCCAGTTAGCTAGGAAAAAGCCAGTGGTTACACTATGGTTGCCAAGAGTTCCCAATGGTGTTTATATTCCATGTTGGAGCCCATGTAGGACTCAGCCTGGGATGTTATCAGGTCCCATAGATGCTGTGCTTTTGTCCATAGAGAAGGCATTTTTGACCTGCTCTTTAGAGATACATGGTAGGGGACAGCTGGTAGGGATGTCATTGCGCATGTGGGGTGGGGACAGGGGAGTGATGGTTTCACATAACCTGTCAGCCAACAGGTTAGCTATGTTAACAGGCTCTGTATATGAGACATTATTATCTACAAGTATGGCACAAATGTGGTTGTTTCCTTTTTGGCTACAGTTGTAACTACAGAAGGCCTTGTGGTTGTCCTTTGTGGAGGAGGCTAATTTGGACCCAGACTTTGTTTTATAGGACTTCACAACAACACTTATTTGCTAGTTTAAGCTTAGAAGGGATTGTATCCAGTTTAGGGGGGGGGCTCCCTGCCTCCTACCCTTAGACAGCAATGTTTTCCTATTATTGGAAAGCCTGCTACTGGCAGTTGTCCATTAGGCAGGTTTGCTTCAACATGAGGAGCTTGTTGTGTTCATGTCAGGTACAGCTGAGTCAATGCAGTCATACAGGTGTTTGTATAAAGCACTGGTGTAGAGCTCAACATAGTTGCCAGTTGCATCTGAGGAAGGAGGTGCAGTGAAGCTATTTATAGCATGCCATAGGAGGTCATAATCTGGATTGTTGAATGTCTTTAGTGTATTTTCTGCAAGGGGGGTGTCAGGTATGATACCTGCTTTGAATGAGACTGATTTGTGGGCATATCTCACCAGAGAGGACCTCATAGTGGGTATGCTACAGTGGTCACCCATATTGATAAGCACCCAATCTAGAATGTTAGCTCCCCTTGTAGGGATGTCAACCAACTGGTCCAGGGCGGCATTGGAGATAATGAAGTTGGGTAACCTATGGACAAGTGAGTATGAGGATGAGTAATCTACCAAGTCGGTGGGTAGTAAAAGTCACCTCAAACCATGGAGTCCAGATGTATCTTGATAGGCTCATGCAGATCCAAATAAGCAGAGTGGGCATCCTGATTTATGAAGAGGCTCCTGTAGCTGGCAATAACTTGAATAGGTGCCCCCCAAACAGTCAATAGCACCGGAGGTGTATCCATGGAATCATACTCTTTAACCAGTGTGGGTGTGTATGTATCCTTAATGAATATTTATACACCACCACCATTAGTTTGCAAGCCTTCAGTCTGAGGTCTGCAAGTGTGGAAAGAGGTGTAGCCTGGTATGGCTGTGGTCCTCTCCACAGTTTGTACCAGGTTTGTGTGACTGCACAAAGGCCTGCATTTTCCAAAATAAGGGCAGCTTCCGGTAAGTGCAGTTTCCTGTTGACACCCCTAGCATTTATCAGCATAACCTTGAGGTTATTGTACGTGGGGTTTTACATTGGAGATTTTGTCCTTGAAACACCACCTAAAAAGGGCACTATGGGGGTGGCAATAGCCTTGGCCAGTAGAAAAAATCAATAACACCAAGTTCCTCCACTATACAGGATTTCCAATAAAGGCAGTCCCACTGGTACAATACATAATGGCAGAAAACAATAAAAAAACTGTTCAGTCCACGACTAAATAATAATGTAGTAGTTTATTAATTCTTAAAAACAACCAAATACATTAAGCACTTTCATTTCCTCTCTGGAAACTTCATCAGAATACATCATACTTGTTTGCGGACATTTTTATATATATATTAATTAACTGCAAATTCAATTAAGTAATCAAGTAATCAATTCAAAAGTCACTGTTGTTTTTTTTTTTTTTAAAAGATACAGTACAAGATGTTAAAATGCCATCAAATATATGTATAAAAACATATAAAATATAACATCATGAAAAACATTCCATAAAAGACACTTCAATGTATAAAAATCTCTCAGTATAAGTTCATAAGAACTTTAAATTTTTTTTTTTAAAAATCAAGGTGATGTTAAAATGTATGTATATGTAATACATATATATGTATATGTGTACATATAAACTGTTTTATTAAGTTCACGATCCATATAAAATATATATTATTAAATCTATTAAATTAATTAATATATGTATTAAAAACATAAATAATATGTGTATGTTAAAAAACAGCGAAATATATGATACCAGAATGCTATATTTGTACCTAAAGCTTTCTAAATGTAAAGTGCAAAGTGAATACAAAATGTTAATATATTTCAATTCATTTTGTATGACAAAAAATTACTAACTAACAATACTGTTCATATTCCCAAGTTTCTAGTATGTATTTTATACATTGATCGTTTTTCCTTTTGTTGTTATTTTTTACCTTATTGGCCCTTAGTCTTAATGCTGGTAACAGTGATACATAATCATTCATTCCAGCACTGGAATGAATGGTTATGTATCACTGTTACCAGCATTAAGACTAAGGGCCAATAAGGTAAAAAATAACAACAAAAGGAAAAACGATCAATGTATAAAATACATACTAGAAACTGATGTATGTATTACATATACATACATTTTAACATCACTTTATACATATATTTGATGGCATTTTAACATCTTGTACTGTATCTTTTTAAAAAAAACAACAGTGACCTTTGAATTGATTACTTGATTACTTAATTGAATTTGCAGTTAATATATATATATAAAAATGTCCACACACAAGTATGATGCATTCTGATGAAGTTTCCAGAGAGAAAATGAAAGCACTTAATGTATTTGGTTGTTTTTAAGAATTAATAAACTACTACATTATTATTTGTTCGTGGACCGAACAGTTTTTCATTGTTTTCTGACATTACGTATTGTACCAGTGGGACTGCCTTTATTGGAAATCCTGTATAGCGGAGGAACTTGGTGTTATTAGTTGTTGCTATTTCTCTGTTTTTCTATTTCCGTTTTAGTTTACCAGTAGCAAAAATCTCAGGTGTGACAGATGAAGACCATCTGTGGCAAAGCGTTGAGGTCTGTTGAGCATGTCATCCCAGGTGGGCAGATAGTGGATCCCCTTAGACTGACACCAGATGCTAAGCCTACAGCCTATTACTGAAGTCAATTATGCTCTGTTTGTATTGAGGCATCATCCTAGGTGAAAGTAAAATGCAGCTGACAGCCAAGGGCATACCTGCCTGAGACACACAGTGTGAGAGCTCAGTCATATCTGTCATCACACAGTCCAGACAGGTACATCTCAAGTCTTACACAACAACAGGAACTATGATGAAGTCATAACAGTGTACCCTGTTGTTGACAGATTTGACTATGTGTAATATGCCATATCCTGGCACCTTACAGGCAGCTGACTGTGACCTTTACCTTATCTAGCCTGTTGAGATGTTCATCAGTGTGACTCACATTGTAATCACCCGTCACTAATATGTTTGAATTTGTGTTTTGCATTAAGGGTTTGACCTGTGAGACAGTGGTGCATTAGCTATTATATGTACTGCTTCTGCCGAGGTAGTATTATATGTACTATGCTTGTGTTTCTGATTGTGAGGTGTCTGGTGTTTAGGTATGTTTCTAGTGTGGACCTCTGCATATGTAGGTATGCGTGATGTGAGTTTGGGTAGAGTAGGAGGTGAGTTGGGCATGTTGGCACCCTGGTCATATTTACTGACAGGTGTGTGAGAGAGCATGGATTCAGGGTTTTTAATGTAGATGCATCTCTCACACATTGTGTTTGTGTGGAGTAGGAGTAGAGGTTTGGTGACGCTGTCCACATATCTGCAGCAGTCAGAGATAATGCCATTAGCACAGATTATTGCTTGTGCATATATCACAACAGACCTTGGTTAGGCAGTGGCCTAACAGATGCTTACATGTAACATGTTATTACCCTTATGGTGTCATTCTAAGGTAAAACAGTACACGACAGTGTAGGATAACATGGTTGATTGAGAACACTGTTTTGCAGGCTTGTGGAAATTGCATGAACCATAATCCTTTTATTAGGCGTGGTCACAATAGCATACTTACAAATGTGACAATATACAACTCCAACAAAGTAAGGGTCATGCTGCTGCACCCTTGGGGTTCACAGCCTCAAACACACTCTCTATAGGCACTCTGCCATGAAGATGTGCATGTCTGTGCATGCACAGAAAACTTCTCCAATGTTGCTGTCATTAATTTTGCCATGCAAGTCTACGTCTGTCAAACAACAAGACAACAAATGTATATTGTGTAAAATGATGTGGGAGCACAGTTTAGTGTTCCCAGAATATAAATGTACAACATGACATACCTAGGGCATGTAGGAGGGACAGAGATAATGCCCAAAGGTGGCCACCTGTCTGCAGTAGACCTCACATCCATGTCACACAGATCACCACCATTTTGCTGTTGAAGGCCAGACTACATGAATTGTTGCGAAACCATCACCTGACATAGATCACTGCCACTGTGGAGCTTGATAGAGCAACCTTGGACATCTATGTTACCTGAGACTTATTATATTGTGATGCAGCAGCAACTGTGCTCCTAATCACCACCAGGTTAGTACCCTAGTCAAATGTTATGAGCCTTGGAACCCAAGGCATAATACATACAAATGTCAAATGAATGGCCTGGTTGCTAATTAAGGCATCTAACTGGAAAAGAATACACAAAGCCTAAAGAGTCTTGCATCATGTGTGACAAGTGTGTGGATCAGCAAACAGACTGTGGCCCATTTCTTATCTCAAGCTTGGTGCTAATGTTTTGCTTCTACTGAGAGACAAAGAATAAGAGCTTTGTATCCCACCACAGTGAGGCCATGTTAAGACCAGCAGTTGTAGTAACCAGGAAGCAACAATTTAGGTGACTCCCATCTTTTCAGCATTCTTCATAAGGTAATTGTTCTTTTCCAGTATGCACCTCTTGATTAGTGTGTAACTTCCAAATAACTGCCTAAATATGCCATCTTTAACTTCATAGGGTGTATCTATTACTTTCCCCTCCAGTGCTTGGCAGTGTTCTGTACAGAACCAGACACCTTGGGTGACATTTTTCTTAGAAACTATGATGGCATTAACTCCCAAGGTGCACACAGGACAGCCAGCATGCACTGTCAATCATTGTCTCCATAGTTGCGGAACAGATACTTGTGATATTGAGTGATAATCTCAATACAACTGTTTAATCAATAATAAAGGATCTGTTGCCATGGATATGAGAATTCCCACTTTAACCTGTACCAACCTGGTGGATGTAGCCATCCTGAGGCAATGCAGAAATTGCTGCATGTTTACCGACAACCACTTCATTATCAAACAAACTGACATGGTATGTGAGAGATGCATATACACAATGTAAATGAGGGCAAAGCTCTCACATAAAGTTACTCCTAATGTCAATATGGTAGTCAGTGGTGCACACGCTGCACCCATAGTGCAAAATCCAAAGCAGACGAACTGAGGCACTGACATGTAACCTACATAAATGACAAACACCTCATACAGAAAATCCAGATAACAAATACCCTCAGCAGCTCCGTATGCACTCTGTGAAAACAACACACATATCAACACATAGAGCAACATGTCATGGAAGACCAACCTATAAGCCCATAAGTCAAGCCGACACAATCCAACATTCTAGTCATCGCAGATTTCATGCAAATGAGATGTAATTGAATCCCACACTGACACAAATGTTCTCCAGAAGGAGCTAACACAGACATACAGTTGTTGTCAGAGCCATGGGCTAACACTAAATATCAAGAAATGTACAATACTATCTTTTGGGAAGTCATCCACCCCTGGTAACTCTCGTATTGCCAGTATGCCTCAAACAGTTGACCAAGTAGTCAGGGACTTATGGATACAGACAGTGATCTATACTTTGCCTGTCACGTGTCTGTAATATTATGGACATCACTCTGTGTTCCACAACCTATAAACAAAGGTATGGCATGTAAATCCAAGGAAGCCATTGTTTCACTGTAATTGCCATTCAGCAAACCTATCATTGGTGCAATGCCACCTTTGGTATGTAACTAACCAGGCATATCTGACAACTGCAATATCTAGAGAGGTTCCTCGGTAAAGCACTACATTGTGTATGTAGCATGTCCTATGCAGGCCATGTAAAGACCCTATCCATGTAGTCTGTTTCCTACATGCTTTGGAGGGGAGGTGTATGCCTATTATACAGGGAAATGTCAGACCCCACAGTGGACCTCTTGCATATTCACGAAACAAGTAGCACTAGAATTACCTGTTCTATCGACCTACACCTTGACTGTGGTACATATAAGACCTGCTGGAGTAACAGGTATGTAACCAAGAGACTACACCCTATATCAAACAGGCTCCACATCCGTGTGAAGCACAGTTCCACCCTAATGCAAATCATCTGCAAGTTACACAATTGGATGGAGAACAGGACAATCATACCTCCTTGTGGACCAGTGTCTAAAATGGACACAGGGAAACCGTGGATGATTCAACCTCCACGCCACAGCTTGTAGATGTTTCAGCTCCCAAAATCCTGCTTATACTTATCAATGGTATCAGATCTTGACAGTGTCTAGGGATGCATGGCTAGGCTTAAAGGACCCTTGTGTCCGTTAGCCTATTAAACACATATGATCCTATGAACCCTGGAACCTATACCGTGTTACCTTTCTGATGACATTGGTCTTCTGTGCTGACAGTCAGGTCTGTACTCTGATGTTGATGGGTTGACAGTAGGTGTGTACCCACAGGTATGTTCTACTCAATCATGAAAGTGAAACAAACATTTCCATGTGGCACCTGTCATTGTGTGACTACACAGTCATTACAACAGCCTCCATCATGACATACACACACTATTATGGTACAGTCATTATAAATGGCAGCATACAAATTCTGAAAATGAACAGTACAAGTAGCATGTCAAAAGCAACATTGGATGAAACAAATTCATATTAATGTAGATAGTCACCCTGTGCATCAGACACATAGCCTTATTTCCCCTGCATCCATGAGAGAGATGAGAGGTTTGTGGGACAGGTATCATCACTTGCACCGGGTGTTGTGTGTGGGGGTGCTGGAGGTCTAGACTGATCCAACAGTTTGGCAAGCTCGTGTGTGAGTCAGGAAGGGATGCAGGTAAAATTAGCCATGGAAATGTGGAATGTGAGTCTGTAGGTGACCTGAATGTGACAGTGGTGTGTGAGTGTTTGTGTGTACACAGCCAAGCTCAGTGCTAGCCCTATGTGTCTTCATGTTGGACAGCTGTGAGCCGTGCATGGTAGAGATGACAGCTCATTGTCTCTCGCCCTGAACATGTGAACTGGCTTTGCCAGGAGTTGCACTGGCTCCTCCATGCCTAAGGTCAGATGATGTGCTACTACCTGAGGGTGACTGCTGTTGCTGGGAATGTGTCCTCCACGGGACCACCCAGGACCATGAGTCCATGGCCTGCCACTTCTTGTTGTGGACAGCACTGTCCCTTCTGGAGCATTGGATGTACTGACACTAGAGGCGAGTGATTGTGTACGTTGACTCTCAGCAGATGTAGTTGCTGACTTATGTCCACTAGGCCGACGCTTAACTCCAACCAGGCATTCCATCAAGGACAATGTGTGATCCAAGACAAATTATGTGCAATCTGTCTCAGACCAACATCTTTCCACTGTATCAGTGAACCGATCCAGGGTATCAGAAATATGGTGGAGATGTCAGACTGCGCTGCATCCATAACTCTGAGCATTCATTTGGAGTTCCTTTCTGAATGAGGCTGTGCCTCCATGATGCCCCTAAACATATGCCAAGTGACACAAGATGAGACACTTGCAAAAGGTGGTGGAGGGACAGTAGGCCTTCTATGAGCACCCCTATCAATCCACCTGTGTGAAACTTCACTAACTATTTCGCTATGGCCAGTTTCAACAGTCACTGTAGCCACAGTAGCCACACTTCCCTGTTCAATGTCCCCACCCTCCAACTGTCCAATATCTGTGGCCACAGGGGACTGAGTATGCATATCAATACTGACTGTGTATGGTGATAATTTGGCAGATGAGGGATGTCAATGTCTGTATCAAATTCAGACCCTGCAACCTCCAGCTGTGCCTCACTTTGGCCAACATCATCATCAGAGTCTGAAGAGACACTGACATCAGGTTTTGAAGTGGACAAGGACCAATCTCCCTGGTCACCTATGATAAAAAGAGAAAATCATTACATTAATACCTGCACTATTATGTTCTGCAGTACACACTTGTATAATCCACAACCGCATATAGTAGGACATGAGGACATCATTTCCTAACCTATATCTGTAATTATTTGAAAATATTTTTTTTTTACACAGGAATCTCATGAGCAAAACATAAGTGATGTACACTGCTGACATTCTGCAAAACGGTGACAGTTTACAGTCATGGCAATCTGTAATATCCTGAAAATACTGTCAAATCAATCACTGTGGTGACACCTACAAGGCATATTTATGAGTGTAAACTGTGTACAGTCAGAAAATATCTGCACAGTTGGCAATCATGCAGACAATACATCATACAGGTAACAGGCCTGCGATGACACTTGAATGAATACAGTCAACTATCTCTACATCTCTAACAAAACAGTTTTGTGCTTACCAGCAGCAGGAGCACGGCCTCTTTCTATTCCTGATGGTTCTGGAAAAATGTGAGGGAGAGGTAATGTACACAGCAGAGCATTTGACAGTATAACAGTGCTAATACTTCAAAATATCTCACATTTACATTAGCTGCTATGTTAACAGGTATATGGATCACAATCTGTGCATGAGCTTAAAAGTGCAGCTAACCCCCCCCAAAACACCTGACACCCATGTAAAGCTATGTACACCCTGACATGCTGAATGCTACAGTGTTCCAATGCAGATCCAACTAAGCATACCTGGACACTCTCTTGAGTGGAAACGGTTGCAGCTACATCCACGACATATGGATGTCTGGGAGTTGTCCTGCATTGAAAGATTCACCAGGAATTCTTTGGTAGCTGACAGGGGGCATTTTGCTGCAGCCCTACCACCAGTGACCTGACAATCCCGGGCTATGTCCACTGCATGTCTGCATGCTAAGTTGATCATGTCAGTGGCACAGTGTCGCATCTGCTCATGTGTGATTCTTGTGACCCATAGCATTATTGTTGTGCACCAGTTCAGCCCACAAGGCAGTATGTTCTTGCCTATTTGCCCTCCCTCTGGAGAGCAGGACTTGGTAGTGTTGTCTCAAGGCCTCAATAATGAGGTCGTTTTCTGCCTCAGTGAATGGTGCACTATGTCTGGCATGCATGATATCACCTGAAATACAAATAAATGAGAACACGTCAGGATCACATATGTGGGAGTACAATATGTAGAGATACAGTAATAAAGGAAGCCTGTTAGTATTCCCTGCTTGATTACACATCTCATAATCAACAGTGTGCCAAACATACATAGGTTATAGAAGCAACTAGTAGAGTAGCAATAGTGACCCACTGCTGTTTGTAACATGACAGATACTCCGTATGATCACACAACAAACACAGGAGTCCATTGCAGTGTGCCCCATAGCAAGGAAACCCCCACCCATAACATATGTATAAAAAACAGTGACAACCAAATAGCAGGGTGCTACTACAACTGCTAACAAAGAAGGTATCCAGGGGACCTGTGTACCTAGTTTATACAGAGCATTATACCCTTACTGTACTCTAAATGATGTGTAGGTGTAACACAGCTGGAGATCACTGACATATCATTATATTTGTAACAAAGGCTTACTGATGTAATCCCCATTCCCCCTAAGTATATTCAAACGTATGCATCATGTTGAAAACAACATGGTTACTTATCTGATGGAGTACAAAACACCTCTGTTGAAAGATACAGCATATGAGTACTATATGAATGAGTCAACCACATAAACTAACTCTCATTCACAATGGTTTCCCTAGCTAGATGTTTGCCTTTTAAGATGGTTCTCATTAGCAGGTGATTGCCATTGAACCAATCTGTTGTTCAGAAATCCTACATGCAGGATACACAGCTGATTTGCATTATAATCAGCCAATCCCATGCAACTACTCAACAATATACAACGCCTCAATATAAATTCCATCCCCTTCCTCACATTTTGGTTTGGAAATTACTGGGGTAGGGATTATGTCAGCACAGAGAGAATGTTTGTAGCAGATACTTGTTACATTCAGATGTGTGCATTCTATAGGCTGAAGCTGATGTTTCTGCTGCTGGTAATATGCATAGTAAGAGAGGCTGCAAAATGTGCAGGTCAACAACACTTAAAAGTAACTGTGTGACCTGTGGCAGCCTTGGTGTACAGCCAGAGCCTGATTGAGGGAACCCATCCTACTGGAAAGTAAGGTATCATTTTAAGGTAAGTACGTTAGCCAATGGTATCATTAACAGAGTAAAGGGAAACATGTTTCTTGTATCCTAGAACAAGGTAGGGGGTACATTAACCACCATGTCAACCAGTCAGATAACTGCCAAGTCATGTGGTATGTCATGGTAGTCATCTGGAACTTGTCTGCTGGCAACTGTTGCTTCTAGCACAAGCTCCATATATGTATGTAACTTGTGCTGCTGTGGTTGTCTGTAATGACACTAGCAAATCATTGTGGGCTGCAGCCTGATATGACTGGGCATCATTTTAATTACATGCTTCAAATTCCTCTGGGAATTCATACTGATGCATGACCTGACATTCTATACTTTCTTCTTCTTACGGCTTTTCCCGGTTAGGGGTCGCCACAGCGGATCACTGTCCGCTCATTCTATACACTCTCTAGAATTACAATAGGAATTGTTTAAATGTGTTCCTAGTTGTAGGCCTTTGACTAACATTATTTAGAAGCAGGCATTCAAACTGTACTGCTCTGGTTGGATAGATTGGTGAACAGACGGTCATACATATCAGAATTTATACTGGTGATGTACACATGCATATATTTTAAATGCTAGACACTGTTGTAGTTAAACCCAGGGCCAGATGGACCAAAAACTAATGTTTTTACAGCATTTAACAGATTGAGCTACTGAATCATTGTCATAGCAGGTGCATTTTTGTATGCTGTAGATATAATTATACACTTGCCTGCTGTTACATACCTCACTAACATCTATTCTTATGTGTGTGGCTTTATAGCGATGTATTTCTCTACCAGTCACAGTTGTAGTCCTATTTTTCTATTAGTTTGATTTGCATGATGCAATGTGATGTGCAGCATGGCTTAAACATGCTTAATGATGGGAAATGACAAATATATTTTGCTTAAAACATCTGTGTTAATCAGCTCGCTGTGTAGCTGGCTGGGTGGGCCTGAAAAAGAGTGCATGTGTAATTTTTGAATGTGATTACCATTTTTTCAAATGCATGTATCAATATACCACCACTTAGCTTAGCAATGCTGCACCTTGCACAGCATTACACAAAAATTCTTTAAAGAAAAGAAAAATGGAGAGCTAGGACAGTGGTGAAATGGGGTGCAAGCAGGGGGAAAACATAGTGAAAGGCAGGTAGGTATGTTCTGGAAGGGTGCAGGAAAGAAGCATAGCTATTCATTCCTTTTATGGCAAAAACTGTGCACTTTAACAGTTTTCTTTTAGCTCAATTTAAACTTTCACCCCCAGATAGAGGGGTGATGACAATATAAGTGCATTTTAAGCCAATTGGATCAAATTAAGTGTGCCTAGTGGGCACATGTGCGAAATGGAGAGCTATGTATAGGACAATATTTTTGGGAGGGCAGGTACTCATTTTTTTAAGGTGAGAGTGGAATTATGGGGAATGGACATAGGTATGTGTGGTGCAGGTAAGTTGAGAAGTTGAGGAAGCTTTTGCAGACAGAAAAGATAGCAGACAGGGTTGGTATGTGACATAAGAGGGAGGTGAACACCATGGTTGGGGAGGGCGTTGTGTAATCCCAGTCCCATGAACATCAGACACAGTACCAGTATAACTCAATTCCTCACCCATGAGACTGTCAGCACTGAACCTTCTCTGTTTCGGTGGAGGTCATGGTTGATGCCGGCACCTGGGTCCAGACTGCCCACCAGGATGGACAGCATGGTCTCCATCCAGCATAGGTGTGCAACAGTTTGGCACAGCAGCCCACACACCATGCCTGGCAGTTCATCACAGGTGACAAAAGCATCCCTCCAGCTCCACTCACAGAGGGGGGGATAACCCCCAGCCTGTGGGGCAGAACTACCTGATGGAGCAGATAATGCAGAAGCAGCAGAAGGGTGCCACCAGGCTGTGGCCCAGACATGCTGGGCCCCAGTGCATTGGTTCAGGGAGCCAAGGTTGGTGGAGCACTGGGAACCAGCCTACTTTGTCACACTGTGGTAAATTAAATATAAACATAAGGAAAAATAAACATAACTAAACAAATGTAATTAATAACATAAGAGAAAAAAATAATAAGTAATGGAAATAAGCTGAGAATAATATAATAAGGAGCACAAAAATAAATAACATAAATGAAAGTTTAACAGCAAAACAATATTAAATTATACATAAGGTCAATATAAGAGGTAATTACAAATAATATGATCATAGGAAGTCACTAGGCTTTTGGCCCTGAGGCCCTTATAAGCCTAGCCAAGAGTTTAGCCCATGTTTAGACAAGTCAGCACCTGATGCCCCTGTCCAGCAGGGACACAGGTGGAATCCCAGGGATGTATTTTCTGTTTCCCATCCAGTTAACCAGGTTGCTCTTAAAAAGTAGTAATGAGGTACTCTGCTTGACATGGAGATGGAGTCAATTCCACAGATGGGGGAGTCTCTGGGACACAAGTCTGTCCCACCAACAAGTCCTGTTGATTTCACAGACCAGGTTGAGGTGGTGCATGGAGGTTACTCGAGTGGAGCTTGACTTGTGGATATGCAGCAGTCCCATCAAGGCAGGGTCAAGATCGCCTTGTATGCCAGACAGAGGTCACCTCTGAGAAGTCTGTATGAAACTGAGTAGAGGGGTAGGGCTTTTAGCCAATCTGTGAATGGTAGATGTTTGAGTTCCTGGATTCTCCTGATGAGGAACCTTGGTGGTCTCTCCAGTTGTTGCATGTGCATTGTGAGGTACATGCTGAAAGGGGCTTTGTACTCAATAATGGGCCTTATAATGGAAGAATACAGGGATGTTATGACCTCCTTGTTCCTGGATGAGATACACTTACTTATGAGGTGGGCCATGTAGAAAGCTTTCCATACAATGGAAGCAACATGGTGATCAAAAATCAGATTGCTATCAACCTGGGTGCCCAAATTGAGTGCTTAGGATGTTGTTATTAATGTGATAATTTGTGAGGACATCACTGTCTCCAAAGAGAATGATGATGACGATGATGATGATGCATTTTTTCATGTTCAGCTTGAGGCCATGTTTCTGGCACCAGTCATTTGTTTGAGGGAGATGGTCTTGGATTATGCCCACATCACTAGGGGAATTGATGACAGCGCTCAGCCTGCAGTCATCTGCAAATGTGATCAACCATAGCCCACTGGTTTTGTCCTGCACCTCAGAAAAGTATGTCCCAAACAACAGAGGCCTCAAGACCAGCCCCCAGAGTACATCACTCATTACGGGTCTACTGCTTGAGGTGGCTTCCCCTATTTTGACTAGGTGAGTTCTATCAGTGAGCTACTCTGGTACCCATCTGGTAGCATATGGATTGAGAGAGTTTATATATTATACCTGAGTGGGAAATACTATCAAAGGCTTTGGCCAGGTCAAGGTAGGCATTGTGCACCATCCTCCCCTCGTCCATGGCTTTGGTGACTATCTCAAAGAAGTCGACTAAATTTAACAGGCATGACCTTCCCTTGATGAAAGCAAACTGTGTGGGATTGACTGTTTAGAAGTTACCAATGTCCTTGTTAATGAGGTCCATGATAATCCACTCCATGACCTGGCAGATCAAGCTAGTTAGGCTGATGAATCTATAATTTCCTGGATTGGTGGATACTCCACTTTTGTGCAAAAAGATGACAATGGCTGTCCTCCATTTGGCTGGGATGAAGCCAGTACTAAGGCTTTGGTTGAGTAGGCTGCCTAATAGTTCTGCAAGTTCCTACCTGAGTTCATGTAGGATGCAGCCTGAGATGTTATCGGGTCCCATGGATGCTGTATTTTTTGCCTTTGAGAGGGCAGTGATGACTTGCTCCCTAGAGATAAGTGGAGTGGGGGCAGGTGCTGGGGATGTCCTAATTTACTGATGGAGGACAAAGGGTGAAGTTTTCACTGAACCTGTCTGCCAGCAGGTTGGCTATATCTACGGCATTTATGTATGTAGTGTCCTTGACCACCATTTCTGAGCAGATCTAGGTGCTTCCTTTGAGATTGCGAACATATGTGAAGAAGGCCTTATTACTGACTTTAGTATATGTGCCAGTTTGGACTTTCACTAGTGCTCTTATTTGCTTGTTCAAACTAAGGAGACACTGCTTCCAATTAGGCACCTGTTCCTTCTTGATCCTGGACAGCAACTGTTTCCTTTTCTTACAGAGTTTATTTATTGCAGATGTCCACCAAACAAGTTTACTCTTCCTTGGGAAGGGTGATTTCATCCTGTCGAGTATTCCTGATTCTATATTCTGATTCTGCAGCTATATAAATACTCGTATAGTACTTTGGTGTAGGTTTGGACATATGTGGCAGTTCCTATAGAGGGGAAGGGGGCTGTGAGCTATTTATACCTTCCCCTGGAGGTTGTAATTAACTTTGGAGAATTTTATTTGTTTGACCCTAGCTAGAGCAGGGTCAGGGGAGATGGTGACTTTGAATGTGACCGCTTTGTGGTCGGATCTTACCAGGTATGATGACACTGTAGGGATGGAGACTGTGGTTACTCATGTTGGCTAATACCAAGTCCAAGTCCAAGATATTTTCACCTCTTGTGGGGATGTCGATCAACTGGTCCAAGGCATTTGCAATGATCAAATCAATGAATCTCTGGACATTTTTGTTTTGGTATGAGTATTTCTTCCAATCTATGGTTGGATAGTTAAAGACACCCAGGATCAGAGTAAAAGGTTGAATCTTGATAGATTCAAAGAGGTCCAGATAGGTGGAGTGGGCATCTTGAGTCAAAGTCGGGGACCTATAGCTAGCTATAATTTGAATATAGGTCTTGTCAATTGTTAACTGCACCTGGTGTGTCTCCTGTGTGTCATACTATTTGACCAGCCTGGAGGTGTGCATGTCTTTTATATATATATATATATATATATATATATATATATATATATATATATATATATATATATATTGCAACTCCACCCCCTTTTGCTTTGCTGCCTACGGTTTGGAGTCTGAATGTATGATAGGATGAATAACCTGATATGGCTGGGGTGCTCTCCAAAGCTTTAAACCAGGTTTCTGTGACTGCACAAATGTCAGCATCTTCCAGGGTTATGAATGCTTGCAAAGAGTGCAGTTTCATGTTTAGACTCCTAGAATTTAGCAGCATGACCTTTAATTTACATTTTGATGAAATTTTCATGTTGGCAGTTTTGACCTCATAACATTGCCTAAAAAAGGCACTATAGGGGTGGCAAGAGCCTTTGATAGGATCTTGAGACAGACACAGGCCTTCTCTGGCAAAACAATGTGGCTTGTCAGTCATGTCATCTCAGGCTGTCAGCTACTGAATCCCTTTGGAATGACTACATAAACTAAGCCAATTGTTAAAGGCAATCATTTTCTGTTTGTATTGAGGCATCATTCTGGGTGATGATAGAATTCTGCTTAAGGTTAGGAACATACCTGCCTGGAACACATATTCAGTGATCTCGATCATCACTCTTCATATAGTCCAGGGAGGTACGTCTCAAGTCATTCACGCCAATATGGACTATGACAGAGTCATAACAGTACTGGTTGAGAGACTTGAGTGCATGGTTGATATGATGGATTCTGGCACCTGACAAACAACTAACCATGAATTTCTTCATATCCAGCCTGGCGAGAGGCACATCTGTGTGTCTCACAATGGAGTCTCCTATGACTAAAATGTTGGGTTTATGTTTAGGCCTTAGTGGCTGTGACACACATGTGTGTGGACTATGTGTGGTTTGTGGTATGGTATGCAGTGGAGTTCACATGTATTTTTGCAATGAAAGACCTGAATATCGATATGGATGACATTGACTAAAAATAAGAATATTAAAAGAAATGTCAACATCTTGATGTGCATGCTCCAAGAAATAACGCCATATCCTTGCACTTTAATCATTTTACACCCCCCACCTCCATGCTACTTACATATTCTAACACTGAGTTTGCACAGTATTGGGTAAAAAGGATATTCCTCAAGTCTGGTATTGTTGTGATCTGACACAACTATCAATCATCTGTTTTGTTAACCAAAGAGTGTCAACAAACAAATGTCAACCTTAAAGACACGACAATATTAAGGGAACCAATATATGTGTATGAGTGTGTATATGTGTGTATGTATGTATATATATATATATATATATATATTTATATATACATATATATATATATATATATATATATATATATATATATATATATATATATATATATATATATATATATATATATATACAGGTGTGTGTGTGTGCACTGCTTTTTGTCTAAAGTGTTTTGGTCAACATTTGGTTGACTAAACAGATAATCAAGAGGTGGTGTTGGGGAAAATGCCCTTTCCCCAGTGATCTTGGAGTTAGTACATATACTTAGCACGGGATGTGGGGAATGCAGGGAGCTTGTCCACTGCAAAATATTGTTTTTTTTTTTTTATTCCAGAATGTTGCATGCCCTGAGATTATTCCTCTGTCAACATTAGCATTTTCAATATTAGTCTGTTGAAGTTTGGAACATTGACATTTTGGTGTTTTGGAAAAAAACCTGTTTGATCACCACAGTGAAAGTCATAAACTTTAATAAAACACTAAAACAATAAGAACAAGATGAGTGCTTTTGTTTTAACACTAACCTTTCATCAGATCTACTCATGCTCAGTAAGTAAAACCATTTAAAAAAACATAATATCCAATCAAAATCTGTTAAATTGATGACACCCATCAGGGGCTGGCTTTAAAGTTTGGATCATGACATAGCCACGTAAAAAGATAATTTAACTAATGATCATCTGTGCAGCCTACATCCTTTAAGGGCTGACTTAACAGGTAAATTCACATTCAAACCAGATGGTTTGTCAGCTTGCAGATCCCCAATCCATCTCATTTCTGCAAGCTCCATTTTGTCCATGATGTTGCCTCTCCTAACTATCTTCTATGACTTGTAAAACCATGAAAAGAAAATTACGACCAGGACTGATGGAGTTGTGCTTTACAAGAGCATTCTTCAGATTTCCTAAGTAGATATCACTTATCCCCTCTTATTCCCCTCTTTCCAAAATACTATAGAAAACAATACAAGCACAGCTCATGGCACACCTAACACTAAACCATCTCCTCTCCCTTACCCAACTTGGCTTCTGCCCTGGCAACAGCACCATGACTGCTCTTCTTTCCTTTCTTGAAACCATAAACCTCGAATGCGACTCTGGCAAGTTCGTATCCACACTATTCCTAGATCTGTGAAAGGCCTTTGACACCATCTCACACACCCTACTTATATCCCAACTTTTCATCCTACACCACTTTCCCACCACAATTGCCTGGTTTTCCAGCTGCTTGTACAACCGCCAATAAGCTGTCCAATGGAAAACGTCAACCTCCCCCTTCCTTCCCACACCCACAGGTGTCCCACAAGGTTCTGTTCTTGGCCCTCTTCTCTTCAACCTATTCATTAACAACTTTAACCAATCCAACTCAGACTCATCTATCATCCAATATGCAGAACTCAACAATCATCTGCTCAGCCTTCTCCCCCTCCGAGCTCCTAGCAAAAACCCAACTAGCCTTCTCCAAAACAGAAACCTGGATGCAGTCTAACCATCTGGCACCAAATGCAAATAAAACCAAACTAATGTATTTTCCCCTCCAGAAACTCCATTGACAAATCCACATTCACCATCCAGAGCCAAAACAACACCCTACTTGAAATCATTCCCAACACCAAGCTTCTTGGCATCATTATTGATGAAAAACTAAAATCTGACACCCACATCCACTCTGTAGTCAAGAAAACCCACCAAAAGCTAGTTCTCCTCTACAGGCACAACCGCTTCCTAAGCCCCTCTACCCATCAAACTCTTGCAACCACCTCCATTCTCCCCTCCCTTATGTATGGTACCGCTCTTTTTATCAGTCTCCATCTTGGCCTTCGGTCCAAACTTGAATCCTCCTACCACAAGATCTCCAAATTTGCAACCATTTCAAAAAAGTCATCCCAGCACTGCCACTCCCTCCTCACCCTCAGCTGGCTTGAACTACCCAACTACCTCAGTTACCTACAACTCACCATTGCCCACAAGCTCACCTTTAAACCTGTCAGCTGCACAGCTCTCGCTACTTCCTTAAAACCTTACATTCCCAACCGCTCACTCAGATCCAGAAACCAAAATATTCTTCATATCCACACACCTGCATGACCTCCTGGCCATCTACTGCTGTCACACTCCTTGGCTAAACAGTGGAACTCTCTCCCCACACACCTACACAGCCTACTTAACCATACAAATTTCAAATCTCAGCTACTTTCTCATCTTTCTTCCAAATGGGAATGACCTTGCCACGCTCCAACTTAAACCTCCTCCTCATTCCACCTTGCACTGACTCATCTAGCTACATCTACTATTACTTCATCCCACCCAAAACAATCCCTGCCCTACCAAAAACTATTTTTCTCTCTAATATCTATTGTACAATACTCTCCAGTCTCATTTAAACTATTACCCTCTCCATGCATAATGTTTTCTTAACCTACTAATGGCTAGTAGCTATATATTTTGAAATGTTAAACCTACAATTGATTTTATAACAAAAATATTCACTTTATCTAAATGTTGAAATTTCTGTATTGAATTATGTCTTTTCATTTTTATAACATTGTGACAAGCCAATTGCAAATATCATGGAGCTTATCTGTAAATGTTTAATTAGCTATGTGAACTATGTCCTTTTGAAACATGTAAAATGTAACTTGCAATTATTGTGGAGCTTTTCTCCCCAGGTCTCCACTGAAAATGGACTCTTCTTGGCCCAGTGGACTTCCCCAGTCATCAAAATTAAATAAATAAATGTGCTTCAAAATACATTCCTTAAACTGTCTGTTCATTTTTCCTACATAGAAGCTGCTACACAATTTCCAGCAAGCAATGTAAATCACATTTCTTGTTTTATGGTCAACAGAGGTCTGCTTCAGTACAATGCAGCCAGTTTCCTATAAGGGATAGCTAAAATACTTTTTCCTGATTTCTATATGCCCAAAAGACTCACTGCATAAGATCCTAACCTACAGGTGGTATTTCAAAAATCACATAGATTATACCAGTAGAGACATACAACATAATTTAAGCAAAGAAAAGGAGAGAGGATTATTGTATCACCAGAAGAAAGGAAGAAAAATTGTGGACTAAGAAACAAAGCATGGGAGTCGATTCGTCTGCAGACTATCACAAGTCCAGCTAAAAATAAATAAATAAATAAAAGTTCCCACCAACCTCAAGGAAGGCCAAACAAGATAACCTAGGAAAGAATGTGAGGTTGTCCATCCAATTACTTTGGTTTATTTTGAAAGCAGCAAAAGGTAATTCTCTCCTTGACATAAACTGGAAGATTATTTCAGAGTTAAGGGATACACTGGGATATGCAACAAGTTTTATTTATCTGTGTATGTATCTTGAGGTACCATTTGTTCCACAAAGGAATAGGAGGTCAAATGTGGTTGTATCTTTCATGGCTTGAAAGACTGGACATTGATCTCCATGGAGGAAGGCTTCTAGTATGTCTTAATAACTAAGATGTTTTAGGCCATTGAACTTTTTTTAGTTAGGAATCTCTGAGGTATCTTAAGATGGGTGATAAGTTTAGACAAATGCATTGCCCAAAAAGTACACAATATTCTGTAATGAGTCTGGTGATAAAGAAGTAAAGGGGAATTAGGGTTTCCTTTGATCCAGTGAAGATGCTTTTGGAAATTACATGAGCCATATAGAAGGCTTCCACACTACTGTGAAGGCATCATAGTCAAATAATAAGGAAATCCTAATAAGGTTGTCTAGATCCCCTTACAATAGTGTGTGAGGAGTGTGTCACCTATATAGTATGTAGAAGTATTTTGTTTATGAAATTGAACTCCGTGACATTTTTCAATGTAATTTAACACCAATCTCCTTGCACCAGTTTTTTAACATGGTCTAACTCATGTCAGAGCAATTATGAGTCAGTGGATGACTGAACAACAATATCTAGTCAAATGTAGATAGTTTCAAATAGGATAAATAAACCCATTGATGAGACAGGGAAGTACAGGATAACAACTAAGTATGGGGTTAGAAGCATAGAATGGAATCAGCAGTGTAGCAATATGTTAAACATGAAAAACTGGAGAAGGAAAAAATATGTCAGAAGATAAGAGGAGCAAATCACTGAAGTGGGAGCAAAGGAAAGAGGTCTTGTACAGTGCTGTATAGAAAGTGGGAGGCAGGATTGTAAGAAAGCTCAGCTGGAAAGGTAGGAGTGAGCAAAAGGCTTACTGGTGATAGAGGTTATTGTATGGAAATACTCAGGGATGGCAAATTAGACATCATTGAAAGGAGCCAGGAAGGAACAGTTTAAGACCAGGAGTTTAGGTTCATATGTACATAGAATCAGTAAGTCTGCAGACTATTACAAGCCTAGCCTAAAGCACCTGTTGAAACACTCTCTCTGATTTCAAGGAGAGAAAGACAAGACAGATTAGGGGAGAATTTGAGACTGCTCATTCAGCTAGACAATTTGAGACTGCTCATTCAGTTGTTTAGGTTTACTTTGATGGTGGCAAGGGTGATACTCTGTTTGACATGTAGTAGACGTTTGTTCCATATGTGAGGGACACACCTGGATATAAATCTGTCATACTAACATATTTCATTTATCTGCCAATGAGGGTTTAGTTCCCTTAATGAGGTAATTGAGGTACCATTTGTTCTGCAAAAAATTGGAGGTCAAAGATGGTTGGGTCATGCATGGCTCAAAAGACTAAACACAGATCTCCATGGAGACCTTTGTAAGAAACTGAATACAACAGAGAGGGTTGTCAGTCTATCCTGATAAAAAAAGAGATTTTTGAGGCCATTGATCTTTTGACGTAAGAATGTCTGAGTTGTCTTGAGTAATATGTTTAGATAAATATATGTTCAAAGAGGCATTATGTTCAATAACAGTATGATGAGATACAAGTAAAGGGGAATTAAGACTTCTTTGTATTTAGAGTAGATGCTTTTGTATACTAGATGAGCCAGAAAGAAGGCTTTCCAAACTACTATGGAGACATGATGGTCAAATGACAGGGAATTATCAACAAGAGTGTTTTTATCTCTTATACCAGTACCTGAATGGAGGAGTGTGTCACCTGTATAGCATGAGAAATGTGTTGTTTGCAAACATTAGCTATGCTTCTTTCTTCACATTTAATTTGAGGCCACAACCCTTGCCCCAATCATTAACATTTTCTAATCTATTATTGGGTAGTTGTGAGTCAGTGGAGGGTCAAATGACAACATCCATTTTAAAGGTATCTCCAAGCTTAGACATAGATTAGGAGTGTTGGGCTGAAGGTCAGAGAAATATATACCAAACCGGAGATATCTCAACACTGAGCCTTGTGGTATACCACTAGTAATGTTTTTGCTTTCAGAAGAGACAGCATTGACTCCAGCTACATGGGTTCTACCAGGCAGCCAGTTAGTTATCCATCACAAAACATGAGAATGTATGTACAGATCCATCAATAATGCATTCATGTGGAATAGCATAAAAGGCCTTGGTAAAGTCCATATATTATGTAGGTACTTCATAATCAAATTCAGTAACTTTCTCAAAGACATACAGATGGTTACAGAGGCAGAACCTTTCACTGATACAACCAAATTGATGAGGGCCCTGGATAATAGATTTTCAATGCCCACATTAATGAAGTCTAAAATAATATGTTCCATAGCTTTACAAATGTGGCTAGTGAGACTAATGGGTCTGTAGTTTCCAGCATGTTTGGCTGGGACACCCTTGTATAACGGCATTGCAATGACTATTTACCAGACTGCAGGAATGTAACTACTTTAGAGACTTTAATTAAAAAGGTTAAGAAGGGGTTCATTTAGGCCATATTTGTTTCTTTATAAATCAGTTAACCTGGTATGTTATCCGGTCTGATAGATGAGGTGTTCATGGTTGTTAAGATGGCTGAAAAAACTTGTTTTGTAGCAATTTTAGGGGTGGTTGATGTCGCATGTCTCATATATTCAAATGAGACACTGAGGCACGAGATGAGTTCAATTTCTTTATTGTACATAAACACATCAGGAGCTATAACTGGAACTTATACTTCAAACTTTGTATGCTTACTGACCCACTCATTACTTCTAACACACTTGCATGTGCATCTCCATTTAAGCTTGCACTCAAACTGAATGACTATACAAAATTGCAATGATCTCGCACATGCTCAGTAAGTTACATGCATGTGCTCTGTGACTACAATGTCTGATTAGGTACAATATACACAGTGATTTACATCCTCCCTCTTTAATTTGTACTACATGTAAAATTGGAGAACAAAGGGCCAGATTCAGGAAGCCTCCGTGTAAGAGTTATAACTCTTACACGGAGGCTGCAGTTAAACTGTGTGATGTCAGCATGTCATGCATATGCATGAGGTGCATGAGGCATGCTGAATCACACTAGTAACTCTTACACGGTCTGTGTAAGAGAGTAGGGGGCGTGTCTGTAGGCTAAGCCCTGCAAGCGGACACGCCCCCGGAAGACTAGAATGGCTGAAAGTAAACAGCCACGAGAGAGGCCATGGAAATGTGAATAAACACACTACACAACACATGCCCCGATAGACCATCAGTGTATAAAGTGAAGAGATGTTATAAAATTAAATTAAAACCTTTTTTTTTAAACCCCATAAATATTTGCTACTGTGTGCGCTCGTGTGCTGTGCTACTAGCGCAATCACAGTTAGCAGTCAGTGGAAAAGGATATAAGAACTAAATATGCAAAGTAAGCCAAGATGTAATAGCTTAGCGGTAGAGTTGCCGGCCTAAGAGTAGGCAGGCAGGGTTTGAGCCCCCACAACAACCTTTTTTTTTTTTGTAAATAAGCACTAAAAAGCCCCCTGACAGTATTGTACAAATGTAAATGTATTCCCTTTTGTAAAATGGAATGAAATGGAGCATATATTCTGAAGTAACACAATAATAAAAATAGTCAGAAATGTACTGATAGCTAAGCTGCTGTGAGACGGAGTGCCCGTAGCTGAGTAGTGTTTAAAAAGCTGCAAACTGCGTGCCCATTGCTAGGCACTGGTTTAACAGGCTGAAACTGTTTGCAACTAGCTGTGCTCAGCTGAACATGTGTGTCACTAGCCAATTAAGGTTTATCCCAGCGCACACCGTTTGCGCACCGCTCCCACAAGCTAACTGCCAGTGCGCATGCGTTACCTCCACGCAAACGAGCGCAGACCTGGTTTTAAGTGCTTAAAAGTGCTTTTGGCATGTTTGATTGACAGGTCCTCAACTCATTTCTGTCATGAAAATCAAAAGTCAGTTGCCAGAGTCGAACCCAGGATACCATGCACTAGAGTCAAGGTACTACACCACTAAGCCATGACAGCAATACCATGAAATGCAGAAATAGCATATATATGGGATAAAATCCAGAATGGAGCATGAGAAAGCATTTTCAGTGAAGTAGATACAATTCCAAAATGGCCAATCAGAGAAATGTGCGGGAAAAGCGGCATATATAAGCCCCATAGGCGGGAATACACAGCAGAAACGATTGTAGAACAGAGCTGCAGTCAGAATGAGTGGAGTAGGTGAGGGACGCTGCTTTCGAGCACAGCGTTGGGGCGTTGAGGAGTCCAGATACATGGTCTGGCTCCTTGTCCATCATCACGAGGCCCAACTCATGCAGGGCCAGGTCTCATGGGGAGCATATAGGGCAGAGGCATGGGACCAGTTGGCTCGTGATCTGACCAGTGCTACTGGCATTCCACGCACTGGTGAGCAGGTCCGTCACCACCATGCGGACCTGAAGCGACGCAAGCAAGACCAGTTGACCGAATGGATCCAGGAGGCCCAGGATATGCCCAACGCCCCACTACTGAGTAAGTTACATTTTACTTATGTATGTAAGGATTTCAACTAGCTGATACCATGGAGATGTGTAGTCCAATATTACTTCTTTCAGATTACAGCTGCAGGTGTCCGCTCTATGAACCGCGAGATGCATGCCCGTAGGCTGGTGCGGATGCGCCACCATGCAGGTTAGTAACCCCACCCAGTACTTGTAAATAAATATTATACTGTAGCATGTATCAGAACACTGCAGTGTATTGATTAAAAGTAATATAATGTGCAAGCAAGATTTGAAAGTCTGCAGGTATGGCTGCAACAAGTTCATCAGTATGCAAGTGTAACTGGAAATATAATTGATAGAATTAAACAGTGCTGTAATACAGATGTCCCACCATTAATTAAATATAGTGTAACCTGCAGTAGTCTCAAGAGTACAGCTTCAGAATCTGAGGTAGTCACATGTGAGATATATCCCCTGTTGAAATGCTGAATCATGACAGAAGTGAGGCTGTTGGAAAGTGTTTGAATCACCACTAGTCTAACATGTGAACAAAGCCTAGAAGTAGCAACCTGAACTGTGAAGTTGCAGGATGTGTGAGAGTGACAGAAAGGGTCATGTATGAATAAATAAAGTAGTAATAACCCCTGAATATATTAGCCCCAGTGTGTTTCTACAGAACTAAATGCATGTGGGAAGTACAACTTAATATCCCAAACTGATTTCAGTGTGTCAGAATCTGGAATGTCTAGGCCAAATGCTGTATATGGTGATCACAGTAAACAATTTGCAGATAGAATGAATGATTATCTGACAGACTAAACAGCCATAGTTGTCCCCTGTCCTGTCATCAAAGTGTAGCAGGATGATGTATCTGATCAAATTCAAAATAAGTAGGATAGTGATGTATTTGTAACAGGTGTAGCTTGACAGTCAAATAAAATTTATTTTGAAACATCAGCCTCAACTTAATTGTGTACCTATTACAAATGTAAATCAATGTGTAACATATGAATGTGTCATCACTTTCTATCTCCGCCCAACCCTATAATTCCATATAACAACACCCACTAAATAATGGTATGTGAACATTTCATTAATCATGGACATTTGTCCGTTTCAAAAATATATGCATGTCTGTTCGTGCATGTGCCCTGTTCATACCTGCAAATCTGATGGCCTGTTGCCATTAATCAACCCTGCATGTTGTTTGACTGTGTATTTCTGTTCAAATAATGCATGTGATATTGATATGCCCCTTGTTCAATGGTGTTAATATCTGGGTGTTTGTTTGATGGGAATACCAATGCATGCTGTTACAACTAATCTGAATGGAATACAATGCCACTAACCCAAACTAACATAACTACTCACAAACCTAGAACGCTTGGGAAGGCAGGTCCCAGCGGACCCACCTCTCCCACCTCAGCTGGTGACTGCACCTGGCACTAGTGCCCAGGCGGACCCTCCGGTGGCCCTGTGCCACCTTCGGGTGGAAGCTGCAGGGATGGGGCCCGTCCCCTCTGCAAGTGTGGCCGGAGGGTTCGCCCACTCACCCTCCGCGGTGTCCGGTCTGTGGTGTGAAGGGAGATCCAAGACACTGTTCTTGGGCCCCTACGCCAGCTTGAGGCTCGTGGTGGCACAGCTAACGGCCCCGGCCATTGCCCCGCCTACACAGCCCCCAGCACAGCCCCACCCTAGGCTGTGAAGGAACAGTGGCAACTGCCTATGGGTGGGGATATCAGTTCCACTGTTGCCATCTGTGGGCTCATGCATCTTGGAAATCCCAACCTCCGTCCCCGTCAATTGTGTAACCCCCCCACGTGTGTCATACACTGCCCCTGTATGCGTCTTGTCTGTCTTGTCTGTTAACCTACCCAACCTACCTCCCCAGCTATACCGACTTCCTTCACCTGACATACCACTCTCACCTGAAAAAAAAAAAGGGCACTCTGTACCCACAAAAAATTACGCCCCATACATAGCTGTCCATGTCGCACACATGTCTGCTTGACATTGAAACAGTTAATTACAATTGGCTCTACAACAAATATTAATGTTGTCCTGACACCTCTCTCAGGGGTGAAAGGTTTCCAATGTCTCACCAAAATACATGGAAATGCACAGCTGTTGCTGCCAAAGACATGGGCATCTATGGGCCTTACCTACATCCCTCCTGCAAATCCCACGCTTGTTTCCCTACTGTCTTACCCTCTTTGTGACCCCTTTTTCACCACTTTCCTGTCACCCTTTTCTTTTCTTTCAAAGAAATTAGCTGGTGTGTGCTTGTGTTAGCGGAGCTCACCGCCAGTGCAAGATGCGTGAGCTCAGCAACGCAGCAGACCTGGTTTAGTGCTTAAAAGTGCCTTTATGGCACTTTGACTGACAGGTCCTGTACTCAGTTTGAAAGTTTGCAAAAAAAATAAATTCCCACTGTCAGTCTCGAACCCAGGACCTTGGTAACATTAGTCTGTATGACCTACCACTAAGCCATGCCTGCCTTACAAGAACACAGTGCTAAAATAAATATAACATGTAATAGTAGGAATCAGTATAAAGGCAATATAGGAGATGTACTATCCAAAGCATGTCAGGTAGAGTTTTAATGGCCAAATTACTGGATTCCCATACTAGTTCAGTGTTAACAGAAACAGCCCTGCTACCTGTTAGCTTGTACATAATAACGTAAGGTAATGTACATATGTGAAGGTATGTATATCTACACATACATATATATAAATATATATTAATACATATGAAATATAGTTGTAGGTCTCAGTAGCCATACACACTCACTACAGGAAACAGTGAAGATATATGCAGCAACCAGAATCTGCAACACAGCCTGGCTCCTGTGAGACCTACTAACCCCTTTAACTGCTTAAAGGTGCCTCCAGCACTTTGATTGATAGGCCCTATACTCAACTCAAAAGCAGAATATGAGCATACTAGTAGGCCCTACCACAAGACCATTGTAACACTAGTCTGTATGACCTACCACTAAGCCATGACTCTCATACAGGAATATAGTGCTAAATAAGTGGAACATGTAATAGTAGGACTGAAGATAAAGGCAATATAGTATGTCTACTACCCAAAGCATGTCATGCAGACTTTTATAGTCCCAATTACTGGATTCCCATACTAGTGTAGTGTTAACAGAAACAGCCCTGCTAATTGTTAGCTTGTACCCAATAATGTCAGCTAATGTACATATATGAAAGTATGTATATGTACACAGATATATATATATTTATATAGCAATACATATGACATATAGTTGTAGGTGTCAGTATGCATACACACTCACTACAGGGAACAGGCAAGATAAATGCAGCAACCTGAATCTACAACACAGCATGAAGCATGGGAGATGTACTAACCTTCACACTCACAAAACACTGTCAACAGCATACCAGCATGGTCCACGCCCTACAATCTGAAAGGGCAACGCCTATCTCACATACCCTTTTATAGCAGTGTCCTGAAATCACAGTGAGACATGCAATCAGTACACACCCAGCTGCATGCAATTAGCAAATGCTGCCTTACAATTGGTGCAGAGGCCATCACATGGACCTATGCAGATACCTACAAAAGCATTGAGTACCCACACTACACTCACGCAATACATTCATTGCACAAACACTACGGAGAAAGAGAGAGAGAGAGAGACAGAGAAAACAACCAAACAAATATTAGGACTGCCAGCAGCAAAAGCAGCAGCAAGCAGCAAGCAGCAAGGAGCAAGCAGCAAGCAGCACCACTGGCACAGCAACAGCTGCCACAAACACAGGTAATGCAAAGTAGCAGGTTAATCCTGTGTATACTGTGACACCTCCAAATGTATCATAGTTCACTATCTATAGGTATGTCCATGAGATAGGTTGTGTGTACATAGTCATGAAATATAAACATATGTAATATTGTTGTACATGTGGGCCATAACTAACACTTCCATAGCTTAGAACACAAGGCCAGTTGTGCATATGATGCAGTAGTTCCCAGGGTCAGTAGAGGTTCCTCCTCATTGGTGTGGGACCACTGTGTATGTATGGCACTGTTCAGGTACATATCCTGTAGTATGGCCAGGGATTAATATCAGTCTGTCATGTGGTGCTATGTCCTCCAGGGGTGAATGTAGCACACATCCAGGGATACCATTTCGTAACAGTGATGATATGTGTTCTGCAATGATGAGGGTGGCTCTCACCTGGACATGTGAGAGGATAGGGAGGTTACAGTCATCTGGGATAACTAATAACACATGTGTAGGACAATGGGGGGGGGTACCTGCACCTAAACTGTCTGCAACAATGTTGCCAATATCTGTGCATTTGGTGAATGTGAAGCATCTTAACACTGCAGACAACAGATGCCTTTCCGTCATGTGAATCTGCCCTGTGCTGCAGTAGCCTCCTACTATTGTTATACAATATGCCTGTATCTGTAGTCCACTGGACAGGATTAATAAGTGGTGTGCAGTTGTTCTGGGTTAGATATCTGTGTGCACAGTACATGCAGTATGTGGGATGTCTGTGGTAAGCATATGCAAAGGTGCTGGCGGTGTGTGTTGTGGCTTCCACTGGCCCAGTGGGCTGCATGGATAGCATCACTGTCATAACTACTGAATAACTGTGTAATTACATGCATACATAGCAAGGTAGTGTACTGTGCTTGTGGTGTTGTTCGGATATGTATATCCAGGCTGAGTAATGTGTGTCCACATCACAGGGTTGGATGGCAGCACACATCCAGTATGTATGGATGAACACCCAGAATGTGTCAGACGTGTCACCTGTGCAGAAGTATCTGGCCATTACCTGTGCATCCCCCACAACACACACACATGCAACATATGGCAGAAGTACTATAGCAGTACACACATGTTCATAGGTTCATAGGTTCATAGGTTCATACTAGGCTATCTGCCCGAGGGCATTTACAAGCTTAGCCCATCGTTTTGTGGCTTACGCCACCCCTTTAGTATGGTGAACTATACCCATTATTTTGCTGTGCCTCTGTCGAGCAGTGACACTGAGGTAATCCCTGGGGTATATCTGCGATCTCCCATCCATTGGTCAAGATTTCTCTTGAACAAGGCCAGCGAGGTGCTCTGCCTCACATATACCGGGATTTTGTTCCACAGCATAGGGAGTCTTTGGGTGATGAATCTATCCCTCCAGCACGTCCTATTAATAGCCGTGTCGAGGTTTAAGTCTCCGCCTTGTGGCTCTGATGGATCTAGATTTTTGAGGTGAAGCATATTCATCAAATCTGGGTTTGACATAGCCTTGTATGTTAGGCAAAGGTCACCTCTGAGCAAGCGGTAAGCGACTGAATAGAACATACATGGACATGCTGGAGGGGCATATTCCTAACCGAGAGGCTCCCTTCACTCTGTAATGAGCTCAAACAGTTGAGAATGAACAGTTCATAGGTTCATACTAGGCTATTTGCCCTAGGGCATTGGTAAGCCTAGTAGAATGTGTTTGTCTTTCGCCACCCAATTACAAGTTATGCTGCTATGCCCTTGTCCGACGTTAGTATACTGTGCCTCTGTCTAACAGTGACATAGAAGTGATACCTGGGGTACAACTATGATCTCCATCCACTCATCCAGATTCCTATGGAAGAGAGTCAATGAGGGACTCTGCCTAACCAGTAGTGTGAGCTCATTACAGAGTGAAGGGAGCCTCTCGGTTAGAATATGCAACTCCAGCATGTACATGTATGTCAGTGCTGAGGTCCAGCTCTCCTGAGCATGTGGCTGTATGGGACTCTGATTGCCTGAGGTGCAGCACGCTCATTACTGCTAGGTAGGACATGGCTGTATATGGCACGCACAGATTGCCTCTGAACAGGCAGTATGCCACTGAGTCCAGCTGGATTCACTTTACCTGGGCAGCATATGACATCTGTGTGAGCCATTGCATCCCCTTGATGATGTACTGTTGTCCTGTACCAGTTGCTGTAGGTGTCTGGTTAGGTACATCCCAAAAGGTGCATTGTACGCAATTATAGGCCTGATGATGGATGAGTAAAGAGGCACAATGACCTCCCCTGCCATACATGTGAATCCCTCATGATTAGCTGGGCTATATAACATGTCTGTCAATCCACATTGGCCATGTGGTAGACAAATGACAGACCGCTACCATGTTTCTTCCCCAGGTCCCCAACCACGCCTTCTGTACTCAATGGCCTAACACCTATGTTGTACTGTGCCACCAATGTGGAGGCATGGGAATCTGCATTGAATACTGATACTCCCCCTCCCTTGTTCAAGTGTTGGGGCCGACAAGAATGGTAACAGCTATAACGTGGTAGTACTGGTGTGCTCCTGTGAAACCTGAAACAGGTTCATGTTACTGCACAGATATCGATGTCCAGAATGCTAGGTAGGGTTTTGACTGCGTGCATCTTTGGGTCTAGACGTTCAGTGTTGAGTAGCATCACTCTTACTTCCTCATCCTTTGTGATACAAATGGATGTGGGTTTGCCTTATGAGCCTTGCCTAATACAGGCACTATGGGTGTAGCAGGAGGCTCCGCCAAATGTCAATAGGACTGTGGTGACAGGTGCAAGCTGTCCCTAGCAAAGCATACCACCCCAAGATGGCAGGCATTGGCACACCTGTGAATGACACCAGTATGTCAGTCAATTGTTGGAAGGGATCATCGTGCCTTGATATTGTGGCATCGTTCTAGGTAAGGGTAGGATGCTACTCAAGGTCAGGGTCAAACTGTCTCGGCTACGTGCTCAGAGAGCTCTGTAATGTCTCATGTCATGTAGTCCAGGGAGGAATGTGTCAGGCCATTCACAGCAGCATGGACATTGACTGAGTCATACCTGTACCTGCCTTGGGGTTACCTGAGTGTTTGTGTTATGTGGCAGGTCATAGTGCCTGACAGGCTGCACACCGTGACCCTCACCTCGTTAAGCCTGGTGAACGTGATGTGAGTGTGCCTGATGATAGAGGCACCTAGTACAGGTGTATGAGGTGTGTTGTTAACTGTTAATGGCTGTGAGTGTTCAGCACATTGGCTTTGTGTGATATGTGTTGCACATGTTCGCTTATGTGGTAGTGGTTGCCTGGATGTCTGCTTAGGAGGTCTCTGCTGCATAGGCAGAGCTGTGGTCTGAGCCTACAAGTATGATCATGTGTGATCATGTGTTAGGTCCGCTGTTGTGGTAGGTCTACGTGAGACTGGAAGTGTAGTGAGTGATCCCTTGCCACCTGACTGGTTATGGCGGTATTGAGTAGACAGAGCCTAGCCTCCAGTCTGGTATATGGTTGCATCACTCACATGAGTTTGAATTTGTTGTTAGGAGGAGGGGTTGTCTGTGTACATGCATCTGTTCTAACATTGTCTCTGAGTACCACACTCACCAGCTGGACTGGGAGGGAACTGACAACTGACCTCTGGACATGCTAGAATACTATTGTGAATTCTGTAATCATTAATGATTGAAAACAAGGTCCAGTGGGGAGTGAGGGTGTACTGACATTACCTACAACTGCTGACTGATATAAAAGTGTCAGTGAGCAAGTGCCAGGTAACCTAAGTGCAATGTGTCACAATTAAGTAAATGCAACAATGACAAGCAGTCACTTGCTGTCATGTGTAACATGGAAGTACGTACAGTAAGCAATGCAGATATCAGTAGTGAGTCACAGATGTGTTGAGAAGATGTGTACTATGTGGAAGTAGCATACCAGTGAAATAACAAGCTAACAGATAACAAGCATATAAACAAAGGTAGATCCAGGAGGCCTGAATGTAGTGTTTGCTACAACAAACAAGGTGTAGCAATGTCAGTAAGATACAGCTCAGATATGCAGGCACTATAAACCTGAAACCAGATGTCCCCAGCTATGAATGGCAGAGTACAGCCTATTGTCACACACGAGTGCAGACCACAAACCTCGTTAATGTTAAATAACTGGCCTGAAGGCCAACTGCCCATACCAGAAGTAATACACTTGTACACTGGGCCCACAATCAGCAGTTCCCAACTTCAATGGATGAAAGATATGTGTCCTGCCACCACAGTGCTTGCCACCAACCTCCCTAATGTAAAACAACCGGTCTGAAGGCCAAGTACTTAGTACAAATGACATAGAATGATAGCTACACTGTAATCAAGTTTTAACCAAGCAGTAATAAGTAGAAGTTAACACTCCCTGTATAGAATGTGTACCATGTATTGTTGAGATACTATGCTGATAACCTGTTTGTGTACCTTTCCAGATAGACATGGCACCAAAAGGAACCCTGCCTACTCTGCTGCAGAGGATGACGTGATTCACCAGAGCCTGGTGCGTGACTATGCCATCCTGTTCTCACGCACCACCCAGAATCAGCAGGAGAGGTCTGCACTGTGGCAAAACCTCGTTAGCAGGATAAATGATGTTGGCATGCATGATAGGACATATGAGCAGGTGAGACATCACTGCAGTGATTTGATAAGAAATGTCCGCCAGCTGCTGCAGATATCCGCAGGCAACAGGTTGCCACAGGTGGGGTGGCCACATCCCCCTCACCAGACAGGAGGGGCTACTGCTAAGTGTTGTGGATCCAGCCCCAGAACAACAGCAACAATCATGCATCCTGATGGAGGTTGGATCCACACAGCAGCAAGACAACGAGCTGCAGGTAAGATGCCATATTCATTTATTGTTATTACTTTTACATTTGTTGACCCAGATAGTCTAGCTGGATATAAGTCCATTTTCAGTAGAGGCCTGTGGAGAAAAGCTCCACACATAACGTAATAAAGGCAGACAGACAAGTTGTTAATACAGACAGCCAACATAATAGAATTGTACACCAGCCTGTTAATTAAATCAACATACATGTAAGGAAGTCAAACAGTTTAGAGTCATACACAATGTACCGTTGGTTTCAAAGCAATCCTACCTAAAGCATAATGGTTATGCAATAAGGCAAAAGCCATATACATAATAGTTAGGGCTCAGAAGGGTAGAGAAGTAGAAGGAGTATGACAGATACAATGATATGGAAGAGGCAGGAGTCAAGAAGGGAAGTGAGGAAAAGAAGGAAGACAGTCAAGAGGAGGTGGGAGGGATGGGAGAAGTAGGTCAGAGCATAGAAGGACATCAAGGTGAAAGAAACAGGGTAGAAGCTAGTTTCTATGCACAATGAGGGGTTAAAGGTGAAGAGAGGGTAGGGAGAGGGACGTTAGCCTGGACTCCAAGAAGAACAAAGCCAGTGGTTTTGGAAGTACAGTTTGAGTTGACGCTTGAAGAGAGGTAAGGGTGAGATTAGAGTTAACTCCTGGTATGTACATATGACTGTTCTGTACGCTGTTACTTCATGCACGCATAAGGTGTGCATGTGGTATGTATCTGTCATCATGATATATATACAGACATGATGTGCAGCTGATGTGTATAAGGGAACTAGTGTACTACTGTACTGTATCATGTGCAAAACGAATGGCACACATGTGCCCACTGACATTACTCTCTTCACACTTCCAGGTCCCTCCCATCTAGCAATGAGGCAGGCCATACATGCTGGTGAGTCTTTTAACATTATCTGTAAAACAATTTATAAAACTAGGAAGAGTAGTGTAACTCTGTAGTAGACATGCTGGTGACTGTGTTCACAATAACTGTAATTGACAGGTAGTAAATTGAGTAGTGTAACACGGTACTGATGTGTGTGTTTACTGTGGGTGTGCATGTGTGCAAGTGTGCCTGTGCCCAAGTGTGCATGTGTGTTAGTGTCCATGAGTGCATGTGTCCATTTCTGAATGTGTGCATTAGTATTGAAGTGCATCTCTGTCAAATATGTATTGAGACTGTAATCTGTGTTCCATGTTTTCCTCCCGTAGGTTCTGGTGCTGCTCTGGTGACCTGCAGCAGGGAACCTGAATCTTGTGCCCCAGGTACTGATGATGATGAAATGTCTGTAATGGTGCAGGAAGGTGTGTCTGGGTCCACCATTGGTCAGCCAATTGACAGTACACAGCTTTCAACCCCGCCAATGCGCACAGTCATCCTGCCGTTACATCCTTTGTCACCATTGTCCCTAGGTGATGGACAGTCAGCAGTGGGCATAGATCAGGGTAATGTGGTACCTGTGGTACATGCATCCCCACAAGGCAGCCATGAGCAGGGGCCTCCAATGGTACCACGCAGACAGTCGCCCATGGGTTCTCGTGGGGCATCCGTGGCCGCATTGCCTCTGGCCGACGTGCCCAAGGAGGTATGTCAACCTCCACTATGTTTAGAACTGTCATGCAGGCACAGGCACGTATGGAAAGGTACACCAGACAGGGTCTGAGGGAGCTGAGAGCATGTCGCACAGCCATGACAGACGGCATGCGTGATGTTGCGAATGCTATCCGTAACTTCACAGATGTCGCTGACAGACGCTGTGGGGCATAGAACAGCTGCTCCACAACCAGATGTCCATGGGCCAGGGCGATGGTGTGCGTTTGACGCCGACGCGGCGTGATGCCAGCAAGAGCACCAGCTGGCAGTGGCCGCGACAACAGGCCCACTCGCGCCTCAAGTGCCAGCACCAGCCCCAGCAATGCTGGGTCTGTGCTGTCATCCAGACACCCCAGGAGACCACGTGCACGTGGCTCTGGACAGTCCCAACAGGGAACTGTGTCCAGTCAACACACCCCTGCTTCCGATGACAGTACCCAGTCTGGGTTAGTACCGGATACGGCCAGTAGCACCCCTGCCAGGCACAGGTACCGTGTCCGTGCCCACAGACACTGATCTGGATGACCTGACAGGTGCAGTCTGTGGCTGTCCACAAAACCCTGTACATGGCAGCCATTATGTGGGACTGTGTGCTTACACACATGCAGAAACCTAACACCTAGGGCAAACACATACACACACACACTGCACCAACAACGGTCCACCCTGTACTGCTGCCCCTCACAAACACACATACACACACATGTCAATTGGTGTTACCAGTGGCCGGCTTGGGCATACCTAACCCACACCCTGTGCATATGATGACACTGTGCCACCTCCTGCATACTACAACATCGGTGCAGGTAAAGGTAAACACGTTGCTGATGCACAGGGTGACTACATAGATGTGTATAAGTAGTAACATGTTGGTAACTGTTGACTGTTGCAGTATAATTGTGTGTATATCCCAGCAGTCCTGCTGCAGTAACTGTATGAATGTCCTCAATTGTTATCTGCACCCATACTACTTAACAAAGTGTACCAGCTGCACACCATCACATGCTAACATTGACTATGGCAATGCGCATCTTGTGCTGTTATGTAGATTCAGCTACATGTATCTGTTCTGTCACACATGCATTTATACACACCCTGCTACCCACACACATGCACACGCCACCTGCCATTCCCATTATTTATCACCCTACATGAGTAGCTGTTGATACATGACAGGTACACATTTCAGAAGTGCACTATGTTGTTTACTACTGGCATCCCCTTCTCTACCTGTACTCACAGGGTGCAGGCAACCTCATCAGTTGAAAGATGTAATGTGCATCAGGTACTGTAGTACCCTGATTGCCACATCAAACATGTTTCCCATATGGAAATGCACACACAGACACATCCCACATCCACACACTTGCCACATTCAGGCTTCAGAACACTATCTAGGTATATTCGGCTACATGTGTTACAGTAGCATGTAACACTATACTGAGTACTGGCAGTTAGTTATCTGTTGTCATGTTGTCTGTATAGAATAAAAGAATTGTTTGATTATCCTACTCCGCTTTGTGGACATTACTTGAAGAAGTGTTACCTTACATGTGTTATCAGTACCACCACCTTCTGTTTTGTAGTTTTGTTTGTATAGGGTGCTATCAACATCACTGCTTGTTAAGGGTAATGACCACCCTGCAGTGCATAGCCCCATGTGGCAAAAAGCCACATCCCACCCCATCATTGTGCACACACACTAACCCCACCAACAGTAAAACACATACTTTCCATTTGCAAGATTCAAACCCATACCTAACTGTGCAATGACAGTAGAAACAGACACATTAGCAGAGTGTGCTATTTGCAGTAGTTGGAGAAATCTTTACTAATGCTGTACTTAGAGGGTGCTGACATCATCTGTGTGTAGGAGGAGGGATGTGCACCCTGTAGTGTGTTCTCCCAGTTGGCAAAAGGCAGTTAACCCTCCCAGCATAGTGCACACACATAAACCACACTCATACTAACACACATACATTCCCTTTGCAGGATTCAAACCCCTACCTAACTACGTTATGACACTGAAGAAAGACGCATTAGCAGAGCGCACTATACAAATTACTGGAGGACTTTACTACAGGTGATATAGTTATACAGTCCTGACATCATCAGTGTTTCAAAAGGGGGATCTGCATCCTGTACGATACTGTCACAGTTGCTAATAGGGACATTTCCCACACACACACATCGATGTGTTGGAGGTTTGCATATGTGGGGATCCAGAACTCCAGTGTGATTAGTATATGGTTTGATTGCAACAATGAGGGATATACTCCCAGTGGTGAGCAGTTTGTACTCATGTTTGTAAAGATCAGCTCTAGTATATCTGCCCCTCTTGTGGGAAGGTTGGTTACCTGTTCCATAGCCAAAGAATGTCTGATCAATGGGAACCTTAGAGCTTGGGTATTGTGGCTTGTGTAATGTTCACAGTCTATGTTTGGGTAGCTGGCATCACCCAGTATGATGGTGTTTGCAGAGTAATCTAAACTCTCCTGTGTCAGCATGAAGGCTGTGTGGGAGTCCTGAGTTTGAGAGGGTGCTGTAAGAGCTCCTCTGTGTCTCTTTCCATGTGGTCCAGGGAGGTACATCTCAGGTTGTTTGCACCAGCATGGACAATGTCTGCCTCATAGCTGTACTTGCTGTGGAGTGACCTGTGTGCCTGTGTTATGTGGCACATTCTATCACCCAACAGGTAGCTGACTGTGACCCTCACCTTGCTCTGTCTGGAGGGCGGCACGTCTGTCAACAGCTCATGTCAAGCAAGTGCACACCCCTCATAAATGATGTGGAAACCTTCAAAGGCCCAAGGCCTGTTGAAAATATGGACCAGACTGCAGATACCTGTATAGAGGCATTCTGTGGACACATTCAGGAATGCATGGATCATGAAGCCACATATGAAAGCATGACCCAATTCTCCAAAGGCAGATGTCCTGGGCGCCGGACACCAGCCATAAACACACTATACAATAGAAGGATGATGCCACTACATGATACAACAACCTCCCAAAATGTGAAGGCACCACTGATGAGTATTGGAAGACAACTACAGGCACCCATATGATTGTCTAAGGCCATCTTTGAGAGAGGATTCCACAAGCCACTGAGGATAATCACAAGGCTGCCTGTAGTTATGTTAGTAACCTGGGTGGTACTACCCAGATATGCTCAGAGGTAATCCAATATGTCACACAAAATATAAAACACACAGACATTGCCATCATCCTAGTGGACAGGTTCAATGCTGCCTTCTCTCCCCACCACACCAAAAGGGCAAATATGTCTCGCAGCACAGTGCTTCCCCCCCTGACATCACAGATGCTCAGGTAAGAGATGCCCTTCCCAAAGCAATAAACACTGCATCAATGGGACCAGACAGTGTCCCAGGCTGTGTCCTACATGAACCACAAGAAGAGCTACACCCAGACATAACACCACTGTTCAATCCCAGCCTTAATACACGATATGTGGCCAGAGAGTGGCATACAGCAACAGTGGTCCCTCAACATTCAGGTGGTGCCGCCACGGATCCTGGACACTACTCGCCCCATATGTCTGACTAGCTTTGTCTGCAAAGCTATGGCAAGGATCATCATGAACCTCACATATCTAGATATTGTGGACCTACAGACATGTCACCATACACAGTTTGGCTTTGTCAATGGCAAATCCTGCCTATCAAACCTGTTTGATTTCTTTGAAACAGTCACCAAGGCCACTGTCAAGGGGTAGGAGGTCCACACAGCCTACCTGGACCTTGCATAAGCCTTGGATACAATACCCCACTTGTGCATTCTAGGGAAGCTCACCAGTGTACATATTAACCCCTATGTCACTATGGGTATTGCACAGTGGCTCAAGGGCAGAACACACATGGTAGAATTGCTGGAGCCATGTCAGCCTCCAACCTGGTACAAGTGGTGTCCCACAAGGCACAGCCCTAGGAGCTGTCATGTTCATTATATATTTGTCATAGGTACAGGCCAACATGGAAGTACTGTGGCTCAGCAAGTCGCAGGTGACTGCAGACCGAACACCATAATCAACTCACCAGCTAACACACGCATCCTCCAAAGGGACTCTTGCAAACACACGACTTGTGCCACAGCCATGGCCTCAACGTGAATGACAGAAAGAGTATAGTCATCCCTTTGTCAAACACTAAGTGACCACAACGCACCACATATGTGTTAATCCAGTAAGTGCAGACCAAGGAATTATGGACCTTGGGGTACGCGAGGTTGATAGCATTCTACCATTTGACAACAACATGGACAAAGTGGTTAGGTAAGCATGTTATATGGGCCACATCATCATGGGATCCACATGTAGGCCAGGGAGGACATTGTGCCCCTTTACTCATCCCTCATCATGCCCATAATTGACTATGATGAACCTGTCGGCATGCACCTTACCAGACACCTGCAGCAACTGGAGCTACCACATATGTACCTCGACAAGGGGATCAAAGTGCTCAAACAGATGCCACATACTGACTGGTTAAAGTAGCAGCAGCTCTACTCAGTGACATACTGCCTCTTCATAGGCAATCTGTGCCTGACATAGAAGGCCAGGTCATACCCTCACTTAATGGCCATGCTGCATCTCAGAATATCCAGATCCCACCAGGATACACGCTGGAAATACTTGAACCTCAGGAGTGATATACATAGGACATGCTGGAGGGGCACATTCACAACTCACAGGCTCCCTTCATTCCTGATTATTATCCCAATAGAGGTTAGGCAGACTGACTCAGTGACTATCTTCAAGAGTGATATTAATGACTGGATGTGACATTGTAGGGTTACCCTGGGTATCACTTATGTGTCACTGTGAGAAAGAGGCACAGTATACTAACCTTGGAAAAGGGCATAGCAAGACAGATTCACAATGCATGTTGAAAGGCACACACATTCTGGCTAGGTGGATACATGCCCTGGGCAGATATCCCTGTACGAACCTATGGACCTATGTCTCTTTTCACCATTGGCCCTATGTGCTGTCAATCACCAATGTAATCTCAATACTCCGTAGCATGTGCAAAGGTCAGTTGTCAGTCACCTCTATGGTACAGTTGTGGAATATGTGTGTCATGTAGTAATGTCACAGCTGCCACATGTACACAGTCAACCCTATCCCTACCCATTGATGTACATCACATGTATGAGATGGAAACACATGGCCAAACTGTAACAACAACATACAAGTCAGTCAGATGCATGGACACATATGACTCAGTCATTGTCCATGCCACCACAGCTGATGTGGGATGTCGCCACTGGGATACATGATAGGGAACATGGAAGGGATCACTGAGCAAGTGACACAGGCTGGTAGACCCCTGACCTTGGTTGGCATCAGACCCTCACCAGGGATTCCGACAAATTACTGAATGCTAATGAATAAGTGTAGCTACAACACCCTAGCTGAATGGTTCTTAGCATGCAGTCACTGCATTGCTATGGAATACTGTCTTACCACTCCCACAACAGGTGAAAACATGCAGCTCCTGTACATCAACAACATGTAGACTTTATGCCCCAGACCAGGTGTGCATTCTCACTACTAGGCTGATAGCATCTACATCTCACACTGTATATACACATCCCACATGCAGCACCTGCACAGAAGACCACGGTCATAATGTTACCCTGTGCAAATACCATGTATTCACATGTGGCAGGCATCACACATGGTAACTATTGAAAGTCACAGGTACATATGTGTATTTGGCACACACATACATCATGTGTGCATTGCCATAACCGGTGTAATCAATGTCATGCATTATTGTGAGGGACAACCCACACACATGGGCATTCTGTGTGTGCACAACACACGTGGCATGTCTGTAATCAAAAGCCATACATAATTGTGATATCGTTTAGAAAGGGGTATGTGCATCCTGTAGTGTGTTTTCCCAGTTGCCAAAAGGGATATATCAATCATACACACTTACCCCCCTTCACACACACTTGCCACCTGCTGGATTCAAACCCCTACCTAACTATGTTATGACACTAGAGATGGACGCATTAGCACAGCGCTATTTGCATTACTGGGGGATTTCCTTTCCCCTGATATACTTATAGGGTGCTGACATCATCAGAGTTTAGAAAGTGGAATGATCATCCTGTGGTGTGTTTTCCCAGTTGCCAAAAGGGATGTTTCTTTCATACATACACACACACTTACCCCCTTCACACACACTTGCCACCTGCTGGATTCAAACCCCTACCTAGCTATGTTATGACACTAGAGACGGACGCATTAGCACAGTGCGCTATTCACATTACTGGGGAATTTCCTTTCCCCTGATATACTTATAGGGTGCTGACATCATCAGAGTTTAGAAAGTGGAATGATCATCCTGTGGTGTGTTTTCCCAGTTGCCAAAAGGGATGTTTCTTTCATACACACACACTTACCCCCTTCACACACACTTGCCACCTGCTGGATTCAAACCCCTACCTAACTATGTTATGACACTACAGACGGACGCATTAGCACGGCGCGCTATTCGGATTACTGACAGAATCCTTTTCTCCAATAAACTTATAGGGTGCTTACATGATCAGTGTCTAGAAAGGGGGATGAGCATCCTCTGGTGTGTTTTCACATTTGCTAGGAGTAAAATTTGGACCAAGTGTGTGAGCATGCCCAGTTCAGCCTTCCCATGGCATGTTGTGTGAAAGATGTCTCATTTATCTAAGTGTGTGAGCATGCCCAGTGTGGGCTTTACATATGTTGAACTCTGCAGCCCATCACATTTGTGGATGAGTGTGACCTTCAACAAATACCTCCAGTTTATGGTTGTGTGTTCTGTGCCATGTTGTGTAGTTACTGTCCAAATGCTTTTTGTGTGAACAAAACAGGGAGTATACTGTGCCTGCAGGTTTTGCATGGGATACTTTGCACACAATTGTCAACATCCGCTCATACTGACCTAACACTGTAGCACTGTCTAGTGTAGTGTTTCAGTACTTTCACTGTGGTGGTCAGTATCCTGGGCTTTAGTCCTATCACTGCTTTACATTTCCATAGTGTGCACAACAGCCTGGTTAGGGTCCAGTTGTGCACATCTGCACAAAGGCAGTGCCTCTACAGACCCTGGTAATTGCTGCCCCATAAGCTTAACAAGTGTAGTCTGCAAATCTATGGAGAGGATCATAATTGAGCTCATAAACAAAGATATAGGGGACATGCAGACATTGTACCCATCCCATTTTGGCTTGGTCAGGGCAGATCATGCCTTTTGTACTGGGTTGACATCTTCAAATTGGTCACTTAGGCCATTGTTGGGGAAAGGCAGTCCATACAGCCTACCTTGGCCTTGCAAACACTTTCAACACAATACCCCACTCAGGTATTGTGGAAAACCCTAACAACTGAAATGTAAACCCATATGTCACAAGATGGGTTGCAAACTGGCTTAAGGACGGGACCCACAGGGTTAGAGTTGCTGGCACTATGTTAGACTCCAGGCTGGTCACAGGTGGTGTCACACAGGGCTCAGTCCTTGGCTCCCATTGTTTGTCATGTACTTCCCAGAAGTACAGGCCAACATGGGAGGACTTTGGATGACAATGTTAGCAGATGACTGCACACTGGGCACCATAGTGGACAGTGCATCACACACAGATATCCTTCAGAAGGGACTCACAGTAACTGATAGCTGGTGCCAGGGCCATGGCCTGAAGTCAAAGTGCACAACATGTGTAGACATACCCTTCAGGAAAAGCAAGGTGACCCCAAGCTACCATATAGGTGGCAATCCTCTAAGCACAGAGGAGGTTATCATGGACCTGGGGACCCAGGTTGACAGTCGCCGCTCTTCTGAGACTCACATTGCTAAAGTGGCTAGGAAGACCTTCTACATTGCCCACCTGATCAGGATGGGATTCACATCCAGATCTAGTGGGTCATTGTTCCCCTGTACTCTTCACTTATCAGACCGGTGATCGAGTCGAATGCCCTATTCTGGCTGTATCTCACCCAACATCTGCAGCAATTGGAGACACCCTGACTGTCCCCACCTAAAGGATCAAGGAACCCCAACAGCTGTCATATGCTGCCAGATTGAAGACACTCACACTCTATTCACTCACATACCGTCTGCTTAGAGGTGACATGTGCCTGACATGCAGGCCATGTCCAAACAGAGATTAATGGACATGCTCCACCTCAGACTCAGAAGATCCACCTGAACCACTAGTGCAGGTGACTTACACCTTAGCAGGGATGTATGTTGGACATGTTGGAGGGATGGAGTTATCACCGGAGACTCCTATGCTGTGGAATACAATCCTGGTCCATTTGAGGCAGAGCACCTTGCTGGCTGTGTTCAAGAGGTATCTTGACCTAATGCTAGTCGGAGAGTGTGTTTGTCCATCAACACATTGTAAGCGTAGTTTGCCATGTCATATGTCTTGTTTAGTATACTGTGCCTCTGTCTACCTGTGACATAACATTGATACCCAGGGTAAACCTCCCATCTCCCATCCACTCATTAGGATTCCTGTTGAGGGACTCAACCAGTGTCTCTATGGACAACCTGTACTGGTAGTTTACTCATGTGTGGGGTGGCTTCTGTGTTTTGGATAATGCAGTACAGCCTGTCCTATATATGTCAGTGCTGGGGTTCAGGTCCCTCATGTGCATAGCTCCCTGCCATTCAGATTGTACAAGGTGCAGCATGTGCATTGATTCCAGCTTGGACATGGCTTTCTACATCAGGCACAGCTTGCATCTGGGTGGACAGCATGGCAGTGTGTGGAGCTGCACTCTGTTTAATCAGACTACACATTACATGTGTTCCAGCTCTGTCATACTCCTGGTGAGGTACTGTTGTGGACTTTACAGGTGCTGGATGTGTGTGCATGAGGTACACCCACAGGGGCTGTTGTGGTCATTTCTAATGCTGATGAAAGATAACTGCAGAACCAGAATGACCTCCCTTAGCTAGATGTCAGACAGCATGGACCATACAATCACAACTGAAAACAGGACCCTCTCCACAAAGGGAAAGTGTCCTGTCTGGTGGACCCCAGCCATAAACAAACTGTATGACAGATGAGGGTTACTAATGCAAGACAGAGCTACATCTCCAAAAGGGAAGACAGCTGTGATCAGCACTAGTAGAAAGCTACATTATCTCATAAAGACATGCAAGGTCAACTTGGGGACATAAATCACCAAAGACAATGAAGGTAACCACACTGCTTTCTTCAGTTATGTCAGACACCTGGTTGTGAACCCTCGGATATGCTCAGAGTTGGTACACAACAACATATATTCCAGTGACCTGACAGATATTGGCAACATTCCGCGGACAGCTTCAGTGCGATTTTCCCTCACCCCCAAAACAAGATAGTTATCACTGCTGTATGTAATCTCACTGTCATCTTGGATGTCCATGTGAGAGCCACACTCAGCAAAGACAAGTACACAGCATCCATGGGACCTGCTGGTATCTCCAGTTGCATGCTATGTGAACTCCAGAAGGGGCTGGACCCATATATACAACTGCTATTTAACCTTAGTCTTGCTACAGGATATGTACCTGAACACTGGCATACGGCAACAGTGGTCCCACTCCACAAAGGAGATGCCTCCACAGACCATGGCAACTACCACCACACAAGCTTAACCAGCCTTGTCTGCAAAGATATGGGAGGAGTCATGGAGCTCTTACACAGACACATTACTGACCTACGGACCCTTGTTCCCACCTAGTTCAGCTTTGTACAGGGCAGATCCTGCCTTTTGCACCTTTGCACCTGAAAAGTACCTACCATGAAGATCAGGGTTCTTCAACACATGTCATATGCTTCCAGAATAGAGGAAGTCCAGCTTTGTTCAGTGTCATACCGCATACTTACAGGTGACCTATGCCTGACATACAAGACCATGTCCAATCAGGATTTGGTGGACATGCTCCACTGCAAGCAATCCAAATCCACCAGAGCCATGAGAGCTGAGTATTTGAACCTCAGCACATACATGTATAGGACATGCTGGAGGGACAGAGTCATAACTCAGAGGCATCTCACACTCTAGCAGAGTATCCCAGTTCATGTTTGACAGAGTCCCTCACTGACTCTCTTCAGGAGACATCTGGACAACTGCATATGAGACGGAGGCACAGACTAGACAGAGACACAGTCATGTTATTCAATTACGTAAGGGGTCATAATGTGTCACTACTAAGTCAGAGGCACAATATTCAGAATCTATTCTGTACACTTATTACCACTATAAGGGGTGGCAATAGCCACATCACTATGGCTAGGCTTATACATGCACTAGGGCAGATAGCCTAGTAGTACACTATGACACTATGAAACACCGTGTATGTGTAGCTATTGTCAATCAAACAGTATGATGTGGCTTGGGGGTTTGATATCTCCCTGTATTCCAACATTGTTTTGTCTATTCCTTCTAGCATGTCTAGGGATCAGTTGCTAGTGTCCTCTCCTGCTCAGCTGGTGAACCTGGGAATATTGAGGCACTGTTACACTTGCCTCATGTACACTGACAACCCTCTCCTTCTGCCATAAAACACACATACATGTGAGAGATGCAACTATATAGCCAAAGTGGAGGCTGAGCTCTCTCAACATAGGACTAGCAAGACCAGAGAGAAGGTGAAGCTAACCACACACACATCACAAATCCAGTCTCACATGGCACTGTCACAACTTAAGATCATACACATAGACACACAGAGACACTCTTGGAGGCTCTGATCAGAAGTCTACCAGAATGGCAGTGGCCACCACAGCAGACACTCACACAACTGCCTCCACAGGGCACAGCACATGCAACACATTGACCACAGAGTCGGTGTGCCAAACAGTCACAGCCCTTAAGGCCAAACACAATGCCAGACACACTTGTCATAGGTGACTCCATAGTCAGACACACTGATGTCCCACTCACCAGATCAGGTACAGAGGAGGTCACAGTAAGCTGCCTATCGGGCACTGGAATCCACCACATAATGCAAGCACTCAGGTCACTAAACTGCAAGTACAGGTCTGACCCAGTCATAATCCATGCTGGTGTGAACGACCTGAGATGTACCTCCCTGGACTACATGGAAAGAGACATAGAGGATCCCTCTGATTATGTAGGCCAGGCAGGTATGACCCTGACCTTCGGCAGTATCCTACCTTCACCAAGTATGATGCCACATAAACAGAGACAAGATGATCAGCTGTAATATTTTGCTTAGACTATGGTGTCATTCTAAGGGGTCCAATGTCTGTCTGCCTGGGATGACATGCTGGACAGGCCACGGTGATTTGCAAGGGACGGCTTGCACCTGTCACCCTGGGCTTCCGGATTTCAGATGATGCTCTTGCCACCCCCATTGTGCCTTTTTATGCAAGATTCAGATTCTACACCTACCACCCTAGAACACAGTAAAGGAAAGACACTAAGGGTAATGCTGCTCAATGCCCAAGGTCTCAACCTCAAGCTGCACACACTCTATGCCCTTCTCAGTATGTAGCACATTGATGTCTGTGCTGTGCCTGAAACCTGGTTCACAGCTTCTGACAGCACCCGGCACTATCGGGTGTTACCTCATATCATGCATTCCGCACCAGCATCCCGACAACACCAAGAAGGATGGTGGGTGTCCATATTCATCAAGGACACCCTCACCTCATGGTTGGTGGCAACACACGATGCATCGGAGACCATCCAGGTGCCAGTGACCGTAGGCAAGACTGCTCTGCAGTTTGTAGCATGTTACATGCCACCCGCTCAAACTCAGGTACCTCACACAGCTATCCTGCAAACACTGAAGGGGATAAATGTATCTCCAAACACCATCCTACTGGGTGATTCCAACTATCCACATATAGACTGGGATCACTAATCATGCCACAACACTCTAACACAAAGGTTCCAAGAGTTCATACACTGAAATGCCATGGAACAACTGGTCCCAATCCCCTCAAGTGGAGGCAACATACTAGAACACATCATCACGAACATGGGGTCACACTGTTCAACACCAGACGATACCCATCATTGGTGAGATCAGATCATGGACTACTCTCAGTGGGAGTCCACATCCCACCCACACCCCAGATGGGAAAAGAAACAGTGAAGACCTTCTCAAATGCCGACTTCACATTTCTGAGGACTGGTGTGGTCTCTTTCAAGGCCCCCAGGCCAGCGGACACCATTACCCAAGCCACTGTATCACTTAGAAATGCCTTCTACCAGCACCTCCAGGACTGCATGGATCAGGCAATCCCAAAAAAAAGACTCTTTGTACCACAGGCAAGCATCCAGTCTGGTGGACCCTAGCCATAAACAAGCTGTACAACACAAGGAAGGAGCTACTACGAGATAGACCGTAATCCGTAGGAGGGAAGACATTGTGAGTAAAACACTGGGTTCCCCCATACAATCATCCGAGGCATGTTTTGAGAGTTAACCCACTGAGGACTCCAGGGACAATCATGAGGCCTTTTTACCTATCGTTGAAACCTGGGAGGGAACTCCCAGATATGCTCAGACTTAGTTCGGAATGATGTTGATATCACTGCACCTACAGACATTGGCAACATACTGGCTGACAGGTTCAGTGCAGATTTCTCCCTCCCCCAACTGGAGGGGTATGTACACCAGAGGATTGTAGCCCCCAAACATCTCCACTGCTGGGGTGGGAACTGCTCAATCCAAGGCAGAAAACACTTTATCCATGGGACCAGATGGTGTCCCCAGTTGTGTGCTCCATGAACTCAATGAGTAATTACACCCGCAGTTAGGGCAGCTGTTTAATCTTAGCCTCATCTCAGGATATGTTCCCAAGGAGTGGCATACAGCAATGGTGGACCCACTTCACAAAGGAGGTGCCTCCACCAACCCCGAAACTACCATCCCATCAGCTTGACAAGCCTGTTCTGCTAAGCTATGGAGAGGATCATAATGGGAATTCTAAATGAAGACATAGGGGACTTGCAGACATTGGATCCAATCCAGTTTGGCTTTGTCAAGGGCAGATCATGCCTTTTAAACTTGGTTGACTTTTTCAAAACAGTCACCCAGGCCATTGACGTGGGCAAGGCAGTCCACACAGCCTACCTTGACCTGGCAAAGGCTTTCGACACAATACCCCACTCAGGTATCATTGAAAACATCACCAGCTTAATTGTGAACCCATACATCACAGCATGGGTTGCAAACTGGCTAAGTGACGGAACACACAGGGTCAAAGTTGCTGGTGCCAGTTCACACTCCAGAGCTGTCACAAGTGGTGTCCCACAGGGCTCAGTCCTGGGCCCACATTTGTTCAGTATCTACTTTTCAGAAGTACAAGCAAACACAGGAGGATTATGGCTGACAAAGTTTGAAGATGACTGCAAACTGGGAAGCATAGTTGGAAACCCATCTGACACAGACATCCTTCAGAAGGGTCTCATAGACATGGATAACTGGTGCCACAGCCATGGCCTTACATTAAACACTAAACAATGCATAGCCATACCCTTCAGGAAGAACAAGGTTACCACTACTTCCCATCTAGGTGGCAATCCTCTAAGCACAACGGAGGTTATCAGGGACCTGGGCACCCAGGTTGACAGTGACCTTTGTTTGACACTCACATTGCCAGGGTAGTTTGGAAGGCCTTCTACATTGGCCACCTCATCATGCAGTGATTCACATCTAGATCAAGGGAGGTCATTGTTCCCCTGTACTCATCACTCATCAGACCAATGATTGCATACAATGCCCCATTCAGATTGGATGGGCCCACAAATTCCTCGACAGGAGGTGAAAGGGTCTCAAACATATTTCTTATGCTGCCCGACTGAAGGAATTCCAGCTGTATTCAGTCGCCACTGTCTGCTCAGAGGTGACCTGTGCCTGACATACAAGGCTATGTCCAACCCAGAATTAATGAACATGCTTCACCTCAAGACCTCTACATCCATCAGAACTACAAGGGCAGGAGACCTAAACCTCAACACAGATATTACTAGGATGTGCTGGAGGGACAGATTCATCACCCAGAGAGTCCATATGCTGTGGAACAACATCCTGGTACATGTGAGGCTGAGCACCTCACTGGCTTTGTTCAAGTGAGATCTTGACCAATGGATGGGAGATTGCAGGTATACCCCAGGGATAACCTCAGTATCACTGCTTGACAGAGGCACAGCAAAATAATGGGCATATTATCCATCAACTTGCAGGGGTGGCAGAAGCCACAAAACTCTGGGCTAGGCTTATTAATGCCCTAGGGCAGATAGCCTAGTATGAACCTATGAACCTATGGACATAGGCCTGGGGCAGTTCCTGCTATTAGGACAGTGGTCTGCAGCAAGCTATATAGTAGTAGTCGGTTTTAGCCATTGGTTTTGACCATGGCTATTCCATGTTGCTTCTTGTTGTGGTACAAACATGGGTGTGTGGTTATCCATGCTATTTATTGCTAGTCACCCTCATTTTGTATCTTGTTCCATGTTTTTGCACATGTACATCACTGTATGACGTGCAGCTGTTTCCGCAGGGTCATATGCGTGGATATGGATGTTAGTTGGGGTCCTCAGGTGTGCATATTGTACATGATATTACATTACTTAACACATGGCATTCATGCCTCAGGTGGTGCTGCAGGGCCACCTCTGTCGGATACACATACTACACTCCCTGTACGTTTGGAAGCAGGTTGTGTCATGTTAGGCATCCCTGTTACTGTATGAGTGAGTCAGAGCGGTATCAGTCCCAGTGTTCCTACTGACCAAGCGTATGTGCTATGCGTTGCCTCTTTGCCAAGGCCAGGGCATACTGGGCATGCCTCCTTCTGCCTACTGGGACTAGGTCAGGTTGTTCCTCCTCCGAGTCACCCCCTGCCTGTGGTGGCCTTGGCAATGGTGGGGATGTTTGGCCCAGCCCTGTGCTGGTCCTGCTGCAGCTGTTTCCGCAGGATCATATTATGTAGCATAGCACATATCATGATCATTTGGGTACATGTAGTTGGTGTGTACTGCAAAGCTCCACCAGACGTGTCCAGACACCGGAACCGTGACTTGAGCAGCCCAAACACACGCTCTATGATATTACGTGTTTGTGCGTGTGCCTCATTATGGCGTTCCTGTTCAGGTGTGTGTGCATTTCTGATGGGTGTCATCAGCCACGGCTCAAGTGCATAACCTGCATCCCCACTAGGTGTCCGTGTGGGAAGTCCCCATTGGCAAATGATTGGTACAGCAGCGACAGATGCCAGATGTGGGAATCGTGGTAGCTCCCAGGGCAGCCAGCACACACATTCATTATTATGCCCTGGGCATCACACACGACCTGGCAGTTGATGGAGGGGTATCCCTTGCGGTTAATGTAGGCTCTACCCCGCTCACCGGCTGGTGCTTTGATGCGTATGTGCATGCAGTCTATTGCACCCAGCACCTCAGGGTATCCCGCTATTTGCTGGAAGAGACGATATTGCTGGCCACAACCTCACGGTCATTAGGGACATATATATGATCACTGACATGTGGTGACATGGCATCCAGGAACTGGTGCAGTACTCTGGAGGCTGATGCCTGTGATATCCCCATCATATCACCAGTTGGTCTCTGGAAGGTACCTGTTGCTAGTATTCTTAGGCCAACACATACCTTGGTTTCTACTGGGATGGGTTCCCCTCTGTTGGTTCTGTGTGTGAGATGTGGCCTGCACAGCTCAACAATCTGCTGCAGAAGGTCTCTGTCCACTCTGTAGCGCTCTACTATCTCCAGCTCATGTAACCCATGGTAGGTGACCCTGGGCCTGTATACTCTTCTCCTTCTCCTCACTCTGGGTTGTCTGTCAGCGTCTGCATTGTCACCACCCTCAGCAATTCGCCTATGCCTGATTATAATAGCCATGGCAGCCCCTAGCATTTCTGCTCTGAGTTCAGCTTTTTTTCAGTTTTCAATTCTGATAGCTTAGTTTCTGGCAGTATCTCTTGTGAGAAACAGCCTGCACTGCTCTTTGTTGTGTTTTAAGTGCTGGGTTGGGCTTCTAGTCTGCCTGTGTAATTGCCTGCTTCTAATTGTTTCCACCAATTAACTCTAGTAGTAGCTTCTGTCAGTTTCCATGTATTTTAGTTGTTTCCTGTTTCCTCTCTGTTTCCTGAGGGGGAGCAATGTGCACACCAGCTTAAACACGCTCACAGTTACTTAAACGCGCGCACACATCCCTACACGGTGTTACACGCCCGCACACATCCTTACACGGTGTGATTTATGTTAAAACGCGCGCACACTGCCTTCAACACGTGCACGCCCGCGCAAACCATTGTAAACAGTTTGCAACACGCTCCCACATGTTAAACCTGCCTTACACGCGCGCACACGCGCACATGCACGTATATCAAGAAAGTTTGAGTGTAGGGATAGCGTATACCCTCAATTTCTTGACTTTCCTAGTGTTCTGTTGAGACACACCTCCCTCCCTGATGTCTGTCTGTCATCTGTTACCTTACATTGCCCTCCAATCTGGTACATTTCTTTCTATCCTTCCCCCCCGTGATGTCACCTACCTCTTACTCTGTTCCTCCCCCTTCTCTAAGTCTTACACTACTCAGAAAGTGCTCATTACCTATGTGGCAGTGTGATTCAGTATTGTAACCCTCATTTACATAGGATTGCCTAGTAATGACTAGTTACATGTCTTACACGGAGCTTCCCCCCCTTGACAACCACTACACGGAGGCCATATTGTTTTTGGTCTGCAAGTCCCTCCATTGACATTCAATGTACTACATAAATCCCACAATTGTGGGCTTATAAGCTTCGGTTTTTAGTTTTAGGTAGCGCACCCCATTTGCGTGGGTGTGCGCTGCAGTTAAACCCAGAAATCCCGTGGAAAAAAAAAAGTTATATAACTTATTTTTGCAACACTTTTTCATGCCAATGGCCACATATTTGGCCATTGGCATGCTTAATGAAACATATGCACCCTTTATTTGGAGCTGACATAGCTCCGTTTTTAATTTTGCAGAAATGTACTCAGTTGTCAGCTGAGTACATTTCTGCAGCTAACACGTCCATTACACGGACTGGTTTTGGCTTTGTGGATCGCTCAAATACCTCATTTGCATATCTTGGAGCTGCAAATGAGGTATTGAGCATTTCCACGCCCAGTCCATGTAAGAGACGTGTTAGCTGTCTCTTACACGGAGATTTGGGTTGTTCCTGAATCAGGAGGCTTACACGGAGGCTTACACTACTCTTGAACTCCATGTAAGCCTTCCTGAATCTGGCCCAAAGACATTTTGAGACGTAGACAATATATCAACATTTTAATAATCAAAATTGAGTTCATGTCCAAGTCGCTGTGTATTTAGAATACGGTCTGGAAATTCTACCTGATCTGTTAACATAAAAATTCTGACTAGATTTAATAACAGGGACAGTCTCTTGGGATTCTCTCACAACTGGAACATCAGGGATTACATCAAAATTATTTGAAGAAAACACACCGTCCTTTTGAATTTGAACAGGTGTGGAGTCTCTCTGCGAATTAGAGTTATTTGCACAGACAATCTGCTGCATTACTAGTTCAGAGATAGGTAACACATGTACAATTCCTTCTGAAATCCATTCTTTCAGATTGTATGATGTAAGATCTCGGTTCTTTACAAATGCTCTTCACGATTCCCACTCGGTCATATCCTTTAGATGTTTGTATTTTCATAACTTCTCTTTGTAGTAATAGTCTAAGGGGTTTACTGGTCTTATCACAGTACAACTTTTGTGACTGACATTTTCTCGAAAGTTGAGCCTTGACCACTCTGTTGTTGTTTTTTTTTACGTCTGGTTCTAACAACTGGTTGCTGATTGGAAGAATTGTTGTAGTCTGTCTGGACATTAATCTCTTAGAGGATGAACCAAGGAATGTTTCTGAGATTGAGTAAATTAAGAAAAACATCAGTGGCCTCTCTCTTAGATTCCTCCAACAAGTGGTTTGTACTCTGAACTGCACATTCAGCTAAACTATTGGCTTGTGGATACTCAGGACTACTGGTAATATGAACAAAGTCCCGAGACTCAGCAAATTTCTTGAAATGCTGACTTGTAAGCTGTGCATCATTGTCAGATATGACTTTGTGTGGACTATCATGGACAGAAAAATGTCTCTTCAGTTTTGTAATGACTGTGTTGGATGTCAAGTTAGGAAGTGGGTCAATGTTAAACCAATTTCATTAAGAGTCTACTAATACCAAATAATGTTGGACATTCCATTCGAAAATATCTGTGGCAACCATCGACCATGGTAATTCAGTAATCTGATGTAGCTGAAGTGGTTCTTTTTGTTGATGCAGTTTGTTGCTGTTACAAATTGAACATGCTAGAGTTTCCTTTTCTATATCTTTGGACATAAAAGGCCAACATACAATACCTCTCGTCCTTCTTTTGATTAAATCAGTACATGGGTGACCATGATGAAGGATTTTGTATATTCCTGTTGTAATGCTTTAGGAATGACCACTTTTGGACCTTTCATGAAGATTCCATCTTCCATCATGAGCTCGTCTTGCTAAGGAAAATACTGCTGAATGTCAAGTGGTAAACAGATTTGTCGTGCTGGCCATCCTTGACTGATAACATTTTATAACTTTTGGAGAATTGGGTCTGAAGCTGTGTGATTTCTTAGTTCATCAAGCTGTGATGACAAAAAAATTCTGACTTGCATGACTTCAAAGTCTGCTGTTTCATTTTCATGCCACTCTGTCATTTGTCTGGGTGCATGTGACAAAGCATCAGCAAGGTACATGTGTTTGCCCCTTTTGTAAACAATATTGAAATTGTACTTTCGCAATTTTAACATCATGTGTTGCAATCATGCTGGAGTTGTATGCATTGGCTTTTTCAAAATTGTCACTAGTGATTGTTGATCAGTCTCTGTTTGGATAGGTCTGCCATAAATATAATCACTGACCTGCAAACATGCGAACACTACTGCCAAAAGTTATTTATCTATTTGTGCGTAATGCATCTCCATTTGCATTAAAGTTCTTGATGCACAGGCTACTCGTATGCTGTCTTGAAGACATGCTGCACCAAGGCCGTACTTTGAAGCATCACAAGAAAGAGTTACAGGTTTGTGAACATCATAATATCTCAATGTGGATGGACTGGCAATTTTCTGCTTCAGAACATTAAATGCTCTTTGGTGTTTTTCCAGCCAGAGCCAGTGTACATTTTTGTGTTTCAGTTCATTTAATGGTGCAGAAAGCTCACTCATGTCAGAGATGAACTTTCCTAAACAGTTGACCATACCATGTAAGTGTTGTAAAGATGTGACATTCTCTGGAACTGGCATTTCAAGAATTGCTGTTTGCTTGGACAGATCTGGTTGTAAGCTAGAAGAGGTAAACAAATGACCCACATAAGTAACTTCTTTCAGCTTGAATTTACATTTCTGAGGATTTAGTTTAAGATTTACTTTGTGTGCATGGTGTAAAACTTTCCTCAGATTTTTATTATGTTCGTCTTCGCCATTGCCTCCAGCAATAATGTTATCTACTATTAATAGCACATGGATAACCAGAAAAAAACTCATTCCATGTGCGATGCCCGTGCACTGGCCCAATAATCAAGGAGCCTCAATCCTCACTACTAGCACCAGTGAGGGGTGTCCGCAATGGGAGGATAACAAGAACACACACAGTAAAGTACAATTTCCCTTAAGAGCACACAGATATCACAGTCAGTATGGGGCTGATTTCTCCCTTCCTCTCCAGATCCCCAATAAGACCCCCCACTGAACATACGTTCTGGTACCTTGGCTTCTCGCCTTCTGTTGGAACATTTATTAAACTCCAAATATACCCCTCATACACCAGTCCTTATAGGGTTAAGATCTCAGATGAGTGGTCAAGCCAAAACCTCCAGCACCCTCTCTGTCCTGACATACACAAACACACTTTGAGATTTGAATTAAATACAAACACACAGACACTCCTGGGGAAGGCTGGCACAGGTTCTTCAGTTATGACTCATTCTTGCCCAGACTATAAGGTAGAAATCACGGCCACCAGTCACTACTTATCAGCTACTAATGAGGCCCTTCTCAAAGGGTGACCAATTACATTGTGTAATATTACTGTTATACAAATATTAAGTGCGACCCAGGGCTAAGGTTATTCTGGAGTGGCTTAGTACTGTATCACCAAATACATGCAAGTACACTTAAGAACTTAAATTATCTCGACAAAAAACAGCCGCAGTTAAAAGGTTTTAAATATTTAATAATAAATAATAAAAACACAAGACAATACTCATTAATTCAACATAATGGCAATAAAGAGCTTATAAATCACAGGAAAATGCTTTAAAGCAATATTGTAGGATAGTCTGACATAAATATAAAAAACAGCTAGAATAATCTGACTATATTCTATCTATTCACAAAAACATAAAAAAATAAAATTTCAAACCACATCAGAAAAATGACTAGGAACTCCATTGGCAGGACATGTAGTTGTTTTATTACATCCGTTCTGGTACCTTGGCTTCTCGCCTTCTGTTGGAACATTTATTAAACTTCAAATATGCCCCTCACACACCAGTCCTTACCAACAATAATTCAATTAAAATTTTCCAAATAAATAATTACTACATTAATTACATCATTGATTAGATGCCTTGCTACAAAGCCAGTTTTTAAAGTGCAGACTGAAAAAGAGTGATTTTTAAACTCACAGTTATTACCCCTGTGAAATTCAATTTCATTCAGTAAGAACTAACAATTAATATACATACATCTGAAATACTGTAGTTTTACAAAAAAAAATTAATATTAAATATACCCAACATTAAATACATCCAATGTAAATATATCTAATATTAATACTACCTTCTAAATAACATTGATCTATGTTTGTTTCTTCCTCTGATATATTCTATCTATTTCTAAGAGAAATCACTGTTGTAAATACTACTTGCATACAGAACAAACCAAGTGCTGGTGAGCAGAATGGTTTCAGATCCAAGACAAGATGCAAAATGCTCTTCTTTCTTTCTGAGATAGCCCCTAAATTGATAATACACATAATTTCAGATAACATCATTCTTGACACCTCTGCTGAAGTTTTCCAGGCTGACAAAACTCAAAATTTAACATATCTTTGTAATCTTGCACCTGCCAGGAAACCACAGCAATAAAGGACACTTTACATGTAAGATCTAGTAATTATCTCTGTCTTAAAACAATAGAAAGAATTTTGTAGCCCAGACATCCTGTCTCCGAGCTTGAGATCAAACACAATTATAAATTCTTTACTTAACAGGTTTCTTCCGGCAGGGTGCACTGGGGTTACATTTTTGAAGCTCAGTACAACATATAGTTTAATCACAACATATAGTTCTCTTTACATTTGTTAAACAAGCCTGTGGATTATATTAATATTTATAATGACATAGAATTATCTGTAAAGTTCTATCTGGCTAGGCTGGCAGCCCCTCAGTTTTTCACACCATGGTATGTTGAAAGACTTCACTGGCAGAATTGATTCCAAATGGGATTCTCAAAAATATGTATCTACCAAATGGTGTACTGAATGTAGTTAACAATGAAGATTTATGATCCAGCGAAATTTGCCAAAAAAAGCGTTTTGATCTAAGACTGAGAAAATAGTAGAATTTGGCATGAGAGTGGCTGCCTCTTCTAGTGTATGCATTGGATGATGAGGACACTTAGGTGCTTTGTTTAAGTCTCGTGGATCAATACATATTTGAATATCATCTGAGCTTTTTGTATGCACTACGACCATGGAGGACACCCATTCAGTCAGTTCTTCTACTAGAGTAAGGACACCTAAATGCACATTTTGTCTAGTTCTCCTTTAACTTTACTCTGGATAGCTACTGGAATATTCCATGATGGTCTGATAACTGCACTTATTTCATGGTTTAACTTCATGGAGTATGTGACTGGAAGTTTGCCAAACTCGTCTTTGAAAATATCAGTATATTCACTAAAATATTCTGTGTAAAACTATCATTGTTTTTCATACTTATATGGTGAACCTCTTTATTAAATGAAATTATTCCCATTCTCAGACTCTTAACCAAAAATTAGGAAGTAACACCAAAACACCACACAGATAACCGCTGGCTCCAATCAAGGCTCTCATTCTCAGACTCGCCTTGAGGCCTAACAGTGACTGCACATGTCTTTTGACTAGGTAAAACTGCAAATCATAGCTGTTTCCAGCAGAATGGTATGAAAGGACTACAGTGCCATCACTTGAGTCTCTTCACTACTATAAGCAACGAGTTTTGCACACTTTCCTGAATCAAGTTCTCACCAGCTTTTACTCTGGCAAACATTTGTGCTGACATAATGTTGCACTTAGATCCAGTATCTATTTTAAGCTCTACAGGTTTGCTATTAATTTGTACAGTACAAAGTATTTCACTCTTTGTTGACAACTGATAGTTTACTGTATTAACTCTTTCATTGATCACAGAGACACCATCAACATAGAATGTTTGTTCATAGCTTTCAGAATTTGCTACAGTCTCTATCTGATTTACTTGTTCTTCAGATACTCTCTTTTAATATAAGTCTCTGACACTCTAGACTTGCAAAGCCTTTTGAAATGATTCCACTGTTTACATTTGTGACATTGTTGACCAAAAGCCAAACACTTTTCCCATTTAAGTTCATGACTGCCTCTACAACTGCGACAGTAAGCAATGAGGTTGGGTATGGCACACTTTGGTTTATATTTATTTTTCATCTTAACTTTCTGCTGCACACTATCAACATTCACACTAGCAAATACTGTAGACATGTTTTTTCTCATTCAAAAGCATATTTGTATGCTTTTCTGTCATCTCATATATTTGGCAAATCTCAATGGCTTTGCTCAATGTTAATTCACTATTTTGAAGCAAAATCTTTCTCACTGCATTATTAACACCACATAGAAGATGGTCTTTTATCAACTCCTCTCTTACATCACCAAATCTGCAAGTTTTAGCTTTATTTCTTAAGTTGGTAATATATGCTGCAACACTTTCACCAGACTTTTTATTTCTTATGTAAAATGTACACCTTTCCATTATAATATTAATTTCAGGGTTACGCAGAACTCTAAATTTACATTGTAAGCACTCTGGGTCTTCCCACATTTCAGCCTATGTCATAATATGCAGTTCTCCCCCCTCCACTGCATACACAGCAAGTGCATACACAAATGAACCTTTTCGCTCAATGGCTTCCGAGCCAGCTAAATTGAGAAGTATAAAAAGTAGTGTATGAGCGTCTTTATCAGAAAATGCAGCCTGTATGAAAAATAGTATTCTTGCTCAAACACTCGCCAGTTCTCATCAATATTATTATCAAGCACCAGCAGTTCAGGTCTGTGAAATCCCTCTGCCATAACAACAAATTGCTTTTAAACATAAGTATAGACCTGGTACTTGTAATTTTGCTCAAATACACAACAATCTCCAAAAATGCTTTATTTTAACACTACGAATATGTCCAACACTTTGGACACTTTGAAAGATCTTAGTTCCTGCAAAACACTCATACATTGTGAAAAAATGTGGACATTTTAAACTTTTTGAACATTTTAAACACTTCAGAGATTATTTCAACCACTTTAATCTTTATGTCACTATTTCTGACATTTTGAATATCTCAGAAATTATTTTTGAACACTTTGAATGCTATGCTACATGTTTGGTGACTGAAAATCATTTGAAACAATTTTAAGTACCTTTAAATAACCACTGACCTATTTGCGAGTTTATTGCTCCAGTTCTAACTGCATGCCTCATGATTTGCAAGATGCTTCCAACTTCAGATCCCATTCTGACACCATGTCTCATGTCTCGTGTATTCACATGAGTCACTGAGGAATGAGATGGGTTCAATTAATGTATTGTACATAAACACATCAGGAGCTATAACTGGAACATGGGCTCTACTTTATGTCCTCGAAAAGCAAGTTAGCCAAATACAAAATGCCAGACACGTAACGCTCGAATGCTGACTAACCCAAAACGTGTATGTCCCGAAACTGGAAAGAGTGATCACCTACTTTGTCCATGATCCCTTACAACACTGCACTGAATCAAGCAGAGGACTCTTTCCCTTCACCGGAAAACAAACGTAGTTCAGTTTTCTCACTATACAAACATTTTTGTAAGGTTAGGTAAAGTTTATATATAATATGCAAATGTTACCTAATCTTACAAAAATATTCATACTGTGAGATATTAGAAGTACAATTACATTTTCCAGTAAAGGGAAAGGGCACCGGAAAACATAAACGTACTTCTAATTTCTCACAGTATGAACATTTTTATAATGTTAGGTAAAGTTTGTATATATATTATATATTATATGTGTTAACACACTATTACCAAGTTTCACCTGTATTTTTCCATATACATTGTACTACTGATTCTGTAACAGTAATGTGAGTAGGGTTACCACCTGTCCCACTTTGCAAGGGACAGTCCTGCAAAAAAATTGCAAAATGGCATATGTCCTGAGATTTTAGGACAAAATTATTTCCTATATTTTATGTAATAGTTGTATATAACAGTTATTCTGTATCTGAAACACCTACATGTTATAAGAAACAGAATAAGCAACTAAAATGCTACAAGAATAAGATTTTGTTTATGCAAAAAAGTGAAGCTCTGTCCTTTGTACTGGCAGTGGGTATGTTTTGACCTGCAAAAATCTAACATTTGTAACAACAATGTCCCACTTTGGGCATTTGAAAAGGTGGCAACCCTAAATGTGAGCAGTTTATATTTATTGATTTTTTTTTTATCAACTGGGATAATCCATCAAGACAGGATCAATTTTCAGTAGATGCCTGGGGTTGAAAGCTCCAAAGAATTAATGGAAGACTTTACTGAACCTCTGCATAAAAATAAATAAATAAAAAAATAAAAAAATAACGAATTGTACAAATTCACATAATATACAATGATGAAGAAAGGTTGCTGGAGTTTGAATAAATATGAAAACAGTATTAAGTATAAAAAGTATCAAATGAATTATATTGATATTGCACAAAGGGGATAAGTTCCCCAATGCCCTCTGCAAATTTCTCCTGCTCAGTACTCAGGATAATCTGCGGTCTCTCCTGAAAAGAGGCCAGTGTCACAGTGGAGTAACTGAGTCAACAAAGTGTAGATAAATAAATAACTACAAAAACACATACATTTCAGGTCTAAGGACTTACACATAGATCATGCATGCATATTTTCTGTGTGGGGAAAGATTACAGTGAAGAAAAAGAAACAATCATGAAATACATGGGAGATATGCACAGTGGGATCTCTGGTAAACAGGAATGCAAGCCCAACTAAAAAAGAGATGTATAAGGTAGTTTTGAATGATTTGTGGGTGACATCACTTCTTAAAGGAAGGAATGGATTATTCTGAGATTTTGAACCATTTACTTAGAAAGCAGGGCGCTTACTAGTCAGAATATACTTTGCTAAAAAATGATGTGAGGACCTAATAAGGCATGTTGGATTATACCACTACAATAACAGCTGAAAGGGGGCAGTTATTATGGTGATATAACATGTCTGCTACTTTCATGATTAAAAAGTCTAGCTAGTTGTTGGGCCTGAGGGATAAGTAGTGATGAGTTCTTGGTGGGTGACTGGAACTGAATAGTGAAACACAGCCATAGGCTGTTCTCCTTTAAATTTAATTATTGTATGTCTACAACCACCTGTACCCCCTGATGTGAGGGCAAGCACGTTACATTCCCTACACTTATAAGTATCAAGATCAAGGTCAACATACTTTGGAGAAATGGAAATATTCTGAGAAACATCAGTCTAAGACTTATGTATGTTGACATTTTTAGTCATTCAGTCTCGCTGTTCCCGGATTCACACTGAGGAGTTTCAGAATGTCAAACAGTAATCAGAGGTGTATAGAAACAGCCTATCAGTCAGCATTACATAACTGTAATTTTTTGTGAAAGAAAGATGAGACCAGTATTGTACATCAGTGATTCAAGCGTTAGAATTGGTGACAGAAAAGTCTTTAATAATGATATAATGGGGTCCATTAGGCCTTACTGTCAAACCAGCTCTTGTGACCAGTGGCCACCATCAAGTATCAGCTATCACTCTGAGACTTAAGGCATTACAAGGCTACTAAGAAAACTAAAGGTCTACAATGCTAGTACCATGAGTTCCAAGAGAAGTAAGGGATTAGTCAGATTAGGGTACAGTCATGCAAACATCAAGGAGTCCTTTATGTAAAAATCTTTAATTTAAAATCTAGACCAGACAATGTTTCAGAAGTGCTTGTTGATCACATGGCTTATGGGTGAACTTTTCTAATATCCTAACTGGACCTCTCTGTATTAAAGAAAATGTGTCCATCCCTTCCCTGAACATGCTAGCAAGAGTTATTTATCATGTAAGTGAAAGTAGCTATTTTATATGCAAATCAATGTATGCTCTTCCAGAATACTACATAAATGACTTTCTGTGGATGATGTCAAACTGAATGATAGAGATTAAATAGTTATACTTCTATATTTTAGCAGCTTTTGATAACTAATGCTAAGTTATGAACCTGAGCAGCTTAGTGTTTTTATAGGTAGAACGTTTACCAGTAGTCATTAGACACCACTTTTTAACCTCAGATATGGTTTACTGCCCAGTCACATGTCTAGTATGTGTCATAAACTAGAGTCTGTGAAGATGAAAAGCATCAAGAAACATAGTGAAGAATCCTCATAACTAAAGAAAAATATCACCATGCTGTAAATATTTAAATAGATAATAGGTGTGCAAAAATAGAGGAATGAAAGGAAATGCTTAAATTATACAAGTGAGAAAAACTTCCACGGCATCTTATTCATGGAGCAAGCAGTTTCATGTTTGTGAAAAACAAAATTCCTCATTTTCACTTTTCTGTACCAAAAACAAGTATCGAAGATGAAGATGCTCTGGTAAACCTGAACCTACAGTAACATTTGGCAGGGATGTGTGTTTGCAGTCTGCAGATGGCTATGCTGGCTTGCTTAAAAGTGTAGCTTTCATTATGACCCTCATTCTTACAGCAGCTTTAGCCAGCAGTAAGGAAAATAGAACCCATTTCTGAGCAATCCCTTTCCAACATTAATGTCTACCCCTTTTAACAGTCTACACAGAATGTAACTAATATATCCAATTCAAATATGCAGTTGCTTTATTTGTGATCTAACCTATATCAAATTTGGAGAAAATGAATGCAGAGTTTGTTTATACTACATAGTTAACATAAAAATCATATTTCAGATTATCCATAAGTGAGCCATTGTTAAAAATACCTCATAATTTCTACATACATTTTGTATTGTTATTATTTATTTACTTGGCAGCCAGCATTCTTTTATAAATTATTCCATACATAGTATATGGAGTTATTTTAAAAGATATTTACAAATAATGTGGCATATGGAATGGAGGATAGTTACTTCAGAAATAATTTACCCTTACAAAATATTTCTTTAATATATAATAGCAGTTAATTAACCACTATGCATTTCAAGATAAAAAAATAAACATGACTGCACATAAAATATTACATTCATTCTATCTACGCCAGAAATATTCATGACTCTAGAAAGCTAGGAAGAAAGTACCCAATTCATATAAAAAAAAAATAAATAAATAATCTGATTAAAAGAAAGATACATTTGGAACTTCAGAAGGCATATATTAATGGGATTAAAGTGAGTGAAATAATGTTAAAGTTTGCTGCTCTTATACGTTTACAGGCTCTGCTACTGCTTCAGTGATCACAAATCCATAAAACTGTATCAGAATATAATAAGCCCAGCCCATTACTTTGACTAATTCTCTCAAATTGTAAAGCTTAATTAAGCTGCATGGTGAGTCACAGTAGCTCATTGCATAGCACTAATTACTACGCAGGATTAATGAAAATATTTATCATGGTACACTTTAAAGTCATGCAGTTGTCTCTGGCTCGGAGAATCAAGGAAATGAGCACTGTAATACTTTTGTTCTCATGGGTTAGTCTTATTAGAATGTTTATAAAATGGCAGGAAAATGCACACTCAAAAATGTATGTAAAGCAATGAACTTGTACACAGCGCTATTCTTTAGTTATCAGTGAAGATTGATTTAATATGTTTAAATGTGCTAGTGGTTTCCTTGCTGTGTGTTAGAGATTATGAATATAAGGCTGAAATTAATTCTGTTGTAAATATTCTGAAAGATAAAGCATAGAATAAAAAGTTTGCTTGAATATATATAGAGAGTTTAGCAATGTAAAATGAGCATAAATACTATATGTATAACAGACAGGCTTTTTCTGATGCTGTGAAGAGAAGCCTAACAAAGCAATTTTGGAAAGCAAGTATTATATACTTTTCCCGTGTTTGCAGAACAGTTTACAAATATCCATTAACAGACAGGAACAGCAGCAGAACAGCTTGTACAGATGTTTCCTTTCAGATTTCTGTTAATGGCATCCTCACATCAGCAAAAGTGCTTACAAGTAAATCACAAAAGGACAATAGAACAGTCTACCAAGAGGGAAAAAACAAAATCTATGTGCATGACTAGAACTGTATATAATTGTATTCATTCAGATATGTTAGAGGTATTTTGGTAGAAACCCACTTGTTTCGAGGTATTGTATGGAGAAAGGAAAGTCATCATCTATACTGTTTGTGAAGAAACACTTTGTAAATATATGCTCCAAACTAACAGAAGAGTATGTGTCGTTTGTTTATAAAAAGCTATTTCTTGATTACTGCTCTTAAAGTCAGTTGCTGCATCAGTGTATATTCTGCAAGTTTCTGTGGTTAACAGACTGTGATAATTAGACTTTGATTTCAGCAGTAAACAACCAGCAAGACTTTGGGTCTTAAGACTTTAAGTCCAGTCCAGCAAATTCTTCACAGCATAGAAGCAGCACACACAAAATAAAATTTTCACTGTGATGTCCTTGTCATATCCATTTTTCAGTTAAAAGTTATAAACAAAGCTTAAGCACGCAAAAAAATTAATCAGGCCTGATATAATAACCTAATTTAAAATGCAGTATTGTCATTGTATATTCAGTAACAATTCAGCAGTTACTCATAAAGAGTTACTGCGGACTGTTAATCACATAAACCTGCTGTAGTTGAAAATAGGCAAATCATAAAAAGGTTTGTAGTCTAACACACATAAAAAAAGTAATATCTAAGAATTTAAATCCAGTTTTGGAAATCATATCTGAACTGCAATGTATGTATATCAGGAAGTCAAGTAATAAAAATGGCTATTTTACATGACTTCATGTTGCACTGTTACAGACTGTATTTAGGCATTTAATAACAATATACTGGTGAATATTTATTCATTTTATTTTTTTTATTTTACATTTATTGACAGGGATAGTCCGACTGGCTGTATGCCCATTTTCAGCGGAGCCCTGGGTAAAAAAGCTCCACATTAAGGCAATTTACAAGACAGAAATCTTGACCATATACATTACAGATAATGTTAGACAGGCAAAACATTTCAAACACAGGAACATTTATATAGTACTGTTACAGTAACATACCAACATACCCAATTAAATAGGTTAAAATTTTTGAGTAAAAGAATTAATAAAACATTTTTTTTTTTTTGAGGGAAGCATTGTTTATAAAGATTACAAAACCTTAGCAGGTAAGCTAATACAGTAGGAATTGAGAGAATATCAGAGCACCTGAAATAGCATGTTAAAGATAGATTGTAAAGAATGGTCCTGCTAGGGGAGAAAGTGTCAGTCAGGATTTGTGCATGGGCAAAGCCATTGGTCTTTAAGGAAGATTCTTAATTGCTTCTAGAAAAGTAGGGTAGAAGAAAGGGCTGTTAGTTCAGTTGGAAGTGTGTTCCAAGAGTTACCAATAGAGTTTGAGAACAAGCTATCTCCAGATTTGTTGTTGGACTTTAGGGTAGCTACTAGTACCTTATTAGCTGATCGAAGAGTTATTAGATTTTTATATGGGCAGATAAGGGTAGAGAGTATGGGTGTATCTGTGGGATGGTGTAAGATCTTGTGTGTAGTAGTAAGTTGCTGGAAAAGAATCTGGCTTTGCAATTCCAGCCATCCTAGCAATTTAAGATTTTGGCAGTGGTGGGTTCGAAAATGGGCACCAGTGGCAAATCCTGCTATGTTATTATAGGCTGTTTCCAACTTATGAAGATTATTTTTGGATAAGTTGATATAGATTGGTCCTAGCTAGAGGTGTGAGATAGGGTTTAAGTCTGTAGAGGAAACCAAGTTTTTTATTAACTGATTTAATGGTTAGGTTGATGTGTGTAAAAGTTTAGATTATGATCAATTGTTAAACCTAAAAGTTTGGTGGTTGTGTCTGGAGTTATTACAGTACCATTTTTAGATGTAATTGTGAAGTTGATAGTAGGAGACTTCTGAGTAGGAGAGAATAGTACCAATTTAGTTTTTTTGGGGTTAAGGAGGAGACAACGTTGATTGAGCCAGTTTTCAACTAAGATAAATACTGCTTGGGTACTCAAATGAAGTCCAGCAGGCGAGGAGACAGAACATATTAATGTCGAGTCGTCAGCAAATTGTATGCAGGTTGTTTGTGGAAGGGAGATTTTCAGATCATTTATGAAAATAGTGAAGAGGAGGGGTCCCAGAATAGAGCCTTGTGGGACTCCAAGAGTTAAAGGGAGAAGAGTAAATAGATTATTTTACCAGAGGACTGCTTGTTGTCTATTTCCTAGCTAGGACTTGAACCAATTAACTGTCTGGGTATCTAGTGAAAGTGATTTGAGCGTGTTTAACAGTAATTGATGATTAACCATAGCAAATGCTTTTGAGAAGTCAATAAAGAGGTCTGAGGACAGTAAGTTAGTTACGATTTTTATTAATGCAGTCAGAAAAGGATAGTAGAGCAGTTGTAGTACTATAGAAAGGCCTAAAATCATGCTGATTAAATAAATGGTTTAGCCTCTTCTTACCTTCAGTGTCTCTGGAAGAAAAAAAACAAGCCATAACTACTGAAAGACAGCACTACATATATCATGTGGCATTTTATTGGCTCAGAAAACATCACAGAAGAAAGACTGCATGGATTCACTATTGATATTTTGAGATAAAGAATGTGTTTATGTTTCTTTCCTTCATACCGTCCCCTCTTTTTGTTTAGGTTGTGTGGCAATAAACTGAGGTGCCATCTACCTGACTTGGTGATAGCTCAGTTTGAAGTAAATGATCCCATGGCATCGATGAAAAATAACAGGGGCTTTGTTTATAAACACATTTACAAATTGCATAACATCTTCCAATAGATTAAAAGGGAAAAGGAAATATTTACAAAACCATAACATTCTTATATAACAGTAACAATTTTAACCTCCACCTTTTATTTCATAAACGTGTTTTTATCTTATTCATCTTCCTCCATACATTACAGTAAAAATCCACTTCCTAGTTGGCAGCATGCTGCTAAAACAAAAAGCAAGGAAACAAGGTCAACAATGCTTCAGTTGAATGACACATCTGTCTGGACCTTATGACCACATTTTCATACTTAGTGTGCTAAAGTGAAAATCTGGAAAGTAAAACTGAATGTATCTTAAATGTATTTTGATTTCTGTCTCTGCTATGTTTCTTTTTCAGGTTTCTTAATTATTAGGTTTACAACACATAGATTCATAGATGTTTACTAGGCTAACAACCACAGGGGCCTTTTTAAGCCTAGCCATGTACCCCAAATCTTTGACAAGTTCCGGTACCCTTAATAAGTGTAACCAGAGGCTTGGGAGATGAAACATTTACAAGTAGGGGTCTGGGAGATAAATCATTTACAATCTGCCTGCATCCATTAGAGACATAGCTGCCAAACTATTTATTTATTTTATTTATTTATTTGTAGTTGGTTTACCAGGATAGTCCATTAGGCCAATATGAACCCATTTTCAATGGAGTCCTGGGGAAAAAAGCTCCAGAAAGAAGGGTTACAATGTGTGTTACGATGTTTACAAAATTATGCAGTTTGAGCATCAAACAATATTAACAACTTATGCAGTGTGAGCGTGAGACAATATTTACAAGTTATGCAATTTGAGCATCAAACTGGTGGTGAACATTACAGAAAATACATAAGTATACATTACATTTACAAGATTATGTAGTTAGAGAATACCATTCAGAAGACAGTTACAGACAGTTACAGATGATATAGACTAGAAAAAGGAAAACATTTCTGAATAAATACTGAGAAGTCCTTACTTATGAGGTAGAAGCAAGCATGTTGTTGGAAAAAAGGGAGAGGAGGTAAGGCAGTATAGTATTAAGATGGACTAGGGATACATTTTCTGTCCCCCATCCAATTGTCCAAGTTACACTTGAATTTTGGTTACGGAGGAACTGTTTCACATGGATGGACAGCCTGTTCCAGAGAAGGGGTAGTCTCTGTGATACATACTTGCATCGCCAGTAGGTTCTATTTATATCACAGGCAAGGTTTAAGTGTATAGAATGTATAATTCTGGTGCTGTCTGTTTTGAAGATTTGCAAGAGGTCCATCAGGGTGGGGACTGACAATGCCTTTTACGCCAGGCATAGATCTCCCAACAGCCTGTAGGAGACAGAATACAGGGACAGGGCCTTGAAGTGGTCTGCATAAGAAATTTTACTTATGCCCTGTATTCTTTTAGTGAGGAACCTCTGTGGACATTCCAATTGTTACATATGCCTGGTTAGGTGCATGCCAATAGGGGCATTGTATTGAGTGATGGGTCTGTTGAATGCTGAATACAGTGGAACAATGATATGTGATTATACATATTTTGATAATTAACATATTTTCTATGTACCTTTGATTCTTATGTGTTTTGTTTTTCACCTGACAAGTATGTTTGACTGTGTAATGATTTTGAAAGCACTGCTTTTACCTTGCATTGTTCTTTTTATGGCATGGCTCCCTTAACAGTTTTGAATCATCATTTGACCTGAAAAACATTAGTCAAGCATGTATCAAGCATTGAAGGTCACGAGCAAGTGTTTTCTTTGTTAAAACCACTTAAAACCAAAACAAAAAAAAAAAATACATATATATTAAGCACTTTCACCTTTCATCCCTTATAGGAACTTAATCAGCTTCTGATGAAGTTCCTATAAGGAACAAAAGTGCTTAATATATATGTATTTTTTTGTTTTGGTTTTAAGTGATTTTAACAAATAAAACAGTTGCTGCTTGTGACCTTCCACCTTGGATTTGTTTTGGTTTTGGAGCCTCTTGGATTTTATGTTTTACCATTTATCAAGCACTGTATAACTGGATTCTGATGAAGTATTTTTGTTTTTTTTTAATTTTATTTATTTGCAGTTTGTTTACCGGAAAAGTCCATTGGGCCAAAATGAGCCCATTTTCAATGGAGGCCCGGAGAAAAATGCTCCATATACAAATATTACAAAGCTAATATCAAAAAAATGAACAAGTACAATACAATTTTCAAAAACTACTAAAACACAGTAATATAGAAGACAGAATACTAACATTTGAGCAAGGTGTTGTAACAAAGCATTGAATAAAATTAAAACATAAGTATTTTGGAATACATAAGTATAATTTGGAGTGCAGGTATTTATGCACTCAAAGTTTCATGAGGTGAGGTGAGAGGTAGGAAGATTTAGAGGAGGAGACTGGAACAGTGAAAGGTAAATAGGTTGAGTTATAAGAAAATAAAAATAGAGAGGAAGTGGAAATTAAATGAAGGGAATCACTAGATTGAGTTTTGAGAAAGGAGAAAAAAAGGATGGGGGAGCAGAAATGATATAGAGGGAGTCAGGTGGGGTGACAGCATCAGCATTCCCAGTGAGAAGAGAGATGGGAATGGAGCATGGTCTTGAAGACAGAGTGGTTTTGGGTGATTCAAATGTGGGGGGAGGGTGAATTCCATAGATGAGTGAGGGAGAAAGACAGGAGAAATTGCACAGGTGCACATAAGGATTTGTATACTTCAAGGAGGTTCTGGTTACTGGACCAGACTAGTCTGTCAGGATGATGCAAGGTGAGTATGGAGGAGAGGGAAGGGCAGTTAGAGGGTTTGAAAATGAGTTTGTGAGCAGTTCACAGTTGAATGTAAGAGAGATAGTGGAGGAGTTCTAGCCAGTTCAAGGAGTGGAGTGCATCACAGTGGTGGGAGGAGGATTTAGTCCCAGTAGCAAACCTGAAGATTTTGTTGTAGCAGGAATATAGTTTTGACTTTAGGGAGCATTGAAGGTTGGTGAGGAGCAGGGCTCCATACAAGAGAAAGGGGATGAGGTAGGAAAGAGAGAGCATATGTCTGAATGGGGGAGTGAGATAAGAGCTGTGATGATACAGCATTACACATTGTTGGTGTGTTTTCTTAACACTAGTTTGAATATGAATGCCAAAATTTAAATGTTCATCTGTGATAACACCTAGAAGCTTTGTATGGGAGACTATTTCAGTGGGAATCATATTCTGACTATGGAGAAGGAATTTTTATCGATAGAGGTGTTTTTAGATGGGGTAAACATCATGATTTTGGTTTTGGATGCATTGAGAGCAAGGTGATTATTCAGCATCCAAGACTCGGTACAAGAGAAGGCGCCTTGTGTTAGTTGCATGGGTTTGGGTAGAGACTGATCATAGCAAATTATGGTGGAATCATCTGCATATTGGACAAGTTTGGCATTAGGGATGCACTGATGAAAATTATTAATGAAGATGTTAAAAAGTAAGGGATCCAGTATTGAGCCTTGTGCAACTCCTGTCAGAGTGTGAAGGAATGAAGAGGTACTATTATTCCATTTGACAGCTTGTTATCTATTAGAAAGGTAACTGGAAAACCAGTTAATAGAGGAGGGGGAAAGATTGAGAAAAGAGAGTTTGGACAAGAGAAGGTTGTGGGAAACAGTACCGAAGGCCTTTGCTAAGTCTAGGAGAAGGTTAGATACAATGTTGCCAGAGTCCTGGGCATGATCGATGATGTCAAGGAAGGAGAGAAAGGCAGTGGTAGTACTATGCCCAGGTCAAAATCTATGTTGAGGTGGAGAAAAGTGGATTGTCTAGGACAGGGAAGGAGTTGCAAGTGTATGCATTTTTCAAGGACTTTTGAGATAGGGGACAGGATGGCTATAGGACGGAAGTTAGATATTTCAGTATTGTTGCCTAATATGTGTAGGGGAATGATGAAAACTTCCTTACAGAGAGGGGTACACAGGATTCTTGGATTAAACAGTTGATAAGTATGGTGATGGGAAGGGCTATGCCATCAGCAGCTAGCTTGAGAAAGTTAGATGGAAGGTTGTCTAGGGCATGAGAGCATGGTTTTAGGATTAGAAGTTTTTTTATGGTGTGTAGAGAGACGGGTTGTATGGTAAAAGAGGGGAGATGAGTAGTGTTGATCTCAGTGGGACTAGAACTGAGGGTGTGAGATGAGGGTGGAGTAGAAGTGTTATTGGAGAATGATGTGGTGAGCTTTGCTATTTAATCAATAAAGAAAGAGTTGAATTGGGTAGCGAAGATATGATCTGGAGAGTTAGGGTCAGGGCAGGGGTTGTCTTTTTTGCCAAGAGAGAGGAGAGCAGATATACTGTTCCAAAATTTTTGGAGGTTGGATCTATGATTGCTTTGAGTAGTAGGACTTTCGGTCTAAAGCAATTTGTTTTTTCACTTTATTACGGAGTTGCTTATACTCAGTAAGTGTGTTAGGTGTTTTAGATTTATGGAAATGCTTCCAAGATTTATCTCAGAGATGCATGAGTGTAATAGTTGCTTTAGTTAGCCAAGGGATGGATTTGGTTTTGATTCTTTTAGTTCTGGGGGAGCGAAGCTATCTAGTAGGTTATTGTATGCAGTATTGAAGTAAGTAACATCATCATCAAGAGGGAGGGTTTTTACAGGGTTCCAGTTCACATGTTTTAGTAAGTCAGAGAAAGCTAGAGGGTTGATGTTTTTTAGGGTACAAGTTGTGATGTACTTGTGGTGAAGATGGGGGGAGGATGGTGAGCAATGAGCAAAGGCAGGGAGATGAAAGCTGAAGAAGATGGGTAGGGTGCCACTGTCAGAAATGGAGTTGGGGTGAGAAAGTAATAACCAGTCCAGAATACTATTGGATTTGTTATCGTTATTAAGTCTATTAGGAGAGGTAATTATTTGGGTGTAGTTGTATAGGTATATATTCTTAGGTGATGTAGGTGATTGAATAGAAGTCCAGTTTATATTTACATAACCTGAGAGTATAGTTTCATATAGTTTCATTGCTTATATTGGATGAGAACCAAGAGAGGATATCTTCAAGAATGGGGATGTTATTTCCTGGTGGAATATAAAGGGCAGCTCTAAATATGTTTTTATGGTTATTTATTTTTAGGAGGGCCGGGGTTAGTACAGCTGTTGTGAATTGGGGTATAGCCTTGGTAAAAGGTGTCATTGTTAGGGAAGAGGAGAAAAGTAGAGCTACTCCACCACCTTTCTTCTTTAGAGTTCTGTAATTTCTTATGATCTTGTAGTTGGCGGGGTAATTTCAGAATCTTTTATGTGGGGTTTTAGCCATGTTTCAGTGATAGAGAGAATGTCAGGGTGGCAATGGGATAGCCAGGCATGAAGGGTAGGAAGTTTATTGCATAAACTTTGGGTGTTAATGGTAGCAAAAAGAAGAAATTTATGGTGAGATGGTGAGGAAGACAAGTTAGGGTTACAAGCCTGGTTGTCTGGGGGTCCGGGATTAGGAGGTATGTCACCAGAGAGGAGGATAGAGACTTGTTGGAGTAGGAAGAAGGCAAGGTCTTTAGATTCTTTGGAGTTGGAGTTGACAGCAGGGTAAATGGAGAGGTATGGATTGTGAGGGATTGGGACTGTATTACAGATATCAGGAAGAATCTTTCAAGCAAAGAGGATAAATTTATTATAGTAATAGAGGTGAGGAGAGATATAAGTTGAGAGGTGAGATTCTTTTAAGGCATGTACTGAAGTTGTATGATCGAAGGGGGTGTAAGAAAAGTCATGTAGTCTGGTAAGATGGAGTAGGCAGTAAAGGAGAAAAGGTAGACATATTAATGGTAGAGTATGTGTAGGTTTTATTTGCATGGTAGTTTATGGTTATAGTATGCAGTGAGGATGTGCAGAAGGGAGAAGGAATTAGCAGAAGGTAAAGTGGTGTGTAGTCCTTGGTAGTTAGAATGAGGAAGGAGGGAATGTAAGAATAGGTAGGGGGTCCTGGGTAGTGGAAACAGGAGGGGTTAGTGGATGTTGAGACCAAATCCCATTCCATGGATCTTATATTGAATTATACAATAACTCTTTACATCTCATATTGCATACATTTCAATAATACTCATTAAAACTATACAAATGCTGAATGTTTTTCTCTTTGTTTTCATTATAACAATACACTGAAACTTTCATATTTATTTTTGAAAAACACTTTTTGTTCAGTCTTTTTTACATAACCCCAGTACTTCTTTTATGCTTTATCATCAAATAACAAAGTGTTCCAGAGTCTCTCCAACACTGCATGCCTTATGCAGTCTATCTTTCGTTTGTTTACATTTCATGACTGCCTTAACAGGCATAAACCTCCATATAAAACCTCTTAACTCCATCCCTGGGATTCATGATGCTCAGCGCAAGGATGGTGTTAGGCTTGCGATGACCGTGCAGCATAGAGATGGCGCAGTAGCACCATATGCATATTAATGAAGGTGCGCTGCCGCCACATCCATGTGCATAGGAAACGTGCACGAGTGCATGGGGCATGTCCAAGCGCCGCATGGAGGCGTGGACATGTCGGCTGTTTACGTGCAACCTAAAATGCTGAATAGTACAGCCTGCCTCCAATAGCAATCACACCTGTCAGTGTCCGTGGATACTGAAACGTATGCAAAGCATGCAAGACAGTTTTGTGAACACAAAAATAAGCAAACACAAATGCACGTAGCTGAATATTGAGACCCCATCCCTCGAACAAATGACATTTAAAACCCCTTGCCTGTACTCTATTGTAGTGTTGATAGTTATACCAAGTGGAAGCGAAAAGCATCGTGTTAGCATGCCGCCAATAGCTAAGTCTAGACAATGGTCAGGGTTACCACCTGTCCCACATTGTGAGGGACAGTCCCCCTCTGGGCAGTTGTGTCCATACCAAAACCATTATAAATGTAAAACATCCTGCGATCGTAGGACATAATTATGTCCCACATCTTATGTAATAGTCACATACAATAGTTATTTCCATATGTAACATACCTACATGTTACAAGAAACAGAATAAGCAAGTAAATGAAACAGAAGAAGCAGCTAAACTGCTACAACAATAAGCTTACATTTAGGCATAAAACAAAAGTACTATCCGTTGGGTATGTGTTGGCCTGTAAAATCTGATGTGTGTCCCAAATATATCCCATCCTGGCCATATGAAAAGGTGGTAAACCTATCAATGGTCAAAGCATTCACCAAAATCTGCCCATTTGTGGTCCAAGGCGTCCTTGCCAGGATGGGCCAAAGATGAACTGGTATTACCCGGATCTACCTACCATGTCATGAAAGATAAGTATTTGTGTGTACCTATGTGCGTGATGTACAGCATGTGGAACGTGAAAAATGCTAGGGTAGTCCTCACAACCATACAGGTACCAGAGGTATGTAGTGTATGCAATGTGTTCCATTGACCATGCCAGGGGCCATCAACCAGATAAGGGATGGATGGAGTGTGTGGAATATGGGTGTGGGGGGGACGGGTAATGTAATAATTTGCCAAGGGGAGACTGTGTTAGATGCACAATAGGTGAACTGGAGGTGTATGAGGGAGCAGTGGGTGAATCAGAAAGAAATACAAAGAACAAACATACACATCTGCAATACAACCTGACAGGCCATACTGTAGAACACAATCCCACAAACATATGAATATTAAAATGTGCGATACACATGTACAGAAACATCACCGGTACATACCCACATAATGGTCTGGCCTGAACTTGGTGGCAAGTCTTCCTTAATGCCCACGCCCCCCCAGGGTTGAATGATACTATTTCTATCAGTAGTAAATTGAAGCTTAGGGTACTGGATAGATAAAATTTTTTTTAATGAAAATAGTTTTTGTGTAGTGTGCACAAATATGCATTTAACATTACATTTTTATTTAGTCAGTATATATATATATATATACTAAATTGTTTTTATTATTTATTTTTTACTTTTCAATTTTTCATTTCATGTTTTTGATGTGTATAGTTTGTAGTATTGATTAACTTAATTCAATTGTACTGATTTCAGTTAATCAAGTAATTACTGGGGGTGGGTGAGTTATATAAACTGAACTGTTATATTATTGAATTGTCTGAAGAAGTTTGGTCTATGTGCCTGACGAAAGCACTTACTTTTTGTATCTATGTACTGAGTGGTTTATATATATTTCAGTAAACTTGTTTCTGCTCAACGAGTGGTTCCTTTTTAATTATATTTTACTTGTTATTCAGTTGGTGTTTTTCTGGCCTGAACTGAGCCATATAACCACAACACACCTGGATGCATAATTGAATACCCGTCATCCCCTCTACAGCACACAACCCCCACCCCAATTCCTGAACGTCCACCAAACCCAGCCATACCCGGGCTGCTAGCTTGGCGCAGCCATATCTGCACATAGTGACCACTACTCATATCTAGTAGGCAGTCTCACCCTAGGCAGTCTCAGGATTGCAAACTATGTATCCCTTGCATGTATAACCCTATCACATTTTTGTAAATCCAAAAATATTGAAGTTTATTGGTCTGTTCAATTTTTGGATATCCCTCATGGGATAAGTATCCTGTGTAAACATCAGACTTGGTGTCACTTCATGATGTCCAGTCCTGTAGACATCTGGACACAAGTTGTATGTGCAGTAGTGGTTCACAAGACTGCTCAGCCTCCAGCCGGTCATGCAGAACCTACTACCCGGGATTAAACACCTGACCATGATGCACGACCCCCCACATGCATTATCAAGAATATATACTTTACACATTCGCATAGTGGCAGTTGGATATAGGGTGATTAAGGTGCTGACGTAAGCAGGGTACCTCCTGTTCCCCTTTGCGAGGGACAGTCCCTGTTTGGGTAGGTGTGTCCTGACCAAAAATAATACAATGGCAAATGTCCTGTGATTGTAGAAAATAATTATGTACCATATGTCATGTAACAGTTGCATAAAACAGTTATTTCCGTATGTAAAATACGTAAATCTTACAAGAAACAGAACAAGCAACTAAACTGCTACAAGAATAAGCTCTCATCTAGGAAAATAAGTAAAGTTCTAAACCCTGTACTGACCGTGGGTATGTGTTGGCCTGAAAAATCTGGTGTGTCCCGAATATATCCCATCCAGGCCATATGAAAAGGTGGCAACCCTGCCAATGGTCAGAGCATTTGCACAATGACTGGCCAGCCTCTTAATCTCCCCTAAAACCAGTGACCTTTGAAGGAAAGGTGGGGAATTACACTGAATGAATAATGACAATAATTAAGAGGAATAGACGTCTTTTACTTCAGAAAATAAGTATTAATACATATGCTCTGATTCTGTCAACATTTCAAGTTAATAGCACTAATAATTTAAAAGTGTCCGTGATTGTCCCTGATTTGTCCTTGCCTTGCCCCTGTTACTGTTGAAATGAGTCCCTAAGTGCTTGAGAGGTCCGTACACATATGTACACCAACCAACTGTCACATTTGTTGCCAGTACTGTTGAATGCCTGCAGTAAAGTCATATATCCTAGCTACCATCCATGCGGTATGTACCATGGATGGTGTAGTGGTCAAACCGGTGACTAAGGTGTGTCTGTTTCTGGGTCCAAGCCATGCAAGGGCCACTAATTTTATGTGATGGGCATAATTATGTCCATTGGATATCGGGAGGTAAAGCCAGCGGGTATGCGCTGTGGACATTCAACAGTATGGAAAATGTAAATAGGTATACAGGTGTATATGTATGTGTATGTACAGGCAGATATATATATGAATGAACATGGTCACAATAAAGCAGTCGAAACAAATGTGAAGGGAAATACCAGCGGACCCCCCACCCCGTATTATGTAGTGCCGAAATATCAAGCCGATTAGAGGTGGGCAAACCCCTGCATCTGTAAACACAGCTAGAATGGTAACATTGGGAATAACACTGCACACATGCTAATTCTGACTTTCTAACGGGTACAGGGCTGTTCCAATCTCCAGTCGGACAAGCCTAAACCTGTATGACCACATGAACACCTTGACAATCAAACACATGTATGTGCCAGGACTATAAGCTTTGGAGTTCTGAATATCCTCGGAGTGAGTAAACATGCAGCACGGGTCCAGAGAAGTAGGGAATAAGGAATGGCGCACGTGTAGTACTGCGGTTTTCCCAGCAGGAGAATGGATGCCTGCTGTGTAAGTGAAGGGTTGAGGCGTGTGTTCGGGTAACTATGAACCATGGGTGTACATATAAATGAAGCAGAACACCAATAGTGTAATGGTTAGAGCATCCGCCTAACAAAGGCATTGCCGGTTCAAGTTCGACTATAGCACATATCGTTTTCCTTGTGGAATAAATGTCGCTGTGCTGTAAAGCCAACATTTTAACATGTAAAGGTGAACGTGTGTTTCGCATGGGGCTATTACCTGCATTCCTTCAATCAAAGTAGTACTGTCATAATGAATAAGGCACATGTAAGCACAAATAAGCGTCAGTAAACATATGTAACTCACAGTAAGCATATGCGAGTGCGCCTGCGGGGGTGTAAGCAGCTCCCAGCATAGCAAATGTATGTTTTTATATAAAGATGTAATTTTTATATATATATATATATATATATATATATATATATATATATATATATATATATATATATATATACATATATATATATATACACACACACACACACACACACACATATATATATAGATATATGTGTGTGTATAGATATATATCCACAGACATGAAATATATATATATATATATATATATATATATATATATTATATATATATATGTATATATATATATATATAGATATAGATATATATATATATATATATATATATATATATATATATATCTATATCTATATATCTATAAAGAATGAACGCCATAAGAATAAAGCATACACAAGGGCTGTGAAAGGAATTGAAAGCAACAATGGTATTATATAGTGCTTGCAGCGTATGTCAGATAAAGCTGCCCAAGAGTGAGCAGAGCACCACTATTCACACCACAGGCATGGTTTTACCAGTGGGCATAACATCGTTGAACTGCTACGTCTACATTACACACAGACGGAATGTAGTCCATGTTGGGACCACCCACACTTGTAAACCGCAAATGGCCGTAATCCATAACACCAGGAAAGGCACGTATGTGCAAATATAAATGCCGGGAGACCCTGTGAATACATGAGGTGGGACAAAATGTGTGTAGGGCCCAAATGCTCTGGAGAGGACAATGTGTAAAGGTGTGTCATGGTTGTGATATCAAGTGGATAATGGCTGATATGCATGGAAACTCAACACGGGTGGGGTGGAGGAACTATGGGTATGCGATTATGGATTCAGGAGTGTCAGGGTTGGTTGGGCCAGTTCCAATGGACCACCCCATGTAGGTCAGCTGGTACATAATAGGTATATAGGCATACGCACATGCAGACAACAATATGTTGAACTACATTCTCTGTAACACATGCACTCTATTTATTGACAGAAATAATATGAATGTGCACAGACAAACAAAGACAGTAGCTGGAATAATAGGCTGTGCAGATGAGGAACAGGTCTAATGACACTGTATCACATCCCAATTACCATCGCTAATCTGTACATGAACATATTGTGACATCTGTCTGCTGTATAACGTGCTAAATACCGATTACAAGAAAACCAGAGTGAAGTGTCGGTGTCATAATGACTAAGGCAGTAGTATGCTGGTGAAGCATATATAAAGCCCAATATGCATGTGTAAGTGCGTATGGCCGGGAAATGTATTGGTCAATGGACACACAGATGTATATATATATATATATATATATATATGCAGAGTATTGGTTCCCATGTATCAGCCAGATCGGAGCAGATTGTATGAGGAACATGCATATAATATGATTAACTCACTGGACAGGTCACCGATTCCGTACAGTCGAATGCCATGCCGTCGCCTAATGGTCAGCCATACCCGATACTGTAGTCATGTAGTCCAATGTAATAGGCATCACAAGGGATCGCACCCACCCAGCATGAGTGACACATGCAAGCACCAATGTCGGTGCATGTGCAAGTGAGGGAGCGAGTAGGTGTAAGCATGTTTGGCTAGCAGTATGCGACTATTGCACTGGTAAAGAAATGTGGAGGCTAACCAAGTGTAAGAAGCTGTAACCAGAGGTCAGCAGTGCTTAACACCGCGCAAACCCATGCACAACCACTCCCAACTGCTTCAATGTGCCTTACTCCCTCCGTATCCAATGGGCTTGTTCTGGCAGCAAACAAATAACCGTCCTTTGAAAGTGTTAGCAGCAACACCCTGCACACACAGCTAATGTGAATTACCAATACACCATGGCAAATATACAGACAATAGATAGTACCACACACATACCATTCAGCACAGTCATCCAACAGTTTAGCAATGTACCGGCAGACATGTTCAGACCAATGGTGTTTGCAGACCTGGCCGTCTTGTGTTTACGTGTGTGAGCATGCCCAGTATGAGCATTCCACATGTTGTTGACTGACATTGGTGTCATAACTTCATGTGTTTGAGCATGCCCAGTATGGCCAACTGTATTGCATGTGTTACATGTCCAGGTAGTCTGCACTGTGGTGCTGACCTCTGCGTTGTACACTGACAGGTAGCATGCTGTATCTGCAGGGTTTCCATCGGTCATGTGGCATTGACTGTTGCTACACTTCTGCACAGTGTGGGGGGACATCCGACTGTATCCACATTCCTACACAGCACCGGGGGTGGGGGTGCACCTGACTGTTGCTATATGTGTACGTTGGAAGGGGGGCACACCTGACACTTGTACACTTTTGCTACAACTGTACTGGTATGTCAGGTACTCCATTTCAGTGTGTAGACCTACATATTGTGCTGGACAGAGGCATACAAGTGTACTCCAGACCTTATCTTTAATTACCAACATATTAATGTCAGACATCCTAGCCTTCACAACCTACATCCAACTGCCTGGCCTGCTGTAGTCTGTCTGTGTGGGTCTGTGGGGGGTGGGTCATCCATAGGGCATATTCAGAGGCCATAGTACAGCATTTGTCTGTGTTGATCTACACCTGTCCAGCTGGTTGACACTTGTGTGGGCTGTATGGATACACATGATGCTCAGCCCATTACCCACAGTGGGTGATTACACCCTGTGTACTACTGGCTACTATGGTGACTCCCGTATGTGCTACAGATGTCATGATGCCACTATGGATGTCTACTGTGTGCTGCCTTAACATGCGGCCACCACATTCCCTTGCATGCTCACATCCATACCATAGCTACAGGTATCAACACATTCTAATACAACTGCCAATTGGTAGGTTGATTGACTTACCTTGAGGGTGTGCCAGACCTGAGGATGGTGCTGGAGGGCTGCCTATGTCAGATGCACATAGTGCACTTCTTATACATGGCTGAACACAGGTAGTGTCATGTTTGTTATCCCTTTTACTGTCTGTGCTAGTCAGAGAGGGTGACATTCCCTGGGTCCCTACTGTGTCAGTGCATATGCTATGCATTGCCTCTTTGCCAAGGCCAGGTCATACTGGGCACACCTCCTTCTGCCTACTGGGTCCAGCTCAGGTTGTTCCTCCTCCGAGTCACTCTGCCTGTACAGGGCTTTGCATTGGTGGGGGGCTGTGCGGCCCTGCCCCATGCTGTTCCTGCTGCAACTGTTTCCACAGGATCATATTGTGTAGCATAGCACATACCATAACAATTTGGGTGCATGTAGCTGGTGAATAACGCAAGGCTCCACTGGATGTGTCCAGACACTGGAACCGTGACTTGAGCAGCCCAAACAGATGCTCTATTATATGTCTGGCCTGTGCGTGTGCCTCATTATGGCATCATTGTTCAGGTGTGTTTGCATTTCTGATGGGTATCATCAGCCATGGCTCCAGTGGGTACCCAGCATCCCCCACTAGGTGATCGTAGGGGATGTCCATATTGGCAAAGCTGTGATACAGCTGTGTCAGATGCCATATATCAGAATCATCATAGTTTCCAGGTTAGCCAGCACACACATTCAGTATAATGCCCTGGGCATCGCATATGACCTGGCAGTTGATGGAGGGGATGCCTCTGCGGTTAATGTAGGCCCTACCCTGCTCACTGGGTGGTGCTTTCATGCATATGTGCATGCAGGCTATAGCACCCACTACCGCAGGTTAGTCTACCATTTGGTGGAAGAGACGCATATTGCTATTCAACACCTCACGTGTGTTGAGGAAATGTACGTGCTCACTGGCATGTGGTGACATGGCATCGAGGAACTGGTGGAATACCATGGATGCAGATGCCTGTGAGATTCCCATGATATCCCCAGTTGTGCTTTGGGAGGTACCTGTGGCTAATATACCTAGGCCCATGCATACCATGGTATCCACTGGGATAGGTTCCCCTAGGCCTGTTCGATGTGTCAGGTGTGGCCGGCACAGCTCAACAATCTGCTGTAAGAGGTCTCTGTCCACCCCATAGCTCTCCACTATCTCCAGCTCATGTAGCCCCTGGTAGGTTACCCTGGGTCTGTAAAGTCTTCTCTGTCTCCTCACTGAGGTTTGTTTAGCAGCATTCACATCCTCACCACCCTCAGCCTCCTGCACATGTTGGTCTATGTTGCCTGCTGCAGCCCTTCTCATTTCGTAGGATTGTTTGATAAAATTTCGCCGCATGTATACAATGGTGGTGTAGAGTGTGGAAAAACCCGAATGGATGGTGCTTGCTCACTTTATCGTAGTGTTCTGGGTCGAAATGGTCTGCTGGGCTTGTAACCTGCTGATTGTGATAACTATCACCTGTTTGCCCAGCTTGTTCACCTTGACTACTGTCCTACTGCTGTTGTCCCTCTCAATTGCACTAGGCAGGTATAGACACACCCCTAGCTTAGGCGTGCTAAGCCAGGAGCAATCCCGAGACACAGGGCTCCAATCTACGTACAGTATGCCTGACACACACCCCCATGCTTTCACCTATATTCGAGTCCTGCACCCAGCTATCTATACACATACACTCTTGGGACCTGCATCACACCCTGGGGATAAACAGGATTCACTATTTTCCACCTCATTTGCATAGTATTGTCTTCTACTGCATAGTTACATGACCCATACTGAGCCTCCCCAAAACTAACCACTGCTTACTGTCACGCAGACCCACACACAACTGGTTAAAAGCACCTTACTATCACTGTATTCAATGTCCCTTGTTCTTGCCAGCAACAAAACAATTGGTCTCTGCATGGCTCGAAACCGGGACCCTGCACACCACAGATGATGTGCTTTACCACTAAGCCATGGCAGATATACATGCATCTGAGGTTATCACGTACAGATCATCCAGCACAGGCATTCAACAGTACAGGACATGTATTCCATCATGTACATTTATGTGTGCTAACGTCCACACACACATACACACACACACACACACACACACACACACACACACACACACATATATATATATATATATATATATATATATCCACACACACACACACATATACATATACATATACACGCACACACACACACATAGATATAGAATATATATCTCAATAGCGGACCACGTGACACTAAAGCATTAGACAAGAATGAAAAGGAAACCACATGTGCCTTCTGCATTATGTACTGGTTTTAATATCAAGGCAAGTGTGTTTCTGTGCATCTCATGGGTTTAGGCTGTATTAAGGGTAAGATTAGGGCTGCTGACATTACTCACCAGACCTATTGCCGAATGTATGTGTATGTCTAGCCAACCCAGTCTCTTGGCTGATTGTGACATTTATGTCCACGATATAGGAAATCAACAAAACATGCTCCTCAACACATCCAGTAGCTTGCCCCTCACAGACACAAACACATAGGATATGACTGCCAAACACACACACCTGTCATGCCTTGGAATAGAACACCTACCTATCTATTTTATCACACTACAGCATTATGCAGTTACAGAACGAGCTACCGAGATTACTGGGATACAGCATTCCCAGAGGTGTACTTTTAGGTGGGTGACATCATCAGCATTGGCAAAGATGGTGATAGGGATTGTATGGTGTGAGCAGTCTAAAAGCATTATTCTGTCCCCAGGCAGATGGAGACACACACACACAGACAGACAGTTGGCATGGCTGGGATTAGAACACCGACCTGACTATCTTATCACACTACAGCATTATGCACTTACAGAACGCGCTACCGAGATTACTGGGACACAGCACTCCCAGAGATGTACTTCTAGGTGGGTGACATCATCAGCATTGGCAAAGACGGCGATAGGGATTGTATGGAGTGTGAGCAGTCTAAAAGCATTTATCTGTCCCCAGGCAGACGGACACACACACACACACACACACACACACACACACACACACACACACACACACAGTTGGCATGGCTGGGATTATAACACCGATCTAACTATCTTATCACACTACAGCATTACGCAGTTACAGAATGCACTACTGAGATTACTGGGACACAGCCCTCCCAGAGGTGTATTTGTAGAAGGGTGACATCATCGGCCATGCTAACGGTGGGTATAAGAAATGTATGGAGTGTGAGCCGTATAAAGGTATTACTCAGTCTTCAGGCAAATGGGGAGAGAGACACACACACACACATGGCAAGTGTGGGAGTAGAACACCGACCTAACTACTTTATTACACTACAGCATTACGCAGTTACAGAATGCGCTACCGAGATTACTGAGACACAGCCTTCCCAGAGGTGTATTTGTAGAAGGGTGACATCATTGGCCTTGCTAACGGTGGGTATAAGAAATGTATGGAGTGTGAGCAGTATTACTCAGTCCTCAGGCAAACGGAGAGTGACACACACACACACACACACACACACACACACACACACACACACACACACACAGTGTGGGAGTAGAACACCGACCTAACTTCTTATTTGTAGATGAGTGACATCATCAGCCTTGCTAGCAGTGGGTATAAAAAATGTATGGAGTGTGGCCAGTCTAAAAGCAATTTAGAGCCCACCGCCAAATGGGGACAGACATACACACTCACGCCAGTGTCGGGTACGGAACACCTGCCTATTTACAGATTACTATTACAATACTACATATATACGAATCACGCCACACAGAATACACATGTCAATGCTGTCATTATGACTATCTGGGAATGCGGACATCAACAAGGTTGCTGGCAGTTAAGATGTACATACCTTTGAACCTGGGTGTTTAAAGTGTGAATCCATCCTGACCTGGGGTATGCCCATCTGTGGAATAGACGACTACTACCACTATACAGGGTTACAATGGCCATGCCCATACACAGAGGCACATAACCAACACAAGGTGTCACTGGGCATGCTCACACACTTAGTAGCACAGGGCTGTTCGGAATGCACTATGTGTCCATCTACACAAGGATATACTGGGCATGCTCATACTCCTAGTAGCACAGGGCTGACTGGGATGCACTCTGGTGCTAAACACGGAGGGCTACAGTGGCCATGCTATTACAGGTAGATGTAAATAACACATTGTAATTGGCTCTGTTGTTGGTAGCTGTCATTGTTAGCAGGAACACTGCCCTACATATATTTGACACCGGTCTTTAACAAATCATCTGTCATTCTGGGATGACATGGCTGACAGTAGTCAGGCCTTTGACACATATCACATGCATCCATGATACAAGGGAGTGTGGATATTACCCAAGTTGCATCCGCCCACAGTGCCAATCCAAGGCAAATGTCCTAAACACAGTTTAACTTCCATACACCTACAACACCTACAGGGCAACTGCATTGTTTTCTTATGCTAACCAGTGCTAGATGTGTAGCATCCATATTCACAGCTGGCCACTGTAGATCAGACAATGGGGAGTACTGATATCTATGCAGTGAGGAACACCTGGCTGATGTCTCTGTAGTGCACAATAGCACTACCACCATATACCTCAGAACCTAGCACTACGACCATTTACCTCAGAACCAGACATGTGGGCCATAACACAGGTACGGACCGCTCCTTGTGGTGTACCCACATACATAAAGGCCACTCACATGTACTGACCGGTCCTCCCATGAAAGGCATCACAGATGAGCCATGTGCATGACACTGTGTCATATGCTGCAATCTAGGATGTAAACTGCAAACACCACCATGCCCTCGGACCACCACCACGCAACCATACATGTTGTATGACAGATGAGTATGCCACCATGTGACCTGTGACCTGTGTACTGTACTAAGCTCTACATCAACTGTAGACAGTACACATGTACTGACACAGTTGCATCATGTGTTATGCAATGCAATGATACCACTGTCTGTGACCAGGTCAGCTGTACACATACCACAGGCCCTCAGTACTGTCCACCATTAGCAGATGTCTGCTGCTCTACACAGTACACACCCTAATGTATGGATATGACATACATGTTCCTGCCCTGGGTATGTACATGCCACATACACACAACATACCTTTAAATAGCATAGCTGTTGTAGTCCTTTGTGCAAACAGGTGGCTACACCCATTACTCACATGCACATGGAATGTAAGTCAATGGCTGCTGAATGCTAACAGTACATAAGGTGTGATATCAATATTGACAGAGGTAACATCCCCTCTGTACTGGTCACCCATCATATCATACAACAGTCCATTTGTCATGTATGTTATTACACATATCCACCAATTGCAATGCCTACAAACATGACCAAATGTCAGGATTGTAGGACCTACACACCTGTACACATAGTGTTGTGCATTCAGATAACATGCATGTGCAGTTGCTGATGTATGCAGGTGACATGTATCCTAGCACATCATGCAGCTGCAATGCAGCCTCAACATTGCCAACTGTATATGGGGATATGCTGAATATACAGAAAGATGTACCACAGGTATGGACAGATGTGTTGAAATAACTAAGTGGTGGGGCATCTTTGCAGATGGATGTTTGCTGTGGACAGCACACAGGTGTGTCACAAGCGGTCCTACAATATCCTGTGTAACTGGTAAGCAATGGTTTCATTAATTGGAGGACATAACACACAACTTAGACAATGGTCAGGGTGATAGTGAAGGTAAATCACTTTACACGTGTTAATAGATATGACGTCCCTAGTGCATATATCAGCACTGTTGGCACAGGAAGCATCAGTACAGTTTGTAATGCATGCAATACTGCTGTACGTCTGACATACATAACATGAGCTAGGCAGGTCTGAGATTCACAGTACTGGCATGTGTGGTTGCGTGTGTGTCCATATTTGTCAAGAATTGTGGAGAATACATCTCAATTGTTACTCACTCACCTGTACACTAGTGTACACAACTGTACAGACTGCAATGTATAAAGCAGGACATAGGCAGGGGCGTGTATCTCACACATGTGAGGTATCTGTATGTGCATGACATAGGTGTATTAATTACTGAATGCCACAGTGTGTGTATGTAGGGCTGACTGGTCCCTAGGGTGAGGATGTATGTTACCATACTGAACTGATAGGACCCATCCCACCATCCAGGCAATGCATTCAACTATGCATGTTGATGTCGCCGATCTTAGGGGATATGCTGAATATACAGAAAGATGTACCACAGGTATGGATACTGACTATCTCTACATGTGTATTCTCTGTGGCGTGTCATGTAGGTGCACAGTACTGCAATGATGATTTACACATAGGCAGGGGTCCTCAACACACCAGTAGTAACTGTGTGTGAGTGTGTGTTACTGTGTCAGTGAAGCCGTGAGTGTGTGTGTGTGTGTGTGTGTGTGTGTGTGTGTGTGTGTGTGTGTGTGTGTGTGTGTGTGTGTGTGTGTGTGTGTGTGTGTGTGTGTGTGTGTGTGTGTGTGTGTTACAGTGTCACTGAATACATGTGTGTCAATAGCTGAGCGTGTGGGTGCAGTTGTGTGTTGGCATTCTGTCATGGGAACCGGTATTACTGATTCCCATTGAGGCATCACACTTTACACTAACCTATAAACCCTTGTAATCAGCTAGACCACTCTCTTACCTCACCACTCCATGTAACTGTACCTGTGATGTCACCCTTTATGGATGTCACGTCTGTGGCCACAGTAGCTTAATACACAGCTATCATGCTCTTGGAATGGTAGACGTGTTTGTAACATGGGACATTCTCACTTTTATGTGGCAGCTACAATGTGCATGCTGGTATATTCATACATACCTGTGAGTAGTCCACATTGACATATAGGACACTTAACTGCAAACACTGACATCCACCAGCATGTGCAATTAGACCTGAAGAAGGACAGCAGAACAACATGACCAAAATGCCTTTACTGTTGTTACACAGGACACATACTGTTAACAGTATTGTACACCTGTACTACATGGTATAACTGCTGTCAACAGTGCTCAACATTTGTAAACTACACATATCATCCTAGTCTGTTCACCTTGTGCATCAGACCATATGAGCATGTCCCTGCACCGATGGTGTGGATGTCTGGGATGCGGCACAGCCATCATCATATGCACAGGGTGTTAATGTTTGCCAGAGACCTAGGATGCACCATTGGATGACATCATGTGTGTGGGTTTGGGTCTTTGATCTAATTGGGTATGTGTGGATGTTATGCATGGATGTTATGCATGTGTATGTTGTGGTGCCCTACATATGTGTCCAGTGTGTGCATGTATTTCTGCACACAGTTCTCCCATGTGTCTGGCCTACACAGGGGTATTATTGACAGATGCAGACTGTACAGGCGAGGTTTTACAGTTCACGGTATCTGGCCATGGACAAGTGACCTGTGCCTGCCAGGAGTTGCATGGGCACTACCAGACAGAGGTGCAGATTGGGTACTGTCTGATGTCACTAGTCCACTGGAACCGTGTCCCTGTTGGGACTGTCCTGGGCCACTTGCACATGGCCTGCTGTGTCATGGCGTGAACAGCACAACACCAGATGCACTGCTGCTGCTACTACCGCCACTATGGGAGCGGGCATGTGAGGTAGCTCGTACATGTAGACCTGACACAGGTGATGTAGCAGGCCTATGTCCACGTGCCCAATGCTTCACTCCTACCAGATGTTCCAACACAGACAGCTCACACTCCCGGATTGAAATGCCATGGTCTAGGGCTCCAACCATGTCACCCAACCATCTATCCAAAGCATCAGCAATCTGCTGTTGAGCATTTACCATTGCCTGGATGCTGTTGTTTAAAGAATGGACAGCAGCCCTCTGTAGCCTCTGATCTTCTCTGTTGCACCGTTCAGCATGTGCCTGTGCCTCCATTACAGCCTGAAACATGTGTCTAGTGACACCAGCTGCTGTGCTCTGTCGTGCAGGAGCATGTTGGACAGAGGTCCTCCTACGAGCAGCACTGGCCATGTGCCTGTGTGGGGCACCACCAGTAGTTTGGCTGACACCATGGTGTACAGGCACACCTTCCATAGCCCCCACACTTTCCTGTTCCAAGCTGCCATGCGCCAATTGTCCTTCCTCTATGGCCACTGGTGATGGGGTATGTGCAGGTATGGGATCTGTGTGCAGGAATGAGGTGGATATCGATGGAATGGCAACCGATGGCTCAGTTTCAGCCCCTGACAACTCTCCCTGTGACCCAGTCATATGTTCATCATCACTGCTAGAGTCTGTGGGGACACTAACATCTGATGTACCACAGGAGGGCAATGCACCTACATCACTTGTGGGGGCAGACAAGAACTGTACATTACAATCTATACAATAGACACACACACACGCATGTGATATGACAGAAGGCATGCAACATGCATGTGATACAGCAGATGGCATGCAGCGCAGTAATAATGGTGGTAGTTATCATACATCCCTAGGTTGCACACAGCATGCATGTGTGATAGCAGACAGCATGCAAATTACACAATCATAGTAGTGGTTAGCATACATCCCTGTGTTACACCATGTGGACCAGTACAGGTTAACAGTACACCTGCCTGATGTGTGGCTTATGGCCTTGATAATCACATGTACTATGACATGTGATCTGCTGATGTGTGCAATGACATGCATACATGTTTAACACAATGGTGTCCTGTCGAATATACAGTGGGGCAATGGTATACCAATTCAGTGTTGTCTGTCCACCCTACATATATACTGCAAATTTAGCTGATGTGCATGACCATTGCAGGGAATAATGAGGAGTCTCTAGTGCTATACAGTGTGAGTTACAGACAGGGTTCATAGCCATGACTGTGTTCAGATACAATACATATATACTGCGGAATGTGACCCACATCACTGAGGTGTCTACACACTAAACCATGATATGGATGTTGTGACACAGGTCACTGATGGGTATCCGGATGACACCCCTGCACATCTGCAACCATATTGCTGCAGCCTGGCAACAATGGGCAGACCTAGCGAACACGTTGGTACATCATGTCCCACATGACATCTGTGTACCACACACACACATACACACACACACACACACACACACACACACACACACACACACACACACACACACACACAAAGCTAGTATGGCATATATGTCCATCACCAGCAATGGGAATGTACTGGGAATGTACTGTATCTGTGGCCTGCTGTGGATACTGTACAGGTAACTGCTGTCATTTTGCAACACCCTCAAGATTTTCAACACATCCTATGTGGTGGATTGATGTTACGCCTACACAAGATGTGCACAGGCCTGTAGGATGTCTAGCGTTCCACATCTACATTATGACCATTATATAAAGGCCATGGCAGAACCATGTGTAGCCATTGTACGACAGGGTGTACATGCAAGCACAACACTTCTAGTGTGCATTATTCCATGTCTCTGGCCATCCTCCATGGCCATGTGTGTACATGTGTTGTCCAAATTATAGTGATGGGCATCTATTTCACATTTCTGTGTTGTCCCATATGACATATATGCTCCACTGACAACAGGGTTATGCAGATAAAGGGTGGTATGTGGAATATGTTTTCAGGTTAGGTAGGCAGTGTAGCAGCCAGGCCAATAGATGTCATGGACATGTCAAGATAGCACATCACCTTGTGTGACATTCATAGCAGGGCTATGATCCACACTGGTGAAACCTGTGTGCTGGCCATATTCCAGCCCACTGTGTAGTACTGTTTGTATTCACCACACGTGTAGATCAGATCTGTTGTACATTCCTAAAGTGAACAGCACCTCCACCATTGTATGCACAGCTCTCAACACATCTGGCAATAAAGTTTGTGAGGATTCATTTCGGTGTGATGGTTCACATAGTTTGCAAGTGTGGCATAAGGATAGTCACTGTGATGCATTGCAAGTCTGACCTGTATATTGTGACAGGACCATACATTATGTGTACATGTTGTGAATGGTCACATGGCAGATAGATTTGTGCATTACAGTTCCTGATAAATAATAACACTCTCACCTATCCTTTTGTGGACTACTACAACGGGCTGCTGTCACCACGGAACGCCAGAGGTACCTAATTAGGAGTAACACAACAGTATGAGCATAATCCACCCCTGTATAAAGGCTACAGGGAGCAATGTGTATAACACATACACTAGTACATTAGACTATACTATGGTTTATGCACATGTGTGCATACACAGAGTAGCATACTATAGTATGCGACATGTGTGTATACATGCCTTGTATATGATGTTACATTACATATTGTACAATGACACATGCAGCTATGGAATATAGCTGTTATAGGTGCAGTACTGACTTACCTGGCAACTCCAGGCTCAGTGGTTGAGAGACACCCACCTCCACAATATCGGCTAAGGCTTGGGGATGTGGTTCTGCAGTTGTCCCCGGGTTGGCCAGTAGCTCCTTGGTACATGTGAGTGGAGGCTGGGTTGGTGGTCCACCACCTGTTGCACCTTGTTCCCTGGCGATTGCATTCGCACGCTGTTTTGCCCGTGTAATGAGATATGTACAGTGTCTGCACACCTGCTGGTATGTGCGGTTGTGGCCACCCACATCATTAACCCTCCTGCGAAGTTCCACCCACAGGGCATCCCGCTGCTGTGCATGCTGTGGCACATGGCTGAACAAAATGTGATTATCGAATAGGTATGGGATGAGGGCCTCATCCTCCAAGCATGTAAAAGGGGGAAGCCTTGTATGCAGCATACCTGGAAGACATAATGATGGAGACAGGTCACAATACCTCAGAGACATACAGAGCTACAGCTGAACATACATGTGTATGACATTACTTCAGTTTAAATAGTTGTGTTTGCAAACCTACATGACACTGACATGTTTGTGTCACACACATGTGACACTCAAGGTTAAGTGAATATTATCACCATATATGTGTGTATGTGTCACCTGATTACATTGCACATACTCCATGTAGTTGCTGCTTGATGTGGCCATGTCTGTTTGCCTTTACTGGTGTTCCTACCTATCAGCGCATGGCTGGATATGTCCACATTAATGCAGCTGACCTTGATGCAGTGTATATGTCACATATAAGGACTTACACTGCCTTAACAGACATGACCTGTGACCTTGCAGACATGATCACATAAGGTTTTACAAGTATGTGTTCTGCCATATACATCTACATGGTACTGTACAGCGATTCAACATCCTGACATGTATCACCTGTGTTGCACATGTGATACACATGGGACACTGGCTAGCCAGATGGTATTTCCAGGGATGGATACCAACTATGGCATGTACAGTCAAAGTCAACTAGTGGGCTATATGCCATGGGCCATGTATGCATCTAGGATGAAAGATTACCTGGCAGTAGCTGACAGGTGGGTCTGTGGGTCCAGGTGGAGCAGTGCCGCATTACTGATCCACAGGGTTAATGATACATATACCATGCATTACCATGAGGTCATCACACCATGTCGGAGAGGGGAGCGATGTGCAGCTTTGACGGACAGGAATGCATAGTATGGCAGGACTATGTCAAGTGTATGTGACAAGGATCTGCCCAGCATGTGGTAGGTGGATGTCCATGAAGTATGTGTTCGAGATCAGGATGAGTATGTGTAGCATGTCAGACATTACTGTGTTGGACATGAATTTATTCAGGGTATGCATCATCCTACATAGTGGAGATGGGGAATGGGAAGGCTGGTGTAGGCCATCTGCACATGGCCAATACCCCTTAAAGGAAATATGTGATCTGATATGGGTCACATGAGTGGTCTGTATGGCTGGACAATGATCTCTATATTCATGAATGGCACCCTATTATTACTAGGGTTGCCACATATGACTCCCTGATGGGTGTGGTGACATAGCTATCACAGGAAAGACAACTGCCCAGCTTCATCCCTTACACACAAGTGTCCATTATGATGACCGCAGCCTAGGTGGTAGTTCATAGGTACAGGGTTATTAACATAGGGGTGACAATGCGAGTAAGCTTTTGCTCCTAGGTCATAGTCATTTGCATACTTCAATAGGCAAATGCCTTCTGTTTGTCTGTGAGGTAAGGACTACAATGAGGGGGATAGAATGAATTAACCCTGACATACTGTAGCTGCCACTGGTGTGATGATCACGTATTATTCAGACACCTTCTGTAGTGGTGTTTCTGCCAGCAGTCCTGTTGCTAAAAACTCCTGTGACATAGGAATGTACATCTAGCATACCGAGTGTAGTTGGTACACAGTATGGATGATGATGTCCTATGACCTGGCAAGGTTATGATATGCAGTGTGACATCAACCATACTTTCATCTACATCTGTACTGCTGACATCACTTAAGTGATCAAGGTTCATGGCCTTCCAGACCAGACTCAGCATGGTAGTAGTGCAGTACTTCCCATTATCAGTGGTGTCTCCCCATTTGTTGGGTTGTGATACCTGTTAGAGTGCACCATTCAATGTGAACACAACCTGACATGGAGCTATGTTTTACATGATGTGTACGTGGAGAGCATCTTGTTTTGCCATGTGTATGATACAACCTGTGATGTGGGCAGGTCCCATGCAGACTAAGTGCAGCTTGTACCTGCATAGTTGTGGGTACAGGGTCCCGGTGGTGTACATGGATATATGCTTGTGTACCTGTTGGGGGGACGGGGCCTTGTTTTTATATTATCCAAGACCCTATCTGGATTGCTTATTCATGTTAAGCACTTGTTCAGGACTTGTCAACAGTACGTAAGCTAATGATTACTATAGCACTCAGTCTTCCACATCACCTACAGGTACAGGTGAACAGGTTTTGTACATACTTTTCTCACTTGCTTAGAGTAATGTAGCTGATGTACTCATTTTCCTCACTTATCTAGGTGAATGGAGTTCTATATTCAGGCATGTCCAAGAGTCAACTGCCAGTGTTCTCACCTGTCTATGTGATGAATCTGGACATCTTGAGGCAATGAACACATTGCCTCATGTACACAGATAAGCCTCTCCACCTACCACACAACACTACAACCTGTGAGAGATGCACTCATCTAGCCAAACTGGAGGTAAAGGTCTCTCCAACCAAGCCTGACCCTGACTGTCATGTGGAGAAGGTACACAGTCGCACAACACCACACTCATCACATAAGCCTCACTGTATCTACCCCACCATTAACTGAGAAAAACACTCGTATACCAACACATTAGCTCAACGTTTTTTGGAATTCATAAACACCAATGCCCTGATTCAACATATCCACACACCCACCAGGGGCAACAATATCCTACACCTAGTCATTACCAACATGACTGGTGCTCCACACGTGAAGCCAACTCCTCGTTGGTCTGATCAGACCATGTGCTGAACACCATTGATATCCACATCCCGCACCTACCCCCATTAAGCAAACCACAGTTTAATATGTCTACAAGGCCAACTACATGCTTCTTAAGGCAGACGTGGTGGACGTCATGACACCCATGCAGATGGACAGTACTGTTACAACTGCTGAATCCTACACAAATGCACTCTATAAGCACTTACAGGAGTGCATGGCTTGTGCTATCAATAACAGAACCAGGACGCTATACTCATAATTAACTAAACCAATCTGGTGGTCCCCTGTCATAAACATATTGTACTACAGGAGGAAGACACTGTTGCAAACGAGAGTACAATACCATGCATGGAGCAGATCCCTGGCCAGTCTCAGTAAGAAAGTGAGATCCCTTATACAATCCTCCAAAGCTAGCTACAAAAACTTTAACGCAACTAATAACAACAACCATAGAGCTTCGATGTCAACAACCAGATCTGCCCCGAGTTACAGCACAAAGGCACGAACATTACAAAAACAATGAATATTGGCAACATCCTGGCAGATCCCTCTCAAAGCTGCACACTCTGAAGGCAATATCACAGCATCCATGGGACTGGACAACATCCCAGGCTGTGTTTTACATGAACTTCGGATCATACTGTCTCCTCACCTACGCACCATGTTTAATTATAGCCTCACATCGGGCATAGTGCCCCCTGAATGGCGCACAGCAACAGTTATCCCATTCCACAAAGGTGGCACCACAACAGACCACGGGACCTATTTCCCTATAGGCCTGACTAGCCTGGTCTGCAAGGCTATGGTGCACATTATGGATCACTGTCAGAGACATTGGGTACCTCCCAACCTTTGACCCCTCCCTGTTTGGCATTGTTAAGGATGGACCATGCCTGCTAAACCTGATGGGCTTCTTAGAGACAGTTACCAAGGCATTAAATGAGGGTAAGGAGGTCCACACAGCCTACCTAGATCTCTCATAGGCTTTCAACACCATTCCTCCTTCTGGTATTATCAACATACCTATCCGCCTGAATATTAACCCCTATGTCATGTGATGGCTTGTAAAGTGGCTCATGGACAGAACACACACAGTAGGAGTTGCATACCCTAGGTCCGACTGTATAGCAGTTACAACTGCCATCCCACAGGGCTCAGTACTAGGACCCCTCATGTTTGGTATATACTTCTCTGATGTACAGACAGGCACAGGAGGGCTTTGGCTGAAAAGGTTTGCAGAAGACTGCAAACTAAGGGATGTAATTGTTTCCCCAGCTGTTATAGACACCCTTTGGAAGGATCACACTGAGATGGATACCTGGTGTTAATATCATGGCGTCGAGCTGAATGCCTAAAAGTGCATAGTCATCCCCTTTGGATATAACTAATTACCCTCAGTCTACCACATAGGTGCTAGTCCCCTACATACAAAGAAGGTATTACAGGATCTGGAAACACCAGTAGATAGCAATCTCTCCTTTGATACCCATAATGACAAGGTGGTTAGAATATCCTTCTACATGGCCCCCCTAATCTCTAATGGTTTTGCATCCAGATCAGTAGGGCCATTGTGACTCTACACATGTCATATCAGACCCATTAAAGGGTACAACACCCCATTTGGGATATACCTTACAAGACAACTGCAACAGCTTGGAAGACCACACCAGTACCACGCCAAGAGGATTACTGACCTCAAACAGATGACCTATGCAGCCCAACCTACGAAACTCCAGCTGTACTCAGTTGCATACCGCATACTCCCAGGTGATTTCTGCTTGACATACAAGGCCCATGTCCAACCCTGTATTGCTGGATATGCTCCACATAAACAGAAGCCCCTGAGAGCCACATGCTCTAGGGATATACACCTAATCACAACGATGAGTAGGATGTGCTGAACAGATAGATTCCTGACCCGGACACTCCCTATGCTTTGGAATGTGATTCCAATGTAAATGGCCCCTCATGAGCACTCTTCAAGGAAAACGTTGCCATGTGGATGGGAGACAGACAATGTACCTGGGGATCACTGCAGTGGCTCTGCTGGACAGAGGCACAGGGAACTATTGGCTCTGATATTCAGAGGCACAGGAAACCAACCTATGGAGGTGGCAAAAAACAACACAGGCTAGCTAGGCTTACAGATACCATTGGTAAGACATCCTAGTACCTACCTTTGCACATATTACATGCCTTATGTGCATGAATAGTTAAATAGCTCTTCCATTTTACTTTGCTATCATGCTGATAAACTGTCGGCAAACTAAAAGATATATGTATCCTATTATTATATATTGTAAATGCCGATTGACATAACAAATGTTTGCCTACCATTACCGTAATGCTGTGTAGCTTGTAATACATATCTGCCTACAATACTGCACATTACACAGTTATTGGCACAATATCCTACAATGCAAAACATACTTGCACAGTGGCCCAACCTTCCACATGTTATTCTCCGTATTACACCCATACATACGGCTACAGTTACAATATATCAACATATACTATCCCCTGCTATAGCACATACTTGTTGGACCAACCCTGCCACTGACATCGGCTGGTGAGGAGTATTTTTGTTCAAAGCCCTTATATAGCATCCCTTGTGGTGTATGCAGTGTTTGCCTTGTGACCTACAGCAGTACACACAAATACTACAAGCATGACTATGCTCAACAATACATCACTACAAGATAACTGTTTCCACTATATGGATTGCATGCACTTTAAATACTACAGAATAGTACTACATACACAGACATACTGACTGTTCTACATACCTTTTTAGTAACCCGATGTATCGTTAACAGTTGATTCAATCCTTTTCAGTTTCAATGCTATTTGTAATGTTCCGCTGGTACATACGGATGGTTTGAATGTGTGATAACACATCCTTTTATAGTTACATATCGGTAACATGTGGTATCCTGTCCACCAATTGCTGTTCCAAAGTAGTTAATTGGATGCACATCAGCTGTGCAGCTACTCCATTAGCCGATACCATGGCAACAGTGGTGTATAAGTGAGTACTCCTTTTAGGGGTTGTCTGCTTGCCTTACTTTCGAGGGAGATGGCCTAGATGTGTTATTGCCATATATTGTAACAGCTATATAGAGACACACAGAGATATATTATCTTCATGACTCCCGTGGACTGTGTGTAATGGCTAGATGATTTAGTTCTACATGTGAGTACAGCTGTTATATTTCGAAACAGTGCTACTTATGCAGGGTTTGTTTGTATCTGATACTTCTGCAGATGTTTAAGTTTGGCAAGGATGTTTGGCCAGCTCAAGGCCGTATGCCTATGCATGAACTGTTATGTGGTGTAGTGTGCTCATCAGACATCCTTGTTTTGGTGTACAAGTGTAGCATACTGCGCTGTTACTCACTAATTGCTAACACATCCCGGTGTACACACAACCCCCTGAAACGGGATTAGTGCAAACAAACCCTATTACATCAGCAGCTGTTCCATTGTATAACAGCCACTATTTCACTTAGGGCCATGTTAGTGTGTCTCTGACAAGGTATGTTAAGGCTTCTGCAGATGTTGTACAGTGTGTGAATGATTTGTGATGTTATTACAGTTCATATTGTAATATGTTTGGGTGTGGGGGTGATGTTGGTGGGTGTGCATAGCAAATGCAGGTGTGTAGGAACTGCTTTTATACATAATTGTTATGTGCGTGAGGGTTCCTTCCCTATTTGAACACCTATCCTTTTGTGGACTACTACAATGGTATTTGCAGGCTGATTCATTGAGGCACTGTTATGTGGTTCCGGCATAGCATGCAGGTGATGTTAGTCCTTGAATCCCTTCGGTAATACATCTGAATGTAATAACGTGTTGCTACATGATAGCTGTGTATTCCTGTCATAGGTACTTGCAGTCATCGTAGTTGTGTTGGTGACTGACCCTCTGTGGCTAGGGTTGCCACCTTTTCATATGTCCATAGTAGGTCCTTTTCGGGACACACATCTGATTTTATAGGCCGACACAAACCCACGGTCAGTACAAGGAATATAACTTTAATTTCTTGCCTAATTATAAGCTTATTCTTGTAGCAGTTTAATAGCTGATCCTGTTTCCTCTACCATGCAGGTACTTTAGATACAGAAATAACTATTGTATGCAACTATTACAGTACATATGGGACATAATTATGTCCTACAATCCCAGAACATTTGCCACGTTTAATATATTTGGTCAGGACACAACCACCCAAAGAGGGAGTGTCCCTCGCAAAGTGGAACAGGTGGTAACACTATCATTGGCTCATGTCCATAGCACATATTTGTAATGGTGTATAGGCATATATTCTGCATATCCTTTGTTCATAAAGGTTGATAGTGTCTGAATGCGTGATTGCTATGGTCTATGTTATACACATATGTGAACACTTCAACTGCTGTATACGGGAGACCTATGGAATTCCAAAACCACAGTGTTCCGGCACACACAGTCCCGGGAACAGACTCCCATACCCCACATTACCGACATCGACAGTAACTCACGAAGGTAACATGAACATGGAACACACACATGCACACACAGACACACTGCTACCCAACACATCCAAACAAACCATCCTACACTATGTATGAGCAGGTGGCCAAGCCCCCCGTATACACCCAATGTAGGTGTCTGTGCCCCACACACCATGCACTACTTTAATATTCTACATCCTAGGCCGCGCAAACAGACACACAAAGCTAACCCACAACCACACATTTCAGTCCCCCAACAACACACACCACACACGGAACACACACTTACAGACACTACAGCCCTAAGAAACACACATACACATAGTAACCTACCCAAACCACAACACCAGAAGCACTGACTAACTGTCCATTAATATCGTGACATTACACCTCACGCATCTGGTGTTTCAGTACTGTGTTCTTTCGGACCTTAAGCCTCGGGATTACGTGCGTTGGTATGTAAAGCAGTCGGTATGTGTTAGGCATCCCATTTATATGAACCTCCATGATTATGTAGATGTTGTTAACCTATCTATATATCTACATATATATGTATATCCCATATATAGACATATCTCTCTCTCACTCTCTATATATATGATTGTGTATATATATATATATATATATATATATATATATATATATATATATATAATTGTGTGTATATATATATATATATATATATATATATATATATATATATATGTATATAAAACATACACCTTTCATTGTGTACATGCCGGTTTGTCCTATTTCAACACATTCCTACCTTTTGTGTTTTAACCTGTCAGTATACACGACTGCCATTGGTACATCTCAGGTAGCTTAGTGGTATGTTATTGTGATGAATGTGTACATGGTTGTGTGTTCTAATCCTGGCAGTGATATCTTACCTCTCAGAGAAGGCAGTGGTAGTGCAAGGGTGATGAATGCACATTTCAGTGGTTGTGTGTTCCACATGTTTATTATTCTGTGGAGAACTACCTATATATGCAAGCTCTGTTTAAAGTATACTATGTAACATGTACACATCTGTGAAGAGTCCTGTCAGGGATACTCCCTATTATGAGGAAACACGTCCCTAATTACATTATACAAAACCCCTCACTAACACTCTGGGGAATCCTTGCAGAGTGGGTGGTGAACAGTAGCTACACCCCTGGGATCCCACAGAGGGACAGTTAGTTGATTGATGGGGTGGTGACAGCAGACACATTTTGCCTATGCTTATGAGTGGCCTCGACGGTTGGCCATGTACCTACCTATGCATCTATGAACCTGTAAATACAGTATGGACACATGCTGATAGCTTAATATACTGTTCAGGTATTGACTTAAACCTTGTGCCAGTGGCAGTTGTGTGTACAATAGTTGAGGGCTGCCTATGTAGGATGCACACAGTAGACCACCTATACATGACAATTTACAGGTGGTCGTGTGTGTGTGTCATCCATGTTTTCTGTGTGTGCAGGTGGAGAAGGGTGTCAGTCCATAAGTGCCTACACTGTCAGTGTGTGTGCTGTACGTTCCCTCTTTGCCAAGGCATGGGCATACTGGGCACGCCTCCATCTGCCTACTGGGGCTAGCACAGGGTGTTCGTGGTCTGAGACCCCCTGTGCCTGTGGGTCCCTTGGCAATGGTGGTGGGCTGTGAGGGCCTTCACTATTCTGTTCCTGCTGCAGCTGTTTCTGCAGGATCATATTGTGTAGCATGGCACTTTCTATGAAGATGTGGGCACACATTCTTGGAGAGTACTGCAAGGCCCCACCAGATATGTCCAAGCAATGGAACTGTGATTTCAGCATCCCAAACATGCGCTCTATGATGATTCTGGTTTCTGCGTGTGCCTCATTATGGCATTCTTGCATGGCTGTGTGTGCATTTCTGATGGGTGTCATCATCCACAGTTCCAATGCATAGCCAGCATCCCCCACCAGGTGGCCATATGGGATGTCCCCCCTGGCAAATACCTGATACAGCTGTGAGGCATGCCAGATGTGGGAGTCATGATAGCTTCCAGGACTGTTGGCACACACATCCATGATAATGCCCTGGACACTGCACATGACCTGGTGGTTGATGGAGGGGAATCCCTTGCGGTTTACCTGGTGGTTGATGGAGGGGAATCCCTTGCGGTTTATGTAGTGCCTACCCTGCTCAATGGGTGGTAACATGATGTGTATGTGCGTGCAGTCTATTGCACCCAGTACCTCCGGGTAGTCCGCCACATGGTGGAAGAGACGCATATTGCTGGCCAACTACTGCTGCATTTGGGGGAAGTGTATGTGCTCATTGGCATGTGGTAACATGGCATCCAGGAACTGGGGTACCCTGGATGCTGATGCCTGTGAGATCCCCATGATATCCCCAGTTGGCCTTTGAAAGGTACTTGTGGCTAGTATTCTCAAGCTTACACATACCTTCGTGTCCACTGGGATGGGTTCCCCTCTGTTACTTCTGGCTCTGAGGCGTGGCTGGCACAGCTCAACAAGTTGATCTATGATGTCCCTGTCCACACTGTAATGCTCTACTATCTCCAGATCATGTAGCTCCTAGTAGGTTATCCTTTGTCTGAACACTCTTCTCCTCCTCCAGTGCCTGAGATGGTTGTCAGCATCATCCTCCACACTGCCTTCAGTCTCCAACACATGCTGATGAATCAAAGCTATGGCAGCTCCCAACATGTACATTTTAAAAGTTCCCCATCTGTTTACCCCGATGGTGCATTGTTTGGGAATACACAAGTGTGTGTGAGGTGCCCTCACATTTTATACTATTGTGCTTTTGAAGATGATGATGTCATTGGGTGTGTATGTACAATCCGAGCTGCAGGGTATCTTACTTATGGGTTTTACCGCACGTACTGCTATTGTGGGGCCTTTGGTGTTGAATTACACTTGGCTGCCATGGATCATCTCTTGCCCTTGCCTTCATTTTTCAAACCAATTCCCCTCCCATTGTCAGGCATGCATCCAGCAGCCTGCTTTCTTGTTTTATACTTTCCCAACCCAGGATTGTTTTGTGAAATGTGTTCTGTAGCCGATCCACTGCAGGTTTGCTTTGTTCTGCTGTGACAGTTCTCTTTTCTTTGCAATCCAGCACCTCCTCTTTCCTGTTCTGCAGGTTGCTGCTAGCAGCCTTGTTAGCTACTGTCAATGGCCCACTGTGAATTACTAGGTGCTAATTACTCAGTTGTACTCCAATTACCCTGCTGCGGCATTTCCTTAGTCTTCCCGTAACCTTCCTGTTTCAGCTGTGGTGCATGCCGTTCGCAGCCATTTACCGGGTTTCGAGCGCGTTGTCATCCGCGTACACATGCGCTTTCTTTCACCTTGTGCACTCTCAGCTAAGCAAAGGTATGGCTACATTCACACCCTTATCCTGCGGCTTTGCTTAGCAACAGGCAACCCAGATTAGCAATGCTCCAATGTGCTTACAGCTACGGTGGCACACCCCTGTCCTGATGTCATGTATACCTCCGGGCTACTCCTCGGTGTTAACCTGCTATGCCATGTGGTACAGCCTTACGCCGGCAAGCTGTCTGCGATTCAGTATTACTTGCCTCATTTGCATGGCACTGACTACTAATTCCTAGTTACTGTGCCTAACACTGTCACAGACCCTTAACAACTCTTGCGTCATGGTTGTGGTGTAGCATGCCTGCCATTGACTATTATGGAGAATTCATGACTTATGTTACATTGCAGTTTTATAACATCTAAATATATTTTCTTTATGATCCTGTTTGCGCACCGCAGCACTGCGGGTTTACTTTGCATTAGTGTAGCCATGGCGGTAAATATTATTTATTATGTGTTGTGCATGTATTTTTACGTCATTGGCTATATATCCAGCCATTGGCATATATTAACATTATCATATGCAAGTTTGTTCCACTTTCATGACTCCGAGGTTATGTTTGGGAAAATGTAAACCGTGTTTTTTGATTTACATTTCGGGTATGCTTAAGCTACACCTGCACCACTTCATGAATTGCTATGTACCTTCATTTGCATGTTGCACTACTGTGCATGGGGTGATTAGCATACATGCGCTGACAGCTGCGCAGCTCTGGCGTACGCTGGTAGTGCATGTGGAATCGGCTCGTACCTGAATCACTCGGCGGCCATATTTGGCGTTAGAATGCCTACGCTACACTACGCCTGCACCTGGCGCAAGCTTCATGAATCCCAGGGCATATCTTTTCTGAACATTTTTTCTGTCTTTTTATCATATTTTAATTTCAAAACTGATTTCCCAGTATTTAACATAATATTTTTGCATAACATTTTCATTCCATGCATTTATTTTATTAATACCATCCTCCAAACACAAACTCTTCTCTTCATCATATCATAGTACCCCATGTCATCTTGCTTATTTTTTTTTCTTTTATTGCCAGATTCCCAATACTTTTATATTTCTCACACAAAATTCTTACATTGCTTCCACTATGAGTGGACACAACCAAATGAGCTGAGGATCGAAATCCCCAAACTACATTTGATGACAAAAATGGGTGAAAAACATTTTAAGTGTTTTCTCCTCTGCTGCCAATGTTGAATGCAAGCTACCACACCCCCTGAAGTTATGTATAGCAATTCCACTGTCATACCAACTCAAAGAAGGGGAATGTCCCCCAAAAAGAACATCACTGCTGGCAAAACTCACTAACAGCGATTTCCTGTGGAGGAAATCCAGTTCTCACTGGGTTGATGCTCGGGCAACTGAAGCTCAAATGTTCAGTTTTTATCTTCATTGACCCATAGGACTCCCCATTCCAGCACAATCGTTTTCCACGTTTTCTTTTTATTTTTGACAATGCATATGTAATGAAAAAAGAAAACTACCACATTTATAAGCCCTAACTCCACGTCCTCTGACTTTTATAGGATTTAATATTGACACACAGACATAATAAACTTTCCAGGAAACATAAAAATATCTCCTAAATACTTACATTTTCCAAAAACATATGATTGCATTAAATACACTTTTTATAAAAAGACAATTCAAAAGTTCTCCACATATTTGTAATATATATTTTTAACTTTTTATAACCTTTCCTGCCATTGGTCTTCAAAGTCCTAAACCCACCTAACTTTGTGACTAATAAATTGACTTATACTTTAGTGAAATAAATGTCTCAGCATATGCTTTTCATTTTCTTTTATTCATCTTTAAATCCACTTTACACATCCTTTTACAAATTTCAGTTATGATATACTCTTTTATACATTCATTTATTTCATTATTATCAAGTCATCTGCATAAGACATATACAATGGAATTTTAACACCATCAAATAAAATTGACTTACCATCTCTGACCCTCATCTTGGCAGTTATTTTTACAGCATCCATAATTAAAGCAAACAAAATACTTCTCAGAGGACAGTCCTACTTTACCCCTTTTTTACTTAATCTACTTCTAAACCATTTACTAATATTCTAACATCTGAATTATTTAACACAGAAATGAAAATACTTTTATTTATTTTTACTCAACTCACAGGCTTAGGAGATGAAATAATTACAAGCAGGGGCCTGGGAGGTGAACCATTTACAGGTTGCCTGTGTCCATTAGAGACATTGGTGTCAAACCAGGGATGAATTTCCTGTTCATCTTCCAATTGTCCAAGTTACACTTGAATTGAGTTAGAGAGGAACTCTGCTTCACATGAATGGAAATCCTGTTCAAGAGAAAGGATAGTCTCTGGGATACATACCTGTATCTACAGCAGGTCCTATTTATATCACAGGCAAGGTTTAAGTCTTTGGAACAGGTAATTCTGGTGCTGCTTGCTTTGTGGATATGCAGGAGGTCCATCAGAGTGGGGTCTGACAATGTTCTGTATGCCAGGTAGAGATGTCCCCTCAACACCCTGTAGGAGACAGCATACAGGGATAGGGCCTTGAGGCAGTCTGCATAGAACATTTCACTTATGCCCTGTATTTTCTTAGTAAGGAGTCTCTGTGGACATTCCATTTGTAGGATATGCCTGGTTAAGTACATACCAAAGGGGGCACTGTACTCTACGATAGGTCTGATGAATACCAAATCCAATGGAACAATGACTTCCTTGGACCTAGCTGATATACCTTTGCTTATAAGTTGCACAACATAGAATGATTTCCTCACTGCTGTAGATACATGATGGCAAAGGATAGATTACTGTGTATCTGTGTCCCTGACTACAGGGTCAACTGTAAGGGGTGTGTTGTCAATAAGATAGTTACCGGAGGTGGATGACTTCCTGAAGGCTACAGTTATGCGTTTCTTGGCATTTAGTTTTAGTCTATGGCTCTAACACCAGTTGTTTGTGACAGCCCTTCTTGGAGAACATTTGTATCAGTGTGGGATTCAATGAAAGCTTCTGATTTGCAACCATCTGCAAATTTAGTCAGCCAGAGACTAATGACATTGGCCTTGACTTCAGAGAAGTAAATGCCAAAAAGAAGCAGTCCAAGGACCAATCGCTGAGGGACTCCACTTGTGAATGGCCTCTTTCTAAAAGTGGACTACCAAATTCTAACTTTCTGGGTCCTGTCTGTGAGCCAGCTGGCTATCCACCAGGTGGCATACAGGTTTTTACCTAACCTTGAGTTTATCAGCAATGCCCAAGTGGGGTATTGTGTCAAATGTCTTGGCCAAGTTAAGTTAGGCAGCCTGAACCATTTGCCCTCATCCATTACTTTGGTCAACTTCTTAAAGAAGTCCATTAGGTTGAGTGAGCATGACCTGCCCTTGATAAAACCAAACTGGGTTAGGTCCAGTCTCTGGAGGTTTACTATATCATTATCGATCATTTCCATGATAATTTTTTCCATGTCTTTCCATATAAGACTAGTGAGTCTTATGGATCTGTAGTTTCCAGGGTCTGTAGATGGCTCACCTTTGTGCAGATGGATTACCGTTGCTATTTTCCATTTATGAGGCATGAAGCCTGTTTGGAACCTACAGAAAAATAGCAATTCCAGAGGGCCTGATAGGTCATGTTTCATGCTATTTAGAAGGCATCCTGGGATATTGTCTGAGCCCATTAATGCAGTGTTCTTGGCCTTAGAGAGAGCATTAAGAACCTGTGATAGCAGGGAGAGTTATATTTGATGGTATTTCCTGAGGGAAGGTTGAGAGGAAGACGGGTAAAGTTGGAGATGAATTTGTCTGCAAGTAGGTTTGCAATATCCTGTGCCTCAGTATAGGTGGCTCAATTTACAATGAGCTCTGCACGCAATTATGTATTGCCTTTGAGGTTGTGGACATAGTTAAAGAATGCCTTCTGGTTTACCTTGGCCTGGGAAGACAAATTTACCTCAAATTTGACTTTGGTAGAGTTCACTAGCCCTCTGAGTTATTTGTTTAGTTTGATGAGAGTGCTTTTGTCCTGCTGGGTGCTGCACCTCCTAATTTTTGCCATGATTTTCGTCCTTCTGTTATACAGCCTATTGATTTAGTGATTCCACCAGGGTGGCTTGTTTTTTGAGTTAGTTCTGTACTTCTTCTTGGTGGGTACAGTTGCCTCTATGGAGCTATTAACATGCTTATATGGGGCTTCTGTGAGCAATTCTGCATAGACAGCAGTGTTCTCAGGGTATATGGGGGCTTGAAACTTAGCCAGCTTATTAGTTAATAGCAGGAAGATAGCCTTAGAATAGTACCTGAATATTCCTGGCTTAGCTGGGGGTCCAGGTTTTATTTTTACTTCAAGGGAGACCATTTTGTGGCCTGACCTTACCAGGGAAGGCATTACACTAGGGGATGTGCAGCACTCCCCATATTAGTTAGGACCATTTCCAATATATAGTAAATCAAAATAGCAGGACTGAGCGAAAACAAGTGTAACACTTAAAGTTCAAAGTACTTTATTATCAATAATTAATAAGATAAGCGCTTTCACTGTGTAGCTTCATCAGATCTTACATTCATTCTAAGATTCCACATCTTATATATACACAGGTTTTAAACAATTAATCAATCAAGTAAGTTAATTGGTATGATTATTTAAAGAAGCAGGCAGACATCAAAGACCCAGCTTAATATACAAATCTGATAAAGATAAAACCATTTAAAAACAATCTCATATATAAAGTATACATAGGAAACACATATGTAAAAAGTTATATATAAAAATATATAAAAAACATATCAGTTAGTACATATATATTTGTAATTAAAATAGATAGTGTGAGAAAGATTCTATAGACAAGTATGCTTAATGTCTAACATATAAAATTTCATATATATGTATGTATAAATTAATATAATGTCTTATAAAATAAAGTAACCACACTACATGTGGTAACTAAATCTATGACATAATGACATGGTAGTGATATAAAAGACAATTAGTTTACAGAGAGATAGAATACCTATTTATTGGGGGTTTATCTAATGTTTCTACGCTGTCTTAATTTTGGCTTGATAGAGGCCCTATCTTTGAGGCCTAATCCTTTATCTGATCTTAGTAGAATTATCCATTCAGTTTCCTTACTCTCTGTATATATCTTAATGTCACCCCCTCTAGAGTTGGGAGTAATTACTTCAAGTACCTTGAACAAAAATCTATGTGTGTCGTCATTTAATGCTACATGCTTGGCAAGGGCATTATGTAATGTACCTTTCCTTATGTGATATACATGTTCCCTTATGCTATCCCTCAGTGGTCGATTTGTTTTACCAACATAGAAGGATGAACATAATTGACAAACAGCTAGGTATATCACATGAGAAGTCATGCAGTTGGCTTCAGCTCTTATATTAAAAACTTTCTGTTGATCAGGATGAAAGAATTCTGTCTTACTGTCTATGTAACAACAGAAATTACAGCGACCACAGCGTCTTGTGCATCCATTCTGTATAGATTTCCTATCAAATTTAGGATGGCATAACATTCTTTTTAAGATGTGTTTATTCTTAAAGATAAACCTCGGTGTTTCTCCTACTATCTGTTTAATTTCTTCATCTATCTGTAATATACCCCAAAATTAAGACAGCGTAGAAACATTAGATAAACCCCCTAGAAATAGAAATAGGTATTCTATCTCTCTGTAAACGAATTGTCTTTTATATCACTACCATGTCATTACGTCATAGATTTAGTTACCACATGTAGTGTGGTTACTTTATTTTATAAGACATTATATTAATTTATACATACATATATATGAAATTTTATATGTTAGACATTAAGCATACTTGTCTATAGAATCTTTCTCACACTATCTATTTTAATTACAAATATATATGTACTAACTGATATGTTTTTTATATATATTTTTTATATATAACTTTTTTATATATGTGTTTCCTATGTATACTTTATATATGAGATTGTTTTAAATGGTTTTATCTTTATCAGATTTGTATATTAAGCTGGGTCTTTGATGTCTGCCTGCTTCTTTAAATAATCATACCAATTAACTTACTTGATTGATTAATTGTTTAAAACCTGTGTATATATAAGATGTGGAATCTTAGAATGAATGTAAGATCTGATGAAGCTACACAGCGAAAGCGCTTATCTTATTAATTATTGATAATAAAGTACTTTGAACTTTAAGTGTTACACTTGTTTTCGCTCAGTCCTGCTATTTTGATTTACTATAACTTTGATTTATACTGCTTGCACGAGCGTTTACCAGCATAGCAGCAGCCTCCATTACTTGTTTTATACATTATATTTCTTGCTTTGCTGATAACTGGGACAAGTGTTTTGCGTAATATGACTGACATCGAATTGGACTACATCCCAAGAGGTGAAGACCGAGGGAGTGAGGTAATGCGACCAAGAGGTGAAGACCGTGGGGGTGAGGTACTGCAACGCAGATTTAAACAATACCTCAATGAAGTTACTAATGCTTCGTGCTTCTTTGAGAATGTGACTGCTACTGATGACATGAATGAAGGTGCAGTTGACTCGGAAAGGCTGCATATACTACTAGAGGGGATTGAAAAGGATTTCATGAAGCTGAAACGCCTGCAAACACAGAGAATACATTTTCAGTTTTGCCTCGATCAAAACATTATTCCAAGAGGCTTAAGGGTTTTTACGATGCCTAGCCAGGGCAAGGATTATCCCGAATTGCTAGCGAAATGGCAGAGACTTAATATAGAGGTGAGTCGGAATTATCTTAGACTTTTAATAGACTTTTTTATACCAGAAGAAAGTAAATTGATAGAAAGCATAAATGCGAAGCAACAAATGTTATATAGAGACTTTGCTGATGTTGTGGTTCAACCACTACTGGAGAACTTACTGGACTGTGTTTTAGCATTTGAAAGGAAGCTACTACAACAAAAAAGGAATAAAGCTAAAAAAGACATTAATGATTTTAGACAAAGCCATGTCTTTACTTGGCCCAGACCAGGGCATGGACAGAATGAACGTAATGCAATGGTGAACAATGATAATGCTATGAATAGTTCACAATATGTGAATAAAAGGAATGTAGAGAATGTTATCTTATGTGACAATATTAGTAATGAAGTTAAGAAGAATATGTGTACTTTAAATGCTCCAAACAATAATGCTGGGAATAGTAATATGTCGACTTTAAATGTTCAGAGTATACCTTCTGCTGATTAGATTACAGAATTAAATGATGATGTTTGTATAGAGAATGTAGCAATCGATGTAACTGATAAACCCCACTGTAAAGATTCAATAGATGTTATACACATCATACACCCCAGTGTGAACTTAGACACTAATTTATATCCTAATGTTCACATAGTTAAAGACAAGACACCTCATATGAATCGAGACTCTGAGGCTGTAGTGAGACCAAAGGTTAAAACCACAGAAAAATCTAGCAATAAAACAAATGCTGAATTGTTTTTTCCTCTACCGATACGTATGGACAAAGGCCCACAGAGGTCGAGGTCTATGAGTCGTGGGAGGCAGAAGAGGAAATTTTCAGGAGACATTCCATCCAACCAAACTTTAAAGAAAATGTGGACGCACAAGAATTAGTGCACAATATATCAAGTAAGACACTAACTTATGAAGATATTCAATTGTTAAGCAAGGGTCTAAACTTTATTCCAAGAAGTCACAGTAAACTAACAGACACAGTCACTGACTTGGAAAATATTTTGCAGAAATGTCATGCTAAAATTGTTATATAAAACCCAAACTAGCAATACTTCTAAAACAGAAGCATTTACATTTAAGAGACTAAGTGATTTCGTGCCAACCCATCACCCACTCGTTGAGGCATATTTGAAGTTAACTGAAGACGAGTTACATGTATACTATGCAGATAGAGTAGAGCAAAAAAGATGTAAAAGGAGAGATAATTTAACTTATAAAGAAAGAGTAAGTCTAAAACAATTACAGGAAGACCCTACTATAGTTATTAGACCAGCTGACAAAGGAGGCAGCATTGTTGTTATGGATATGCAAAATTATATAGGAGCAATGACAGAATTGATGCAGGACAAACTCTATGATTTAATAACAAAAGACAATGTTATAGAAACTATAAGATATGTGAAGAATACGCTAGAGGATATTTTCAAAAGTAAACTGATTGACAAGGAATTATTTGACTATCTTAATATTCTAACACCTACTATACCAGTTATTCAAGGACAGCCGAAAATACACAAGGATAATAAGAACCCACCCACGAGACCAATAGTTTCTGGACGAGGTTGGGTCACAGAACATCTATCAGTATTTGTAGAAAAACATCTGAGGGCTGTACTAAATAAAATAAAATAGTACTAAAAGACACTAAACAATTCCTTACAGAATTTTATGATTGTATTCAAGACAAAACAATCACTAAAGACTATTTATTTGTCACATTTGACATACAGTCACTGTTCACAGTGATTCCCAATGAACTGGGCTTGAATTATACATTACAGTACCTGAAAAATCACAGTGACTATACCAATGTACTTAGTGACTTAATAGTTCACTTTTTGGAATTAGTCTTAGAAAATAATGTCTTTATGTTCAAGGATAACATCTATAGACAGAAAGATGGCGTAGCCATGGGTACATCTTGTGCCAACAGCTACGCCAATATGTTTCTTGCACATTGGGAAGAACATACATTATTTCTACAAAATTTCTTTGAGAAACATGTGATATTTTACAGATGTTTTGTGGATGATGTCTTTATTCTTTGGAAAGGGACACCCCAACAACTTGAATCCACATACCTAATCATGAACAATTTAATACCATGTCTTAAGTTTACCATGAAGTTTTCAGAGGATAGAATTGAGTTTCTAGACTTATATATAGAGAGGCTACATAATAATTTAATTAACACTGGAGTTCATCAGAAACATGTTATGTTAACTCATTGCTTCTAAGATCCAGTATGCACCCTCCTTTTGTCTTTAGAAATATTGTGAAAGGACAAGCTATTAGAGCTTCCAGACTGAATCCAATGGAAGAGGGATTTCACACTGAGATAAATGATTTGAAATATAGACTATTAAACAGAGGATATAAAGTCGAGGAAATACATTCTAAGATAGACGAAGTGTACAATTTACACTCCACTTCAGCTATGCCATACTTTGGATCCAACAGTGCTAGCTATAATGAGAAACAAAATATGAGTGAATCTTTCACTAAATTCTCCACCTTCTTTTCATCTGATCATATAGAGATTAAGCAGATTATAGACAAACACTGGGGTATATTACAGATAGATGAAGAAATTAAACAGATAGTAGGAGATACACCGAGGTTTATCTTTAAGAATAAACACAACTTAAAAAGAATGTTATGCCATCCTAAATTTGATAGGAAATCTATACAGAATGGATGCACAAGACACTGTGGTTGCTGTAATTTCTGTTGTTACATAGACAGTAAGACAGAATTCTTTCATCCTGATCAACAGAAAGTTTTTAATATAAGAGCTGAAGCCAACTGCATGACTTCTCATGTGATATACCTAGCTGTTTGTCAATTATGTTCATCCTTCTATGTTGGTAAAACAAATCGACCACTGAGGGATAGGATAAGGAAACATGTATATCACATAAGGAAAGGTACATTACATAATGCCCTTGCCAAGCATGTAGCATTAAATGACGACACACATAGATTTTTGTTCAAGGTACTTGAAGTAATTACTCCCAACTCTAGAGGGGGTGACATTAAGATATATACAGAGAGTAAGGAAACTGAATGGATAATTCTACTAAGATCAGATAAAGGATTAGGCCTCAATGATAGGGCCTCTATCAAGCCAAAATTAAGACAGCGTAGAAACATTAGATAAACCCCCTAGAAATAGGTATTCTATCTCTGTAAACGAATTGTCTTTTATATCACTACCATGTCATTACGTCATAGATTTAGTTACCACATGTAGTGTGGTTACTTTATTTTATAAGACATTATATTAATTTATACATACATATATATGAAATTTTATATGTTAGACATTAAGCATACTTGTCTATAGAATCTTTCTCACACTATCTATTTTAATTACAAATATATATGTACTAACTGATATGTTTTTTATATATATTTTTTATATATAACTTTTTTATATATGTGTTTCCTATGTATACTTTATATATGAGATTGTTTTTAAATGGTTTTATCTTTATCAGATTTGTATATTAAGCTGGGTCTTTGATGTCTGCCTGCTTCTTTAAATAAGCATACCAATTAACTTACTTGATTGATTAATTGTTTAAAACCTGTGTATATATAAGATGTGGAATCTTAGAATGAATGTAAGATCTGATGAAGCTACACAGCGAAAGCGCTTATCTTATTAATTATTGATAATAAAGTACTTTGAACTTTAAGTGTTACACTTGTTTTCGCTCAGTCCTGCTATTTTGATTTACTATAACTTTGATTTATACTGCTTGCACGAGCGTTTACCAGCATAGCAGCAGCCTCCATTACTTGTTTTATACATTTCCAATATAGTTGCACCCCTGGTTGGTGTACTGACAATCTGGTCCAGGGAGTTCATGTTTACAGACAAATCTACATTGATAGCATTATTTTTAGGGCATTTGTTTATCAAACAGTCCACAATGCCATGGAAAAAATACATCTTGTGCCGGCCCAAGTATCTTAATATTCCTTTATTTTCCCATTTATACTAAAAAACTTGTTAAATGCAAAATATCCCCATCTTTGCTATATAAACAAAACTTAGGTTCCCATGCCCCATTCCACAGTTTCTTTCATCAATTCATTTTTTAACTTTTTACATAGTTTTACACTTGATTAAAAAAAATCTTAATTCACTGTCCATTATGCCATCAGTTCTAAAATGCAAGTCTTAATCTTTTACATTAAACATTTTTATTTCATTTAATAATATACTGATTCAATGGGGAACAAAAATATTTTTTATCAAATAAAGCAACAAAATTATATTTGCCATGACAGATGTGTTTGTCCCTGATTCCCTGAGCATGGGGTTTGTGGTATTGGGAGTCAGTGGGAATAGATTATGCATAATGAAGAAGTGAGGGTAGGGAGTGTGAAGGGAGAATTGCATTAATGGATGGTTTATGATGCTGCTGGATTATAGCCCCCCCCCCCTCACCACTGAACAACAAAAAGAAAGAGAAGGCACTTACATTCAAAAGAATTTGAAAAGTTAACAATTATTTTTAAATTAAAAATGAAAAGTTGACTTTCTGTCTTATTTTGAGTTCTTGGAACTCTGTGCATGTGCATGTGTGGCATTTCAAGAATATCAGAAATAGAAAAAAAATCAGATTAGTTCACTTGCCAGGGTGTTTTGAAAGTAGCCCAGCAAAGGCTGGCATTAAAGTTATTCCTTCAGTAAACAGTCCTGTTGAGGAGGTCAGCAATGTTGCTCAATAAGCATCTCACCGGGCTACTCTATATAGCAGAGAGGCACCCTTTTTATTGGTTCAGGCTGCTTCAGGTGACTTAGGCAGCCTGAAGCAGTCTGGGATTGAAAGTAAAAGAAAGACAGCAGCTAGGAGTGCTCAGGTCTAAGCACAAAGAGCAACATTTTTTAAAAGATTTTTTTTTTGGTTTATTTTTTGCTACTGCCAGCAAGTTGGAAACTAAGTATTTAATTTTAAATATGTGCACGTGTACTTACATGCCCATATATGTGTGTGTGTGTGTGTGTGTGTGTTTGGGTAGTGGTAGAATGGAGACATTTCATTTTCAGCAGCATGTACATGAAGGAGGATTCCACTTGTGCTCAAGCCAACCATTATAATCTGTAGAAAGACACATATACACACTGAATTAAATACATACTTCTACAGTGCCATTATGCCACAAAAGAAGATACTTGAGAAATGCAGTTCTGAATGCTGCTTTCCATGACCATGGTGAGTAGTTTATTTGTTTGTTTGTGTCTTTTGGATTTTCCCGGTTAGGGGTTGCCACAGCAGAACTCTGGTCTGCTAATGATTGGCAGTAGATTTTTTACGTGCCGAGTTTGCCAGCCCTGACGCACAACCTTCAACGAAGGTATGCCCATTCATGCATGACTCCACACAGAAGACGCTCTAGCTGAGAATCGAACGGCACAATGTCTTGCTGTGAGGCGACAACGCTACCCCAGCACCACTACCACAGCTAAAAATGCAGGGTACTTTTCCGTTAAAAGGGCAACAGGTTTTTACTTTTCCATTAACGGGGCAACAGGTTTTTTGTGCGTGGCTTGTCCCTGATCCAAACTTTGTAAATATTTAAAAAAAAAAGCCTTCATATGTTCACCACGGCAAATAAATAAACATAAAATTAGTTACTGCAACATGTTTTGCGTGGTTATGAGTCATAAACTGTTTTGGACATTTCTGGCTGCCGGCTGACAGAATACTAACAATTAACTACAGAATGGCTCAGCATGCCCATTAAACAAAGTAAATCATGTCACCTCAGTACTATGCAGAACCTATTCCACATGTATACTTACATATTTGGTCTAGAAACATCACGTAGTGGAACAGCAGTTGGGGGTAAATGTTCTACATTTTCTCAAGTAATGTGTAACTGTGGAGATCAACATTTCAGAAAAGGTTGAACGCTACCTACAATGCCTGGTTTGGACAAAGTTCTCAGATCAGTTTGCCTGTATCTGACAGTTTCCTTCAACTGTTACAACCAAAATAGTAAAGCAGACGGCAAAAGCGGGACACATTCATTGAAAACCAAAGGATACCCCAAACAATATGCCCCTTATCAGGTGTGAGAAAAGGCAAGAGCACAGTAAAGTAGAAGTGACCAGAGAGACAGTGACTACGACAGACCTCCACTCTCCACTCTCCACAAAAGCTGTCATTGCTGAAGTACAGCCACTAGTCCTTCTCACCACTTGCTTGCTCGACAGCAGACATGGAGGAGCAAAACTGATGGCCCTGGCCTATATCCTCGGCAAACGGGAGGTTAATCAGTACTTCACTGTGAGAAATGCCAAAGTGTTAGCACTGGGTAAGCAGTACTGACATCTCACACAATGACTAGTACTCTGACAGCAAAGAGTACATTAAAACCATGCCCAAAATAACCTTTTGCCCTGTTAACAGAAAAGTACCAAATCCAGTAATAGAACAGGTATCTTATACTACTGATATCTATCTGGACAGGATTATATTGATCAGAAAGGTAAATATGATGAACCATGGAGCTACTAAATGCAACAGCAAAACTCAATGTCTATAGATTCAAAAGGACAAGTAGCCCGCTAAAGCATACCCTTAGGAATATGTATGGCAGTGTGTGTGTGTGTGTGTGTGTGTGTGTGTGTGTGTGTGTGTGTGTAATATATGTGCGTGTAAGTGTGTGTGTGTGGGGGGGGGGGGGGGGGTTGTAGATGATTTTGCCTGTCTTTGCAGAAGGTCTTTGATTTTTTGCATCCCATTTTGCTCTGTTCTTCATAAAGTCATAAAGTTTGTGTTTTTTGGGGAAATCAGTGAACAATGCAGTCACTAAATAATGATGACAGACATCTGGTTTTAATTCTACCTGTTATTTTACCATGTTTCTGATTGTATAAACGTAATAGCTGCCCCTGGTTCAGTCCTTTGTCCAACAATAATGTTAGGTTTTTCCTTGATTCTTGACCTAAGACACTGAGAAGTATGTGGGGAGATGGTCGCTTTGCCTTTTGCACTATACTCAACAGCAATGAATTGAGAGTACAAATGCCTATTTGGCAATTATTTATGCATGCATACTAACTCCTGACTATACACTAACCCCCCCCCCTACTCTCTAACTATAACCTCAGTAACAGTTTGGGAAAGCAAGCTATTCAACTAACAACTATGCACCCACCTCTCCCCGCCATGCTACCTGTACTTAGCAATGTCTAAAGTTTCTGATCAACTAACTCTAGTGTATCTAAGCAAATGGTCTTACCTCTATAAACCCAATCTTCTAACTCTCATTGTATGTAAATCTAATCTGCTTATTCGGAATATCTGTAAAACTAAATGTTTAGCATAAATATCTCTTATTAAGATATTAATAATTCTAAGTGCTTGTTCACAAATGTCCATCTGTGTAGTCTTATTGTATATGAACCCAATCTGCTAACTCTGACTGTATGTTGAATCTAAATGTTTAGCTATATAGCATAACACATTTTAGTATGACATAAGCAACTCTATGAATACAATCCATTTATTCTGAATATCTGTAAAATTTAAATGTTTTGCATAATATGTTTCAGTAAGACATAAGTGCTTGTTCACAAATGCCGTTTGTGTAGTCTCTGCGTCTCTGTATAAATGTGTAACCAAGTCATAAATGTGGAGCTTTTCTCCCTGGGCCTCCACTGAAAACAGGTTATGTTACCCAAACGGACTATACAGGTAAACAAATGTTAGAAAAATAAAATAAAAATAAATGTATTAATTCATTCATTTGGTGAGATCAGAACCTGAGTCATAGAAGTGGCAGCAATTAATAGTCACATCTGTACGTATGTATATGTGTGTGTGCATGCATATGTAAACATGTATGTATGTATAACTGTTCCTCATTTTCCAGAACATCTGGGTTTTTTTGCATCATACCTTGCTCTGTTCTTCATTATTATTATTATTATTATTATTTTTATGGCAAATCAGTAAGCATTGCAGTCACTAAGTAATGGCAGATATTTGAGATTCTGAACTAAAAGGCAGTGGGGAGGTGCAGGTAGCATGCAGCAGAGGGGCCCAGAGAGATGTTTCTCTATAGCTGCATTTCTCCTAAAGCTGTTCATTTTGACTGCAGGCATGCATCTGAGGTGTATATAGTCCTTAAAGTGGCTATAAAACATACTGAGGCAGTTTGTGGATGAGAGTGAATAACCATATTGTTGCTTGATCACAGGTAATGGTCATTGACCTGGTGTAATAGAGCCTCATCTCATTACAGTTAGCCCCACCCATTCAGTTGTTCCTGCAGACCCCCCCCCCTTCCCCACCCCAATTTAGTGTAAACAGACACAACTAGGTTAGCACAGTGTACATTGATTGCTGGCTAAGGGTAGGAGGTAGGAACAAGTTACAAGCTGAAGGTAAGACATGTAAGGCAGAGGTTAAGTTGGAGGAGGAGTGTTTAAAAGATTGGCATAATGATTAAGATATTTGCCTCACAGACACAAGGTGCATGGTTTGATTCTCCCATTGGTTAATTGGCTAGGATTAAAATGGCCCACAAGGGTAATTAGCCTAGTACTAATCTATGAACCTATATAAGCTAGGGGAGTGGTTAGGATCGGCCTCTTGATGCAAATAACTTTGAAGAGTGGTATAATTGTCAGCAGACAGTTCCACTTCAGAAACTGTTATGTGATGGTCGGTAGAGGAGGCAAGACAAGTGTGTGTGTGTGTGTGTGTTTTTTGTCTGTTGGCAATTAAAGTCGCAATAACAGTAATGGGGGAGCTGCCACATGATGATGCTAGGAATTCTGTGGTATTGTTATGTTTGAAAAATTAATATGATGGAGAAAATATCCATTGCATGGTCATCAAGGTGCTTCTTTCATGAGCTAGTTGGGCTGCATTTCTACATTTCTGTATTCCTCCCTTTGACCCAGAGGGTGACAGGACTAAAGACTTAAGGACCTTCTGAAAATCTCCTAGATCTGCTAGCTAAAGTGACTTTATCTAGAGTAATCCTTTATACTCTGTTTCTCATTACTCCTGTCACACTCTGGGTCGCAGGTAGAGTACCAGACCTGGAGCTTTTTGGTTTACCATTGGTTTGTTTAATGTTCATCCTTGGCACTGCCAACAATATAGAAACATATAATTTGAAACTTTAAAACCTTCTGAAAGTCTTCTATTTACTACCTAAGGTAAGTTTATCTAGGCTAATCATTTTTACTTTGTATCGTATTAATCCTCTAACTTTCTGGGTCATAAGTAGGATACCAGACCTGACTCAAGCTTTCTGGATTACCTTTGGTTCATATTTGTATTCTGTTGCTCTAACATTTTTTTCTGCAGGATGTTGAACATGAAGGCTTAGGGTAAGAAGTGACAGGAAATATCATCTCAAGTGGAAGAGTTCTTTCAAGCGCCAGCAGGGCAGACTTTGATGAGTCACTTTCTGAAGGCAAACTGATTGGACAGTCTAAGGGGCATTGGAGATGGAAGGCACTGTAGGAAACTCTAGTAGAGGTGGTGGAGCAATGTGAGAGCAGGAGATTTAAGAAAGTACAAAGGACGGGGGAAGGGGAATGTTCAGCACAGCTTCAGCCTACTGCAGGAAATTCTTTTGATAATTCAGTAATATTAGAAAGTAGGGCTAGGCAGTTAGCAAGTTCAAGAGAGGATGTTAGTCTGTTAGGACAGATATGTAATCAGTTTGATGAGTATGTTAGCAGCATTTTTAATGACTCTGATATGTAAGGTAGGGAGAGGTTGCTGGAGCTTCTCTGGGGGGACATGGACAGAGGAGTCAACTAGATTTGATAGAATTAGTCCACAAGTAACAAATCATTGATGGAAAGGTTATCAATAATAATACATTAGAGGTTATCAATAATAATACATTAGAGATGGTGGGGAAGTTGACTGGAGAGCAGTTGAGACAAAGGAGACTTAAAGACGTTGAATTAGGTCTTCAGGACCAAGGCACAGCTACAGCATAGAATTTTTTTTGGATGAGGAGAAAGGACTGTATATCATCCTACATATTTCTCTGGCCATTAAACAGAAGATTTGCTGAGGTGAATTTTTAGATATTTTTTTTTTGCTGGACATGCTGGGGTGCAGCAGATTGTAGAGATGGATATTCTGGGGTCAAAAATTCTAGCTGCTGCACTAGGAAAGAGGTGAGCATCCATGTATATGGATAGATCTTGGGATAATTGGGTGTTCAAATCTATATACTTTATGGCAGCAATCACCGAAAGGCAGTCATAGTAGGCTTTGCCTTTACTTGCATACTTCATTACAATAAGGAAAGCCCAGAAACTGAAAGATAGAAATTGTAGGTTGTGGTATGTTTAGGAAGTTGAAAGGTGTAGAAAAGTCACTGAGCTGAAAAGTGAGGCATGTTGATACATGGATAGGTACCATGTGTAACAGGGAGAGCTCAGTAACCAGGGAAGTCAGGTTGAAGGGTAATGGAAAGGAAAGACATGGTGGACTTCTAATGTGGGGAAGTGTTCATGGCCTATGTGTCATTTTGTGAATATTTGTTCATTTTGGGGAGGGCAGCACAGTGAGACAAGGTGCTGGTACAAGGATGGGGCAATTAGGTAGGGTTAGTGAAGCATTAGGGGGAATGGCAGGCATAGACTTAAGAAGTAGAGGTAAAAGTCAGGGTAGCATGGGTGGGATAGCCCTTTCATGGAGGTGCTGGGAAACCAATCCCCACTCCCTTATTAAGGTACATAAACTAAAGTTGTTATTTAGAGGTTGCCCTGTTAAGAACCTGGCAAGGGAGCTTATTGAAGGCTTTCAGGCAAGTTTCTTGATTTAAGTACTGGTTAGTCCAGGCAAAGGCGAACATGTTGTAGGGGATTATTGGATAAGGAGGCTAGGGACAGTAGGGTGATGGAGCTATTAGTTTTTCTCAGCTTGATCAGTTTAGGGTATTCCTGTTAGGACTAGTTCCTAAAAGGGAGCCATAGGAGTGTTGTTTGACTCAGCATTTTTCATTCCCTTAGGGAAATTCAATCAATAATCATATTTACAAGGTAGAAGTTAAAGTTCAGTATGCATACATTGATGATACAATGCAGAATATTCGATAGTTTGAGGACCCATGGCTAGCCAAGATGAGTATCAAGGCAGCTTTTCCTTTACTGCCTGTGGCTGAGGTTGATTGGCCAGAGTTGGAAATGTTTTTAGAAGGCAGCTACTATTTCACCAAGACCATGCAGACAGGTAGTGCACTGGCCTATGTTACCTTTGAGAAGTTTGACTCACCATTGCAGTGGATTTGGGAGCAATAATCAAATCAGCAAAAAAGACAGTCATTACTTGGATAATTTTGTTTTGTCAGGTGATGGTAGGCATGTACAGAATCTGGTATTCTTATTATTTTTAAACTTTATGAGGAGTTGGGTGTCTCCTTAACACAGGATAACTGGAGGGTTCTGTGACACCAACCATTTTTTAGGATTAATGATTAATGCAATATATATTAGTAAGTGATTGGAGGTTTCTAAGGTGAGAGTGAAGGATGTCACAGAACTGACAGGGCTCTTGAATTTTGCTTGTAGGGCAGTGAGACCAGGAAGGACCTTTTGCAGGCCAGTGGCTAATCATTTGAAAGGAGGAAAGAAGAAGCATCACTGGCTAAATGAGACTAAGGTGAGCTAACAGGATTTATGCATTTGGTTACAATTTTTGGAGTGTTTTAATGGTTTGGGAACTGTTTAAAGGGGTATCCAGCAGACTAAGGAGCATATCTTGGGGGGGGGGGGGGTAAGTTGCTTATGGTTCCTTGGTCAAATGTTTGGTCTGACAGGTTAAGGAAGGGCATTACATTTTTGATTTTGTGTCAATTAGTACTGCAGTCTTTGAAAATTAGCTTGTCTGTATCTGCTATGCATATACCAGGATGTTATGTGTTATCTGATAGTCTTTCACAATTTCAGTTATACAGGTTTTGAGCAGTTGCTGGGCATGTGGAAGTGTGGCCATCAGAGGTACCAGAAGAGGTATGGCTAATTGCCAGGCTGTAGTGGCATGGTTGGTTTAGCAATTATGGGCTGCCTCCAGTAGGTCATACAATAGTGCTTTAGCAGCATTTTCATGATTTCTGGGGAAAATAAATCCTAGTGGTAAAGTTTGGTCAGTGAGGCTAGTGGTGAGGTATGTGGTGTTTTGATGTCAGTTTAATGAAGTGAAGGTTCACTTAGTGGCTTTAGCTACTTTGGCAATGGCCTCAGGCTTGGTAGACTGGACCGTACACTGGTTAAGTTTAAAAATGATAAAAAGTTGGGAAAGGCTGACATGTCTAGCTTTGGATATGAGATTGCCATAGGAAAAAAAATGTGCTTAGAATCCTGTTGAAAGAATATAGTAAAATAGTGGATTATGTTAAACTCTATGTTTTGAGGGATGCATTTTTGGTATTTTTTGTATGTACATGCTTTTCAAAATGGAGAGTATTTGTGAAGACTGAAGTGGGAAGATGTATGCATGGGTAAGACTTTCCCAGCTGAATCAGGTGGTGTTGGCTAAGGACAAGGAATGCTCATTATACCCTGAGAAGTGGTGATTGAGATGGCAAGAACTGGTGAAACAAGGTAAGAAAGTGTTTTTTAATTTACTGAAGGTAGGGTTGTACCAATGAAGTAATCTGAGTTTGTATTGAGAAAGACTTTATATATTTAAGGGATAAAGGCTATAGATATTCAGGGAATTCTTTTCAAATAGACAGGGTGTCTGAATTAGCAGCAGCAGAAGGCAGGCATACTTAACTGATTAAGAAGTAGTGAAGGTGGAATTCTAATGCTTTTCAGCTATATGTGAAGTAAATAGTTAATCTTGTTTGGCTTTGTTTTCCACGTTAAAAAAAAAGTGATCATTTTGGTCATTCACATGTGTAGTGGACAGCAAAGAGAGCTTTGATCAGGTCATAATGGAGTTAATAGGGCTAGATCCATGGTCATGGGGGGCTTATTTGCTAGGAAGTAGAGGTTTATATTGGCAACAGTTATTATCCTTCTTGGAGAAAGCAATAGATAGATAGATAAATAGATAGATACACGTGTGTGTGTGTGTGTGTGTGTGTGTGTGTGTGTGTGTGTGTGTGTGTGTGTCTGCATGTGTGTGTGCGTGTGTGTGTGTGTGTGTGTGTGTGTGTGTGTGTGTGTGTGTGTGTGTGTGTGTGTGTGTGTGTGTGAAGTGTCTACTATCCAAATGGTGATGATCCAAAATGTCAGTTATTCAATGCAACCTTGCAAAGTTTTGGGGAAAGCAAAATCATAAAGTCTGACTATGTAAACATTATACATAATCACTTGTGCATGTTTTTTGAGCTTGTATCCCATGTCTTACTCATGTGTGAAAAATATTCTTTAGTGTCCACTGAAATCATTGAATAGTTAAAAAGTGTATTCCCTGCATGAAAAAAAAATTGTAGACATTTTTTATCCAGTTCAATTATATGTCCCCTCTCCTATATGTATCCTGTCCTACATAGTTCCCTCAAACACCTTTCAGCTAACCTTTTAACTTTTATATTACAGTGCTTACCTACTCCTGCATCTGTTCTATATTCAGTGGGCAGGATTCACGAAGGCTTGCACGGAGTGTAAGAGACGTGTAACACTCCATGCAAGCCTCGCGATCCAGGAACAGCCCGAAACTCCATGTAAGAGACCAGCTAAAACGTCTCTTACACGGACTGGGCATGGATATGCTAAATACCTCACTTGCAGCCAAAAGGCATGCAAATGAGGTAGAGTAGCGATCCACGAAACAGAAAGCAGCCCGTGTAAGAGCCGTTTTAGATGCAGAAATGTACTCAGTTAACAACTGAGTACGTTTCTGCAAAAATCACAATGGAGCCATGTCAGCTCCAAATAAAGGGTGCATATGTGTAAGGCAGCATGCCAATGGGCAAATATGTGGCCATTGGCAAGGTACCCAGATGCAAATATTAAAAAAATATAATTTTTTTTTGGCGATCGCCAATGTTTAAACGCAGCGCAGCCCCGCGCAAACGGGCCGCGCTGTATAAAACATAAAAATGAAGGTTATAAACCCACAAATGTGGGTTTTATGCAATACATGGAATGACAATGCAGGGACCAGCAGATCAAAAACAACATGGCCACCGTGTAGTGGTTACTAAGGGGGGAAGCTGAGTCTAAGACATGTAACTAAGCATTAGTAGGCAATCTGATGTAAATGAGAGTTAGGATACTGAATCCCACAGTCACATAGCAAATGAGAACATTCTGAGTAGTGTAACAGATACATAAGGGGGAGGAATAGAGTAGGAGATAGGTGACATCACGGGGGGGAATGGTAGAAAGAAATGCAGTTCATTGGAGGTCAGTGTTACATGACAGATGACAGACACAGATCATGGAAAGAGGAGTGCCACAAGATAAGCATGGGAAAGTCAAGAAATGGAAGGTGTACACTGTTACTTACACCAAAGTTTCTTGCTGGGCGTGCATGCACACGTGTGCGTGCCATGAGGCGCAAGTAGGATAGTGTGCGCGCGTGTAAGGCAGACTGAGCATGTGGGAGCGTGTTGGTAGATTTGTAACACTGTTTGCGCTGGTGTACACGCGTTTGAACCCAAATAGGCAGATCCTAAACTGTGTAAGCATGTGTGCGCGCATGTATGCCACTGTGAGCATGTTTTTGCTGGTATGCACGCTGCTCCCCCCTGAGGAAACAGAAAGGAAAAAGGAAACAACAGAATTAGTAGTAGGAAGCTAGCAGGGAATACTGCTGGAGCTAGCAGGTGAAAACAATTAGAAGCAGGCAATTACACAGGCAGAATAGTAGCCCAGCCCAGCACTTAAAACTCTGCAAACAGCAGTGCAGGATTTTTCTCTCAAGAGACACTGCAAGACAGGAGTAAGCTATTAGAAGTGAAAACTGAAAAAGCTGAACTCATAGCAGAAATGCTAGGGGCTGCCATAGCTGTCATAATGAGACATAGGCGACTTGCTGAGGGTGGTGACAATGCAGATGGTGCCAGACAACCCACAGTGAGGAGACGGAGAAGAGTGTACAGGCCCAGGGTCACCTACCACGGGTTACATGAGCTGGAGATAGTACAGCACTATAGAGTGGACAGAGACTTCCTGCAGCAAATTGTCGAGCTGTGCAGACCACGCCTCACACACAGAACCAACAGAGGGGAACCCATCCCAGTGGAAACCAAGGTATGTGTTGGCCTAAGAATACTAGCAACAGGTACCTTCCAGAGACCAACTGGTGATATGATGGGGATATCACAGGCATCAGCCTCCAGGGTACTGCACCAGTTCCTGGATGCCATGTCAGCACATGTCGGTGATCATGTATATTTCCCCAATGCACGTGAGGTATTGGCCATCAATATGTGTCTCTTCCAGCAAATAGTGAATACCCTGAGGTAGTGGGTGCAATAGACTGCACACACATGCGCATCAAAGCACCAGCTGGTGAGTAGGGTAGGGCCTACATTAACCGCAAGGGCTTCCCCTCCATCAACTGCCAGGTCATGTGTGATTCCCAGGGCATAATAATGAATGTGTGTGCTGGCTGCCCTGGGAGCTACCATGATTCCCACATCTGGCATTTGACACAGCTATACCAGACATTTGCCAATGGGGACATCCCACACGGACACCTAGTGAGGGATGCAGGTTATGCACTGGAGCCGTGGCTGATGACACCCATCAGAAACGTACACACATCTGAACAGGAACGCCATAATGAGGCACACGCACAAACACGTAATGTAATAGAGCGTGTGTTTGGGATGCTCAAGTCACCGTTCTGGTGTCCGGACACATCTGGTGGAGCCTTGCAGTACTCACCAACTACATGTACCCAAATTGTCATGGTATGTGCTATGCTACATAATATGATCTTGTGAAAACAGCTGCAGCAGGACCAGCATAGGGCCGGGCCAAACAGCCCCCCACCATTGCCAAGGCCATCACAGGCAGAGTGTGACTCGGAGGAGGAACAACCTGAGCCTGCCCCAGTAGGCAGAAGGAGGCATGCCCAGTATGCCCTGGCCTTGGCAAAGAGGCAACGCATAGCACATACACTGGCTCAGTAGGAACCCTGAGAATGATACCCCTCTCTGACTCACTCAAATAATAACAGGGATGCCTAAAATGACATGACCTGCTCACAAACATGTACAGGGAGTGTAATGTGTGCATCCGACAGAGGCAGCCCTGCAGCACCACCTGAGGCATGAATGCCATATTTTAAGTAATGTAACACCATGTACTATATGCACACTTGAGGACCCTGACTAACATCCACCCTCACCAAGCATGAAGCCACAATATGATGATGGGATGATCAATTGCAATAAATAGCTGAAGTAATGCAGTTAGTCAAAGGGGAGCCAATGTGTTTCAGCCTGGGAAGACATGCTGAGCATGACATGATGCACCACCTGCTAGGGGTGGCATGCACCTATCAGTCCAGGCCCCATGGATACTGGCAAAGGCTGTCAGTACCCACAGCGTGCCCTGAATAGGTAAGTCTCAAAACACAAACCCACCTTCATAGGTACCACAAGGGATAGGAACCTAGATGTAATGCTACCCAATGCCAAAAGTCTAAACAGCAAGATGTGTGCAGTGTAAACGCACACAGTATGGAGAATGTTGATATCTGTCCTGTAATAGAAAACTGGGTCAACGCTCACATCAGCACCCTAACACTACCAGGTTACACCTCATACTGTGCTGTACAGCCTCAAAACATGGAACAAGCTATAAAAGGAGGGTGACTAGCAATAATTGTCAAGGATAACCACACCCCCATGTTGGTACCACAACAAGAAGCAGCATGGATTAGCCATGGTCAAGTACCAGTGGCTAAAACCGACTCCCAGTATATAGCCTGCTGCAGACTACTATCCTAACACCAGGAACTGCACCTGGCCTATGTTGGAATACATGAATATATCAAGCCCCCCAAACCACATTATATTGGTTGACTGAAAATATCCAGACATACACTGGGAGCATTATACTAGCACCAACACAGTAGGAGAAAAGTTCCTAGAATCCATAAACCAAAATGCCCATGAACAACGTGCCACTCCCACAAGAGGGGTAAGCATACTGGATGTGATAATCAGCAACATGCGTACTGGATGGCAAGATGAGAAGTGTATCCCTCACTGGTAAGACCAGACCATACAGTAATCACACCGGATATACACATCCTGACCACAGTCCCTGGCCAGAAAACCACAGTGAAAAACATGTGTAAAGCATAAGTTGCACCCCTCCAAACTGATGTGGAATCCACTAAAGGCCCTGTGCAGGTGCAGAATATGGGACACACCGCAGAACCTGTTATACAGGCATTCCATGAACACAGCCAGGAATGCTTGGATTATCCAATCACAAATAACAACAAGACACAATGCCATACACGCAGGTATCTGGCATGCTGGACTCCAGCCATTACATGCAAGAGAATGAGGAAGCTACTACATGATAGAGCAAACATAAAAAGGGAAGTAATCACTGATCAGTAGTATGGCAATAAAATATGTCCACACATACAATCCATTAAGGCCAGCTACAACAAATAGAATCTATGAATCCTGAGGCAATGTACACCTGCCCCAAGTACACAGACAACCCTCAACTCCCCCCAATAAATACAAATATATGTGAGAGATGCAACCATTTATCCAAACTGGAGGCTGAGCTCCCCCAACTCAGTACTGTCAAAACTAGTCAGGAGGAGAAGGTAACCACACACACCACAAACCCAGTCCCACATAGACTTATCACAACTGTAAACCAAACACATAAACACAGAAAAACATTCCCAGAGGCCCTAATTACAAACACACCACACCAACAGAGGCCTCCAAAGCAGACCCCAAGCAACCACAACCTCCAAACATAGCACATGCAACACATAGTACACAAAGCTGGTGTGCCAAACAGTCACAGGCCAGAAGGAGAAACAACATGCCTGATACAGTTGTAATAGGTGTCTCTATAGGCAGACACACTGCTGTCCCACTCACCAGACTGAACAAGGGAAAGGGTACAGTAAGCTGCCTGTAGGCTGCTACAATACGCCACATAACACAAGTACGCAGGTCACCCCAAAGCAAGCAGAAATATGATGCAGTCATTGTCCATGCTGATGTGAATGACCCAAGATGTACCTCCCTGGACTACATGAAAAGATACATGGATGAGCTCTCTGAGTATGTACTCCAGGCCGGTATGACACTGGCCGTTTGCAGCAGCCAACCCTCACCAAGAATGATGCCAAAGTACAAACACAGAATGATCAGCTTTAACAGGTGGAACAATTACAGTTGTCAGTCCAAGAGGATCTAATGTGTGTCTGCTTCAGATGTCATGCATGACAAGCCATGCTGCTGTTCCAGGGATGGCTTGCACCTGTTACACCTGGGCATCTGGATACTGGATAAGGCCTTTGCCAACTGCATAGAGGCGTACGTAGGCAAGGCCGAAAAGACTAACCCACCACCCTAGAAAACATAAGTGGTAAGAAACATAAGGGTAATGCTGACCAATGCCAGATGTGTAAACTGCAATATGCATGCTCCTGAGGCACTTCCCAGTATGGAGAACATCGATGTCTGTGCAGTGACAGAAACCTGCTGCAAGCCTACTGACAGCACACCAGCACTACCAGGTTATACCTCATATCATGCGTTATGGCCCCAACACATGGACCAAAACATCAAAGGAGGGGGAGTATCCATATGCAGCACAGACACCCATATGGCCAGGTAACCGACAATGCACAAAGCAGCGGAGACCACCCATGTGCACCTAACTGTAGTCAAAACTGCTGAACAGTCTGTAGCATGCGACAGACCACACTCTCACACACAGGAACCCCACCCAGACATCTTGAAGACACTGGACAGTATGAATGTCCCACCAAATTCCAAACAAGGTACTCACAAATTACCACATAGGTGGTAAACCATTATGTATGCAAGGAGTAATCAGGGACCTAAGGATACAAGTCGATAGTAACCTGTTATGTGACACTCACAATGCCAATGTGGCTAGGAAAACTGTCTATATTGGACACCATATCATGAAAGGATTCACATCTACATCAACAGAGGTCACTGTGCCCCTGTACTGTTCTCTTATCAGACCCATAATCTAGTACAATGACTCATATGGGATGTACCTTACCTGACACCTGCAGCAGTTAGAAAGACCTCAAAGGTACCTCACCAAGAGGATAAAGGGTCTCAAATATATGTCATATGCTGCCTGGCTGTAGACACCCCAGCTGAATGCAGTCACAGACTGCCTACACAGAAGCATTGTATGTCTGTTGTACAAGGCCATGTCCAACACAGGAGTAATGGACATGCTCCACCACAGGAAATCAAAGCCATTGGAGCTGTGAGAGTGACAGATGTCAACCTCAACACATAATGAAATAGGATGTGCTGGAGGGACAGATACATAACCCAGAGACTCCCCACATCCTGGAACAGGATCCCACTCCATGTTAGGCAGAGCCCCTCACTGACACCCCTAGACAGGAATATTGCCAAGTGGATGGATGATCGTAGATGTACACTGGGGGTCTTCACTGTGTCACGTCCAGACAGAGGCACAGTAAAGTAAATCATAAATGGCAATAATATTCACATAGCAAGGGGCGGCGAAAGACACACACACTCTGGCTAGGCTTACTAATGCCCTAGGGTGGATAGCCTAGTATGAACCTATGAACTTATGAAGATACAAATTGTACAGGACACTAAGGATAATCACAAGGCTTACTCAACTGATGGTAGGAACCATGTTGGGAATTCACAGATATGCTCTGAATCACACAGATATTACAAACAACATACCAAACACACACACATATTGCCAACATACAACCTGACAGGTGCAGTGCAAACCCCCCCAGAATGCAAAATATCTATCCCAGCAGACTGCTGGCCCCCTGACATTGCAGATGCTGAGGTAACAGCCATCATTTACAAAGCAAAACACACAGCAGCAAAGGTATGAGATGGTGTCCTGGGCTGAGTCCAACATGGACTCCAAGAAGAATGGAATGCCAAATCACACTACTGCTCAATGTCAGCCTTACCACAGGATATGTACCCAAAGAGCAGTGTACAACAACAGTGGTCCTTCACAACAAAGGTGTTGCCTGAATGGATACTGCAAACTACCACCCCAGGATCCTGACAAGCTTGGTCTGCACAGCTATGGAAAGGATCAGCATGTACCACAGACATAAAGCTATCGGGGACCTACTGACACTGGACCCTACCCAGTGTGGCTGTCATAAGTGCAGATCCTGCCCCTAAACATGTTTGACCCATTTGAAACAGTCATTAAGGTCATCGATGAGGGCAATGTGGTTCACACAGCGTAGCTGGACCGTGCAAATGCTTCCAGACAATACCCTACGTGTTCAGTATGGATATGTTCACCAGCTTAAATATAAACCCCTATGTCAGTAGAGGGGTTGCAAACCAGACCAAGGACAGAACTGACATGGTCAGACATGCTGCATCCATGTCAGACTACAAACCAGATATAAGTGGCATCCCACAAGGCTTGGTCCTGGGACCTCCCTCATTCCGTATATATGTCCCATAGGTACAGGCCAACATGGAAGGACTGTGACTGAATGTGTATGCAGAGGACAAACTGCCCACCATATCTGACCCCCAGCTGACACAAGCAACCCACAAAAGGGCCACATAGAAACAGACAACTGGTGCCATAGCCATGTCAGCAAGCTAATTGCAGAAATGTGTATAGACAACCACCATGGATATACAGTAAGTGCCCACCAATTACCACACAGGTGTTAACCCATTACATACCTAACATGTAATGAGAGACCTGGGGACACAAGGTGATAGATATCCTGCATTGGACAAATATGTGGCTGTAATGTTCACAGAAACATACCATATACCCACCCAATCATGAAGGTTGTCAGATCTAGATAAGTGGAGGTCACTGTGGCTCTGCAGTCATCCTTCATCAGCGTCACAATTGACTACAATAGCCCCTGTGGGATGTACCTCAGCAGACACCTCCATCAACTGTAAAGTCCACAACAGTACCTCACCAGGAGTAGCAAAGAGCATGAACAGATGCCATGTGTTGCCTGATTAAACAAACTGCAGCTCCACACACTGCCATACTGCCCACCCATAGGCAAGCTGTGCCTGATGTATGAAGCCATGTCCAAGCTGGAATCAATGAACATGCTGCACCTTGTACAATCTGAATGGCAGTGAGCTATGCACATGAGAGACCTGAACCCCAGCACTGACATACATAGGACAAGCTGTACTGAATGATCCATAACACAGAAGCCACCGCCACTCTTGAGTAAACTCCCAGTGCAGGTTAGCCAGAGAGTCACCCGTCAACACCCCTCAAGAGGAATCTTGATGAGTGGATGGGAGATGGTAGGTTTACCCTGGGTATCACTGTTATGTCACATGTAGATGGAGGCACAGTATACTAACCATGACATATGTCATGGCAAACTCCAGTTACAATGTGTGTTGAAGGACAAACACACTCTCTGACTAGCATCAGAAATGACCTAGGGCACATCGCTAGTGTTTGCCAATGTCCACCTATGTTGTGGAATACACTACCAATGTTGGACAAGTCTGGTGTAGGTAGTCCATATCTGAACATAATGCAACATGGTCATATGTGCACAACTGGCCTCTACACAGTCTGTTGTGCTCACTATGAAGATTTCAAGCAGTGATTGGACTAAAGCCCAGGATACTGTCCACCATAGTGAAAGTACTGAACCAGTACACTATACGGTACTACAGTGTTAGGTCATTATGAAAGGATGTTGACAACTGTATGCAAAGTATCCCATGCAATCCCTGCAGGCACAGTATAATCCCTGTTGTGGTCAGACACAAAGCAGTTGGCCAGTAAGTACACAACATGACACCCAACACACAACCATAAACGTGAGATATTATTGAAGTTCACACTCACCCACATATGTGGTGGACTGCAGAGTTCAACATATGGAAACCTCACACTGGGCATGCTCGCACACTTTGATAAATGAGGCATATGTCAGACAACATGCCATGGAAAGGCTGAACTTGGCATGCTCACACACTTAGGCCATATCTCTGTTTAGCAGTTGGCCACACATATCTGGTATTTGTACGTGTCATTCCAGGAACCAACCACAACACAGCAATCTGCCCAGTGCACACAGTAAATGACTACAGAGACATAAGTGATATAGTGGATCGCCCTCATATTCCAACATCTTCCACAGATACACAAGTTGTTCATAGGAACAGGGAATGCTATGGCAATAAAGACCTGCAAACTGTCTAACAGCAACAAATATTGTGCATCTGACAATTAAACATATGGGTGTAGAGGTCAATACTAGGCTGTTTGCCCTAGGGAATGACAGCTTAGCCAGAGTGTGCTTGGCATCTGCATCCCCAGTACAGTAGGCTACTGTGCCACTGTAAAGTAGGTCACATAAGGCAACGTGTGAGGCTAGTGTGCTGTGCCTCTGTCAAGCAGGGACACAGTGGAGATCCCAGGATTTGAATGTGCTAAGCCACGTCCATGTTGTTGGTGTGTGCTGGAGGAGGGGTGCTGAGGACCTCTAACAGTAAGTGGGCATCAATAACAGACTGAGGGGTGCCCTATCTGCATTGTCTGGACAATTCCACTGTCAACACTGTGTTGTGATGATTATGTGGGATTGAAGTGTCGTGCTGGTACTGTTCAGAGATGTCCTCCCTCTGTGGGCTACAGCTCTGCAATGTATTAGCTCACTCTGTCTGTTGGACGGCTTATATATGGCTGGTGTACACCTGACAGGTGTCCTGTTGTGGAGCAGTCATGGGTATATGTGGGATAGCATGATCAATGCAAACCTTACACATGCTCATAGAATGCAATTGTCAAGGATTATGCAGAGTGGCCAGTATAGTCCCCCAGCATGGGTCCTTTGAAGTCTTCCACCCCAGTCTTCACAAGTGTAGAGTCTTCTTGTGCTAAATACAGTTTGTTTGCAGTGACAACCTTGCCTGGGGGTGGGGATGGGATATGGATGTCCAGGGAAAGGTGGGTATGGTCAGATATCATCAATGGTGGTCTACCTCTGGTGTGGAACAGTGAGTACCCATGTTGCAGATGGACAGGTGCAATATGTATTCCCCCATGTGGCTGTGGTGAGTGGTTCTGCCATAGCACATGGACCCACAAATTGTAGTGGCTGTAGGGTAATTTTGTAGAGGCCTGAGTAGTTCCCACACACAATATGCCTGTACCTGATGTTAACAACTGGAATGGTGTATGTGAACACCTGCATATCCCGGCACTGTTCCCAGGGAAGCAAAGTGTGTGTCCTGGATGTGGGAGTGGTGTTCTGGACTGGTTGTGTTGTGTGTTACAGGTCCTGTGGTCACGAAGCATGGTATAGAACATAACCTGCCAGTGCGATGTGCATATCTGACCCTGAAGTAGGTGGCTGCAAATGCATATATATGCTATACCCCACCTGACAGGTAGTACTAGATGTACATACCTCTGTAGAAATAAAGATGTCAGCACCCTATAAATACTGCAGGTGCAGAACAGATGCCCAGTAATTCGGATAGCGCACTCTGCTAATGCGTCTCCCTCAAGTGCCATAATATAGTTAGGTAGGAGTTTGAACCATGCAACTGCTCAGTGTGTGTGTGTGTGTGTGTGTGTGTGTGTGTGTGTGTGTGTGTGTGTGGGTGAGTGGGGTTGTTGTGTGTGCAAGTCTGTGTGAGGAAAGTGTCCCTTTTGGCAACTGGGAGAACACTCTACAGGATGCACATTCCTCTTTCTAAGCACTGATGATGTCAGCACCCTATATGTAAAGCAGGAGAAGGGAAACTTCCCAGTAATGCGAATAGCGCGCTCTGCTAATGCGTCTATCACGAGTGTCATAACATAGTTAGGTAGGGGTCTGAATTCTGCAACTGCCCAGTGTGTGTGTGCAAGTCTGTGTGAGGGAAATGTCCCTTTTGGCAACTGGGAAAACACACTACATGACGAACATTACCCTTTCCAAACACTGATGATGTCAGCACCCTACAAGTACAGCTGTAGAAAGGAAACCTCTCAGTAATCCAAATAGCGCACTTTGTTAATGCGTCTCTCTCAAGTGTCATAACATAGTTAGGTAGGGGTATGAATCCTGCAAGTGTGCGTGTTTGGATGAAGGGAGTGTGTGTGTATGCAATTCTGTATGAAAAACATGTGCTTTTTGGCAAACAGGAGAACACACTACATGATGCACATTACCCTTTCCAAACATTGATGATGTCAGCACCCTATAAGTACAGCTGGAGAAGAGAAACTTCCCAGTAATCTGAATAGCGCACTCTGCTAATGCGTCTCTCTCAAGTGTCATAACATAGTTAAGTAGGGGTTTGAAACCTGCAAATGGCAAGTTTGGGTGAGGGGAGTTTGTGTGTGTGCATTTCTGTATGAAAGACATGTGCTTTTTGGCAATCAGGACAACACACTACATGATGCACATTACCCTTTCCAAACACTGATGATGTCAGCACCCTATAAGTACAGCTGGAGAAGGGACACCTCCCACTAATCCAAATAGTGCACTCTGCTAATGTGTCTCTCTCAAGTGTTATAACATAGTTAGGTAGGGGTTTGAAACCTGCAAGTGTGTGTGTTTGGATGAAGGGAGTTTGGGTGTGTGTAATTCTGTATGAAAGACATGTGCTTTTTGGCAATCAGGAGAACACACTACATGATGCACATTACCCTTTCCAAACACTGATGATGTCAGCACCCTATAAGTACAGCCGGAGAAGAGGAACTTCCTAGTAATCCGAATAGTGTGCTTCGCTAATGCGTCTCTCTCATGTGTCGTGACATAGTTAGATAGGGGTATGAATCCGGCAAGTGTGGGGGGGGTAGTCGAGTGTGTGTAATTGCAAGTGTGAAAGAACAGATCCTTTTGGCAACTACTACAATACACCAGATGCTGCATATTCCCCCAGTAAACACAGGGGATGTCACCACACTATCAGTACAGCCAAACAGGGCTACTTGCCCAGTAATGCCAATAGTGCACTCCACTACTGGGTCTATTACCACTATCAGAGCACAGATAGGTATGTTTTGGAAACCCACAACTGCCACATGTGGTTGTGTCACACAATATGACCATGTGTGGGTTGTTGTTCATAACAATGCATGCCATTGCCTAAACCAGCAATGGCAATGCACACATGATGTATGTGTGTGACACATACACATATATACCTTTGACCTTCAGTAGTTACCATGTCTGACATGTCATGTCTGACATGTGCCTCAAGTGGATAAATGGTATTCGCAATGCATAACATTATGACTGTGTCTTACTGTGCAGGGGCCGCATGTGGTATGTGTATATACAGTGTAAGTTGTATATGGTATAATACCAACAGCAGGGGATACACATCTGGTCTGGGCCATATAGTCTACATGTAGTCAATGAACAGGTGCTGCATGTTCCCACCTGTTGTGGGAGTGGTAACATGTTGTTCCACTGCAATTCAGTGACTACATGCTGGGAACCTTTCAGCTAGTGTGTTGTAGCTACAGTAATGCTCACGCACAATGTTTGGCTGGATGCAGTCCAGCCATATAAAGACATTTCTAGAGACTGTCATATTGCCAGTGTTGTTAGGGAGGACAGGTGGGTTTCCTGTGTATGGGAGGGTTGTGTGTGCCAGGCTATGAACCAGAAGGCAGTCCAACACACTGTTAGCTGCTCCTGGATAGGCCCTGATGCTTTGTGCTGTGCCAACAACCTGGAGGTGTGTGTATCTGTGGTGCCTTGAGATACCACCCCCCTGTCCATGTGTGTTACATGTGTAGGGGATGACAGGCATGGTATGAGGTATAGCCTGGCAGTGATATGTTGCACCTGTGAGCCGTGAATCAGGAATCTGGTACTGCACAGATATTGCAGTTTACCATGCTGAGGACAGTGTCCAGTGCATGCATCTTGCGGTGTACACTGCTGGTGTTGTGTAGCATCACTGTTAGTGTCCTATTCCGTGTGATACCCGCGGAGGTGGCTATGTAATCTGTGTCCTGCAGCAAAAGGCACTATGTGTGTATCAAGGGGCTTCACCAATATACAATGGCCCATGGGTGTCACGTGCAAGCTGCCCCTCGCAAATCATTGTGGCTTCCCTAGCATGTAAGCACACGTTGACAGCCATTGGATACCCTATGAATGACATTGGAGATTGAGCAGAATGTAGACATAGAACACCCTTCCTACATATTGTGGTCGCATACCTGGTGAGGGTATGATGGCAACCAAGATCAGGCTCATACTGGCCCGTGCCACATGCTGAGAGAGCCCTTCTATGTTCCCTATCATGTAGTCCAGGGAGGTATGTCTCAGGTCATCCATAGTGGCATGGACAATGACTGAGTCATATGTGTCCATGCCTCTGACTGACCTGTATGCATGTGTTTTGTGGTGGACCATAGTGCCCCACGGGCATATCAATGTGACCTTCACCATGTACAGCCTGTTGAACGGGACCCCACTGCAGCGGCCAAGAGAGGTACCTGACACATCTGTTGCAGGTGTGTTGTGTAGCCCTACAGGCTGTGAGTGTGTGGCACATGGGATGTGTGTGCCATGTGTGGCATGTGCTCTGTTCCGACTTAACGTATGCCTGTGTGCCAGCTGCGGAGGTGTGTGATGCTCAGGCAGGATGCTATTCTGAGTCTCCTAGTATGCCCCAGTGTGTTCGGATTGCTGTCAGTGCGGGTCTATGTCAGACTGGTATTGTAGTCACTGTAGTATGTCATGCCACCTGACAGGGTATGGCAGTACTGGGTTCGGAGTGCTCAGTCTCAAGATTGGCTATGTGGTGGCATCTCACACATGTGTTGTACGTTCTTGGCCAGGGGAGAGGGTTGACTGCATACATGTGGCAGCTGTGACATTGCCACATGACTCACATAAACCACAACTGGACCATAGAGGTGATTCACAGGTTACCTTTGCACTTGCTACTATAGTGTGTGATTGCCATGGTGATTACCAACACATAGGGCCAATGGGGAACAACATACTGAAGGTGAGTATGTGTGGGTGTACTGCTACTGATTTCATAGCACTGGCATATATGACTGCACACGTGGGTAAATGCCAGGTAAGTCATATGCAATGTGTCACAGGCAACGTACATGCGAACAGGACAGACAGTGACGTTCTGTCATGTGGAAAATTGACATATGTATAGTACGCTATGCAGATGCCACTAGGAATCCACAGAAGCTCTGTAACTCTGCATTGCAGGTGGAAGCAGTGTTCCAGGGAACCCCAAGCAAACATGCATGCAAACACAGCTACAGTAAGCAGGGCTGGAAGTAGTCCATTGTACAACAAAGAAGGGATAACACTTCCAGTAGGTAACAGTGCAAATATGCAGGCACTATCAACATGTACCCAGGAATGCACAGCTCAGATGTCCATGGTAGAACTGATATTATGTCATAGTTAATTGTAATTTGTATTACATTGGTACTGCACACATATCAACATGCGCAAACATCCACATTGCATAGTCGTTGTGGGCAACATGCCACCATTACTGTACATGTCCATCATTGTGTATCACTACTTGCATTAGCTTCTCCTGTGCTACCTATGTATGTGGCTATCTGTTGACATCCTTACCACCGGTATGCAATAATGTGCAGCTGTTACACTATGGTACTTACTATGGGTGTAGATAACAATTCAGGACAGTCATACAGTTACTGCATCAGGCATGCTGGGATATACTCACAGTCATATCAGCACACTGTACTGTTACCAACATGATACTAGTAATACACTTCTATGTAGTCACCCTGTGCATCAGCAATGTGTTTACCTGTTCCTGCACTGATGTTCGAGATTGCAGGAGGTGGCACAGTTTCATCATATGCACAGGGTGTGAATTAAGTATGCCTGATTCTGCCACTGATACCACCACTTGACATGTGTGTGTATGTGTGTTGGTGAGGGACAGCAGTACAGGGTGAGGCACTGTTGGTGCAGTGTGTGCGTGTATGTGGTAGCCCTAGGTGTTAACATTTTGCATGTGTGTATGCATGCACACAGTTCCACCTCATGGCTGCCATATACTGGAGTTTGTGGACAGCCACAGACTGCACCTGGCAGGTCATACAGATCAGTGTCTGTGGGCACGGACACAGTACCTGTGCCTGGCAGGGGTGCTACGGACCGTATCCAGTACTAATTCAGACTGGGTACTGTCATCAGAAGTGGGAGTGTGTTGACTGGACACAGGTCCCTGTTGGGACTGTCCAGAGCCACGTGCACATGGTCTCCTGGGGTGATCTGATGACAGCACAGACCCAGCATTGCTGGGGCTGCTGCTGGCACTATGGGGGCGTCCACGGGCCTGTTGTCGTCCGCGCCGACTGCCAGCTGCTGCTGTTGCTGGCATACGGCCACGTTGACGCCGCAACCATTCACCATTGCCCTGGCTCATGGACATGTAGTTGTGGAACTGCTGTAATATATCCCCACAACGTCTGTCTATGACATCGGTGAAATTACAGATAGCATCCGCGATGTCACGCATACTGTCAGTCATGGCTGTGCGACATGCTCTCATATCCCTCAGACCCTGTCTGGTGTACCTTTCCATACGCAACTGTGTGTGCATGACAACCTGAAACATAGCTGAGGTTGACAGACCTCTTTGGGCATGCCTGCCAGAGGCAGTATGCCCACAGATGCTCCCACGAGAACCCATGGGCAACTGTCTGTGTGGTACCATCGCAGGACCCTGCCCATGGCTGCTGTGTGGGGAAGCATGTGCCACAGATACCACATTACCCTGGTCAATGCCCACTGTATCCTGTCCATCACCTAGGGACAATGGTGACATAGGATGTACTGGCAGGATGACTGTGCGCAATGATGGGGTTGACAGCTGTGTACTTTCAATTGGCTGACCAATGATGGACCCTGACACACCTTCCTGTGCCATTACACAGATATCATCATTATCAGTACCTGTGGCACCAGATTCAGGTTCCCTGCTGCAGGACACAAGAGCAGCACCAGAACCTGTGGGAGGAAGACAGGAAACACAGTTTACAATGTCTACACAATGTTACCAGTGATGCACTAATGCAAACATGCACACATGCACACGTGGACACATGCACACATGCACACGTGGACACAGGCACACATGCACACATGCACACGTGGACACAGGCACACATGCACGCGTGGACACGTGCACATGTGGACACATGGACACATGGACACATGCACACATGCACACATGGACACAGGCACACATGCACACATGCACACGTGGACACAGGCACACATGCACACATGCACACATGCACACGTGGACACAGGCACACATGCACACATGCACACATGCACACATGGACACAGGCACACATGCACACCCCACAGTATACACACAGAGCACTACTGAGTTACACTATTATTACTAGCACTATCAGGACTATTATAAGTATTGCTAAAACACACTCACCAGCATGGATGGGCTGCCTTGCTGTAACACCGGAGGGACCTGCAGAAATGAGGGGGTTAATGTCAGTGGGCACAACTGTGCCATTGATACTGCGTATGATACAGTGCAGTAGTACACCAGTTGCCTTTTACATGTCAGCTGCTGATATTGGTAATATCACACCTGCGCAATTACATACTATGTTGACAGCTACATACCACGCACACACCTTACACATGCATAAACTAACAGAGTACAGAACAGTCAAGTGTACATATGGCATATTACCTGCACGCTCCATGTCATGTTGCTGTGTGGATCCAGCCTCCATCATAATGCAGGTGTGTTGCTGTTGGTGTTCCTGGGCTGGAGCCACAACACTTAGGAGTAGCCCCTCCAGTCTGGTGAGGCGGGATGTGTGGCCACCCCACCTCCTGTGGCAACCTGTTGCCTGTGGATATCCGACGCACGCTGATGGACATTTCTGATTAAATCACTGCAGTGATGTCGTACCTGCTCATATGTCCTATTATGCGTGCCAATGTCATTTAGCTTACGGACAGGGTCTTGCCACAGTGCAGCCCTCTCCTGCTGATTCTGGCTGGTGCAGGAAAACAGTATGTCATAATCCCGCACCAGGCTCTGGTATGTCTCTTCATCTTCTGCAGCAGAGTAGGCAGGATTTCGCTGATGCGCCATGTCCCTGAAAGAGAACACAAACAGGATATCAGCAAACTATGTCAGCAATATATGGCACACATACTATACATGATACTCAACTGTAGTGATATACTACTACTCCCATATATGGTGGATACACAAGTACATGGCCAGATATCAGTGCTCAGCCAACACCTGTGCAACAATACCTGCCACATTCCATACAACATAGTATCAAGCCCCAATCTTCAGCACACTGAGACAGGTCCAATGCACAACCTCACTCTGGGGGTTCATACCAAGGTACTGTATGTGGAATGCCATCCACTAGTGTGATCTGGACACAAATTACTCGGCCTGGATATACATATCCCACCACCACCACCAGCACAGTAGACTACTTTGATATATATGTGAATAAACAGATATTCACTTGTTAGGACTGACATGGTATCCATGCAGCCCACTGGGCCAGTGGAAGCCACAACCCACAATGCTGACGCCTTTGCGAATGCTTCCCACGGACATCCCAAAGAATGCATGGAACATGCACACACATTTCTAACCCAGACCCTATGCACAAAGGTTAGGCATCCTGTCTGGTGGACCCCAGCCAAAGGCAGATTGTATAACGATAGAAGGAGGCTACGGCAGGACAGAGCAGATTCACATAAAGGGAAGGCATCTGTGGTCAGCACTGGTAATAAGCTATGGTCTCTTATAACAACATCCACGGCCTACTCTGAGAGGGAAATGGCCACGGACACTATAGATAACCACAAGGCCTTCTTCAGTTATGTTAGACATATGGACCAAACGCCTCAGATATGCTCTGAGTTACTACACACCTACTTAACATTCACTGAACACACAGATATTGGCAACATTCTAGCAGACAGGTTCAGTGCACATATATCCCCCCTCCTTCTCCCCCACACTTAGAAATACTTATCACAGCTGAATGTAACCTCCCTATCATCTCAGATGTCCAGGTGAGGGCCGCCCTCAGCAAAGCAGAACACACAGCATCAATGTGACCTGATGGTATCCCTGGATGTGTGCTACGTGAACTCCAAGAGGAGATACAACCGCATATAAGACTGATATTTAACCTTGGCCATACTATGGGATATGTACCTGAACACTGGCATACAGCAACAGTGGTCCCACTCCACTAAAGAGGCACCTCTACTGACCCTGGGAACTACCGCCCCATAAGCTTAACCAGCCTGGTCTGCAAAGCTATGGAATGATTCATTATGGGATGCATATACAGTGATATTGGGTACCTGCAGACACTTGATCCCACCCAGTTTGCCTTTGTGATGGGCTGATCCTGCCTTTTGAACCTGGTTGACCTTTCAAAACAGTCACTACAGCCATTAATGAGGGCAAAGCAGTCCATACAGCCTACCTGGACTTGCCTAAGGCCTTCATCACAGTACTCCACTCAGGCATCATAGACAAGCTCATCAGCTTACATGTTACTACATATGTCACATGATGTGTTGCACACTGGTTGAAATACAGAATCCATAATATCGATATTGAGGGAGCCATGTCAGACTCAAAGCCAGTCACATGTGGTATCCCACAGGGCTCTGCCCTAGGACCCCTCTTATTTGGCATTTACTTCTCAGATGTGAAAGCAAACATGTGCGGGTTGTGGATGACAAAGTTCCCAGATGACTGCGAACTAAGCGCCATGACACACACATCCTACAGACAGGCCTCACTGAAATGGACAACTGGTGCCAGGATCATGGCCTAACACTGAATGACATGTAATGTATAGTCAACATCTTTGGGTGAAACTACGTGCACACAACTTATCACATGGACATACCTATAGATACAGACCAATGACACATATGGAGGGTTCACAGTATGTAGACTATTAACTTGTTACTTTACATTACCTGTGTTTGTCGCAGCTGGTTGCGTTACCGTTACTATAGCTTCCTGCTGCTGCTAGCCCAGCTTGATACTGACACTGATGACATCTTCAACTTAGTTTGTGTTACGTGTGTTTTTGTTTGTGTTCTTATTTTCTTTTTTCTTTTTTTTTTCTTTCTCTCTCTCTCTCTCTCTCTGTCTGCCTCCATACAGTGCAATGAAAGTATTGCATGTGTGGAGTGGGAGTACAGGATGCTTTTGTAGGTATCTGCATAAGTCCAGGTGATGGCCTCTGCACCAATTGTAAGCCAGCATT